>NC_133331.1:200788954-201148954 GCF_042186555.1 Aquarana catesbeiana
GGGATTTATGAGGATATCGTTGAAAATATGAGGATATCGTTGAGATAAACCACCACACATAACTGCAACAAATCTCGGAGGACATCGTTAATAAATTCCTGGAAAAATGCCGGGGCGTTACAAAGGCCAAAAGGCATTACGAGGTACTCATAATGGCCTGTTCTGGTATTAAACACAGTTTTCCACTCAACGCCCTCCTTAATCCTCACAAGATTGTATGCCCCTCTCAAATCACGCTTCATGAAAACCGTAGCTCCCTTGAGGCGGTCAAGTAACTATGTAATCAACGGAATTGGATAGGCATTCTTAATCGTGAAACGATTGAGACCCCTATAATCAATACAAGGTCACAGTTCACCACTCTTCTTCTTCACAAAGAAGAAACCAGCACCAGCAGGAGACGAGGATTTGCGGATGAAACCTCGAGAAAGTGCGTCTGCAACATACTCCTCCATGGCCTTATCCTCCAAGACCGACAAAGGGTAAACCCGGCCACAAAGGGGTATGGCACCAAGGTCAATTGTGCAATCATAAGAACGGTGTGGAGGCAAACTACCAGCTTGACCTTTGTCAAAGACATCGCTAAAATCGTGGTACTCCTCTGGCAGGGAGGAGAGAGAAGAGGTGCACAGGACCTTGGCTACCTTCTGGAAGCATGTCTTACTGCACTGTGGTGACCAGGAGAGAACCTCAGCACGGAGCCAATCAAAAGAGGGGTTGTGCCTCTGTAACCAAGGATAACCAAAAACCAGCAGAAACTTAGGTGAGGAAATAACTTGGAATTGGATTATCTCATGGTGAAGAGCCCCTATGGGCATGTACAATGGAACAGTCTCATGAGTCACATGGGCAGGCTGTAGAGGTCTCCCATCAAGAGCCTTAATGGCAAGTGGAGTGTCACGCAGCTGCAGCAGAATCGAGTGCTTCGATACAAGGGCAGCATCAACGAACAGGCCTGCAGCCCCTGAGTCGATTAGAGCCTGTATCTCAACGACTCAGCCCCAAAAAGGGTGACCGAAACCAGGGGCTTATCCTTCTGGATAACTGGGGATGAAACAACGCCACCTAAGGTCTGTCCTTGACAGGACCTCAAGGTTCGGGCGTTCCCTGGATGGGTAGGACAAGACTTCAAAAAGTGACCAGCCTGGCCACAATAAAGGCACAATCTCTCCCTCCTCCTAAAGGTTCTCTCATCCGCAGAGAGACGCGTGAAACCCAAGTGTATGGGTTCACGTTCACTGACCGACTCAGTACCAGGAGGCATGGGAGGTGGGGGAGACAAGGGTGGGACTGCAAAGCTCGGAGACAAACGTACAGGAGGCTTCCGCAAGCACTCCTTAAAAGAGAGTCTTTCTCTAAATCTGGAGTCAATGAGGATGGCAGATCAACTTCTCCAGCTCAGTGGGTATATCTCGGGCTGCTATCTCATCCTTGATGGTATCCAAGAGACCATGAGAAAAAGCAGCCACGGGGGCCTCATTGTTCCAAGAAACCCCTGCTGCCAGAGTACGGAATTCAATGGCGTAATCGGCAACAGTTCTCGTACTCTGTTTGATGGACATACTACCTATCTATGGTGATCTGGACTTCAACCATACACAGGTGGATATTTATCTAAATAAGTCATACTGGTCCATAAAAAAAAACAATCAGTCATGCCTGTGTATAAGCATATCAAAACCTTAAAATTGAATTCCCAGCAAACTGTTTATAAATACTATTGAAAAAGAGGCACTCTACTCCTACAACACATGGTAGGATAGGGCACCATCTAGAATGTAGACCCTAACCAGAAAGTGACCTCTAGTATCTTGCCTCTCTTTGAAAGCTGGATCTCCTTGTTTCCAACCCTTTTGTTGCAACCTAGAGTATGAAGTACCAAACAAACAATCATTCACCACACAGGGAACACTCAGTTTATGCTCCTGTGGAATACTTTAACCATGCCGGAACTAAACTTTAAGAGTCTGAAAAATGGCACTCGACAGGCTTGACTGCCCTACATCGAGTTTTCCATGGCAACCATGTTAAAACTCTTTAGACCCTGCAAGAAGTATTTTCTTTGCCACAGCATTCTTTCTTTGAATAGCTACATTTGAGACATGTCATACAGTCCCCAATTGTGCAATACACCTCTTTTCTGCTCTCGACCCCTCTGGATCACTATGATAGCACAGACAATGGCAATAGAAGAGGTCTCTTTGCAAAAATCTATAATATCCACTTCTCTCCCAAGGCATACCAATGCCCTGGCAAATAGTGAAGAAAAATGGCAGAAAGGTTAACAACTGAAGAATAGTCTTCAGCTCTTAAATCCATACACCTCACCTCCTTCTCTCCAACTCAAAAACTCTCTTAACTGTCTATTGTCTATAGAGTATTACATACTCCCCAGAAAACATTTAATTGGGGGTACATCGTTTCCCCTGATTGTACTGGATGTGACAGAGCTATAGGGACTCTCATCAACATGATGTGGAGAAGTCAAACTTTTTAGATACTGGGAATTGATATTTCAATGGATTAGTGACAATTTCACATTGACTTTACAGAGAAATCCACAAATAGGGATTTCTTACCTGACAATGTATTACACCATTGACGCCCAGTCAGGATAATACAAGCACTTTCTGGCCATCATTCTGCTATATGATGGGTGGGAAGTGGTTAATGTAAATTTTTCATTTCTTTGAGTTGATTCATTTTTTCTATCTTTTGTAAACAATTTAGGAAAGCTCCATTGTAATTTTCTTTCAAAAATCAAATCAATATTTTTTTGATCCATTGTCGTGGATGGTGTGGAGCCCATGGGCTGGTGCCTGCTCTACCTATTTGGTGATCCAGGACTGCAATTTAGGACTTAGGCCTGATGCAAACCTATGCATTTTTAGTGTTTTTTGCATTCTGCAGATTTGCACTACAGTCCATTTAACATGGTTTCCTATGGAACACGTTCTGTAATGCAAATCTGAAAAATGCAAAAAGCACTAAAAATGCATAGGTGTGAATCAGGTCTAACACCTTGAGGGGGTGCACAGCCAGTGTTGATACTGCTAAAATACAGCAACACAAAAGACCCTGAAACATCAGTGTTTTTTATTTTTATTTTTGTCTGTCACTTTTGCAATGCAGACCTAAGTAAGGTTTTGAGTTTCTAAACTCCTGGTGTGCTGGTCTTTTTTGTCACTACCAATTAAAACCTTACAGGGATTCTAACAATTCTCTCCTCTGTGCAAAACTAGAAAAAACATTGGGAGATACATACACTTCAAATTAGCATTAAAGCTGTTTTTTTATTTTGGATTATATCCCCTGTCATTTTTTTTTTTGGTACAGTATGTGTAGCATTGAGGAAATTTCTCTTCACTTAGGATGTAAAGGGAAATTCCTTCTAAGTGACAGAAATCCCGGTGTTGTCACCAGTCATCAGAACTAGTATCCCCATTGAAAGATTTTTCCTCTCTTCCTGTTCTCGTGACAACTCAAAATTTGGGCTTTTCTTTCACTTTCACTCTCAGTGGTAATGGTCACCAGGACAAATAGAGTTGGTAAATCACCTTGACTGGGGCAGAGACAGCAATCAAGAGGTTTCCAAGATTGCATGTGATTCGCACCGCACTGCAGTGCAAATCACATGCGATGTCTGTGCGATGCGATTTCAGCCATACAGATAGTATGGCTGATATCACATCGCATTCGGACCATACTCGAACAGAACCCTTTTTTTGGCCGCACCAGAATCAGATTGCATGGGTGTTCACACCCATGTGATCCAATTCATGTCCGAACTGTCAGTTCGAAGTGCGATATGCGAGCTGAAATGGTCATTAACCACTTCCCACCCGGCCAATAGCATATTGATTGGCGGGAAGTGGTTCTGTTATCCTGACTGGGCGCCATATGACATCCAGCAGGATAACATGCCAGCGCACAGGGGCGCGCAGCGTGGCGATGGCGGCGTGCCAGTCTGACATGCCGCATCTCTGATCGTGATAAGGAGCCTCTGTCAGAGGCGTCTTACCACGTGATCAGCTGTGACCAATCACAGCTGATCATTGCGTGAACCAGGAAGTGCCGGCAAATAGCATTCCTCGGTTTGCTTTGACAGGGAGAGCCAACCTGCGGCTCTCTCTGTCAGGGAGGGGGGGGGTCTGTGCTGACATTAATTACCAGCACAGCCCCTTTAGATGTGCCAATCAGTGCCCAGCAGTGCCCCAATAATAAAGTCTGCTAGTGCCCACCACAGTGCCAATCAGTGCTGCCTATCAGTGCCAATCAGTCCTGCCTATCAGTGCCAATCAGTGCCCATCACAGCAGCCTGTCAGTGCCCATCACAGCAGCCTGTCAGTGCCCATTGGTGCCAACTATTAGTGCCCATCAGTGCCACTTATCAGTGCTGCCTATCATTGCCCATCAGTGCTGCATATTAGTGCCGCCTATTAATGCCCATCAGTTCTGCATATCAGTGCCGCCTATCAGTGCCCATCAGTTCTACATATCAATGCCTACTCATCAGTGCCCATCAGTGCCACCTTATCAGTGCCAACTCATCAGTGCCGCCTCATCAGTGCCCATCAGTGTCGCCTCATCAGTGCCCGTAAGTGAAGGGGAAAACAAAATTTTATGACAGAAACTAAGAAAAACTTTTTTTTTTTCAAAAATGTTGCTCTTTTTTAGTTTGTTTAGCAAAAAATAAAAACCCCAGAAGTGATCAAATACCACCAAAAGGAAGCTTTATTTGTGGGAAGGAAATGATAAAAATTTTGTTTGGGTACAGTGTTGACCGCACAATTGTCATTCAAAGCGCTGGAAGCTGAAAATTGTTCTGGGCAGGAAGGGGAGAAAGTGCCTGGTATTGAAGTGGTTAACAATGTATTGCCACTCCCGGCAGTTTGCATATGGCAGTGTGAACTGCTGTGTGAGTCGGGTGCGATGCAGGAACCCGCAGTGGATTCACAGGGTTCCCACATCGCACAAGTGTGAACTGAGCCTTAAAGGTGTATTTCAAGCATTTACATGTGTATTTAAGTTTCAGATGTTTTTGTTTTAGCCAATGGAAATCAGTAATGGGAGGAGTTTGGTGCTTCCAGACTCGAAAAAAAACTCCAAATATGTCACAGAAAATTAGCAGAAACCCTAATGGGGCAAAAACTGGCTGATTCTGCTTCAGAAGTGGCTTGTGTGCCCTTTAGAGTATCACATGTCAAGCTTCAGGTGTCATTACACATATGTGAACAACCATCTTTTAAAAACGTGTGATTTTCTTTGTTGAGAGCTTTGAAACTTTGAGCCTCAAGCTACAAAATACTTAGGTGTGAATGGGGCCTAAAGTTATAATTTTTGGAAATTCAATTATGAGTGGAGTGTGACTGCTCCACGTCTACTTGTGGCATAGGCTACAAAAATGGATGCAAAATAAGTTCAAAGCATGGAATTTGACTCTGAAATTCAGTTCTGGGTCGAGAAGATGATGTGCCATTTTTTAGGCTAGGTTCACATCTATGCAGGTTGCGGTTGAGAAATTACTGGCGCATTTTGCGGTGCTTTTTGCATTTTTGAACATGCGTTTTAGCTGCTTTTTTTTGGCTAATAGGAAAGTATGACAGTTCTGTTCATGGAGTGTGACGTTGATGCGACTTTACACTCTCTGTCATCCAAGTAGCATCAAAGTTCCTAATAGCCCAAAAAAATTCAAAAATGCACCAAAAATGCATAAAAACGCAACATTTGCATTTGTGGTGCGGGTCCATTGAAGTCTGTTACACACAAAACACAATCTGCTGTGGGGAAAGAAAATCCCTTTGAAAATCTTTCCAAAAAACGCACTGGTTCAAAACCAGGGGTGGATCTCGGGAGGGGCCTTGCCAGAAAATAAGGTTTTTCACGGGCAATTTGTTGGCTGGTGTTTGTGCTTTAATCATTACGGCACCAGGGTTGATATGGTGTCAGGATGATTGAAGCGCATTATTCCTATTATTACATTGTAATATAAAATGAAATCATTCAACTCACCATAATGCAAAATCAGTGGGAGCCCTGAGCGTGTCACTTGCCACCGCCACCAGATGCTGCATGTCACTTGCTGTCATCGCCTGCCAACAGATGCAGCTTGTCACTGTCACCTGCCACCAGATGCAGCGTGTCACTGGCCACCGTCGCCTGTCACCATATGTAACTTGTCACTTGCCACCGTCACCTGCCACCAGATGTAACTTGTCACTTGCCTCCATTGCCTGCCACCAGATGCAGCGTGTCACTTGCCACATCACATGCCACCAGATGCAGCGTGTCACTTGTCACCGTCGCCTGCCACCATATGAAACTTGTCACTTGCCACTGTCACCTGCCACCTGATGTAACTTGTCATTTGCCACCGTTGCCTGCCACCATTTGTAACTTGTCACTTGCCACCATCGCCTGCCACCAGATGCAGCGTGTCACTTGCCTTGTCACCTGCCACCAGATGCAGCGTGTCACTTTCCACTGTCACCTGCCACCAGATGTAACTTGCCACTGTCACCTGCCACCTGATGCAGCTTGTCACCATCGCCTGCCACCTGATGCAGCTTGTCACTTGCCACCATCGCCTGCCACCAGTTGCAGTGTGTCACTTGCCACGTCACCTGCCATCAGATGCAGCTTGTTACTTGCCACTGTCCCCTGCCACCAGATGTAACTTGTTACTTGCCACCGTCGCCTGCCCCCTGATGCAGCTTGTCACTTGCCACTGTCGCCTGCCACCAGATGCAGCTTGTCACTTGCTACTGTCGCCTGCCACCAGATGCTGCTTGTTACTTGCCACGTCACCTGCCACCAGATGCGGATTGTCACTTGCCATGTCACCTGCCACCAGATGCGGATTGTCACTTGCCACATCGCCTGCCACCAGATGCAGCTTGTCACTTGCCACGTCACCTGCAATCAGCTGAGGATTGTCACTGGCAACGTCACCTGCAGCTTGTCACTTGCCACTGTCACCTGCTACCAGATGCAGCTTGTCACTTGCTACTGTCGCCTGCCACCAGATGCAGCTTGTTACTTGCCACGTCACCTGTCACCAGATGCAGCTTGTCACTTACCACATCACCTGCCACCAGATGTGGATTGTCACTTGCCATGTCACCTGCCACCAGATGCGGATTTTCACTTGCCAAGTCACCTGCCACCAGATGCGGATTGTCACTTGCCATGTAACCTGCGGATCGTCACATGCCACGTTACCTGACACCAGATGTGGATTGTCACTTGCCACATACCTGCCACCAGATGCGGATTTTTACTTGCCACGTCACCTGCCACCAGATGTGGATTGTTACTTGCCACGTCACCTGCCATCAGATGCAGCTTGTTACTTGCCACTGTCCCCTGCCACCAGATGTAACTTGTTACTTGCCACCGTCGCCTGCCCCCTGATGCAGCTTGTCACTTGCCACTGTCGCCTGCCACCAGATGCAGCTTGTCACTTGCTACTGTCGCCTGCCACCAGATGCTGCTTGTTACTTGCCACGTCACCTGCCACCAGATGCGGATTGTCACTTGCCATGTCACCTGCCACCAGATGCGGATTGTCACTTGCCACATCGCCTGCCACCAGATGCAGCTTGTCACTTGCCACGTCACCTGCAATCCGCTGTGGATTGTCACTGGCAACGTCACCTGCAGCTTGTCACTTGCCACTGTCACCTGCTACCAGATGCAGCTTGTCACTTGCTACTGTCGCCTGCCACCAGATGCAGCTTGTTACTTGCCACGTCACCTGTCACCAGATGCAGCTTGTCACTTACCACATCACCTGCCACCAGATGTGGATTGTCACTTGCCATGTCACCTGCCACCAGATGCGGATTTTCACTTGCCAAGTCACCTGCCACCAGATGCGGATTGTCACTTGCCATGTAACCTGCGGATCGTCACATGCCACGTTACCTGACACCAGATGTGGATTGTCACTTGCCACATACCTGCCACCAGATGCGGATTTTTACTTGCCACGTCACCTGCCACCAGATGTGGATTGTCACTTGCCATGTCACCTGTGCAATGTCACATGCCACGTCACCTGACACCAGATGTGGATTGTCACTTGCCACGTCACCTGTGGATTGTCACATGCCATGTCACCTGACACCAGATGTGGACTGTCACTTGCCATATCACCTGCCACCAGATGCGGATTTACACTTGACACGTCACCAGCAACCAGATGAGGATTATCACTTGCCACATCGCCTGCCACCAGATGCAGCTTGTCACTTGCCATGTCACCTGCAATCAACTGAGGATTGTCACTGGCCACATCACCTGCAGCTTGTCACTTGCCACTGTCACCTGCTACCAGATGCAGCTTGTCACTTGCTACTGTCGCCTGCCACCAGATCCAGCTTGTTACTTGCCACGTCACCTGCCACCAGATGCAGCTTGTCACTTGCCACATCACCTTCCACCAGATGTGGATTGTCACTTGCCACGTCACCTGCCACTAGATGCAGATTGTCACTTGCCATGTCACCTGCCACCAGATGCAGCTTGTCACTTGCCACTGTCACCTGCTACCAGATGCAGCTTGTTACCTGCTACCATCGCCTGCCACCAGATGCAGCTTGTTACTTGCCATGTCACCTGCCACCAGATGCAGCTTGTCAGGATTCTCACTTGCCACGTCACCTGCCACCAGCAGCACTGATGAGGAGGCACTTATAGGCAGCACTGATGAGCACTGATAGGTGGCACTGAAGAGGAGGCAATGATAGGCAGCACTGATGGACACTGATAAGGAGGCACTGATAGGCAGCACTGATGGGCACTGATAAGGAGGCACTGATAGGCAGCACTGATGGGCACTGATAAGGAGGCACTGATTGCCACATCGCCTGCCACCAGATGCAGCTTGTCACATGCCACGTCACCTGCAATCAGCTGAGGATTGTCACTGGCCATGTCACCTGCAGCTTGTCACTTGCCACTGTCACCTGCTACAAGATGCAGCTTGTCACTTGCTACTGTCGCCTGCCACCAGATGCAGCTTGTTACTTGCCACGTCACCTGCCACCAGATGCAGCTTGTCACTTACCACTTCACCTGCCACCAGATGTGGATTGTTACTTGCCACGTCACCTGCCACCAGATGCGGATTTTCACTTGCCACGTCACCTGCCACCAGATGCGGATTGTCACTTGCCATGTAACCTGCGGATCATCACATGCCACGTTACCTGACACCAGATGTGGATTGTCACTTGCCACATCACCTGCCACCAGATGCGGATTTTTACTTGTAACGTCACCTACCACCAGATGTGGATTGTCACTTGCCATGTCACCTGCGCATTGTCACATGCCACATCACCTGACACCAGATGTGGATTGTCACTTGCCACGTCACCTGTGGATTGTCACATGCCATGTCACCTGACACCAGATGTGGACTGTCACTTGCCATGTCACCTGCCACCAGATGTGGATTTACACTTGACACTTCACCAGCAACCAGATGAGGATTATCACTGGCCACGTCACCTGCAGCTTGTCACTTGCCACTGTCACCTGCTACCAGATGCAGCTTGTCACTTGCCACCATCGCTTGCCATCAGTTGCAGCATGTCACTTGCCACGTCGCCTGTCACCAGATGTGTGTCACTTGCCACCGTCTCCTTCCACCAGATGTAACTTGTTACTGGCCACCGTCACCTGCCCCCTGATGCAGCTTGTCACTGGCCACTGTCGCCTGCCACCAGATGCGGATTGTCACTTGCCACATCGCCTGCCACCAGATGCAGCTTGTCACTTGCCACGTCACCTGCAATCAGCTGAGGATTGTCACCGGCCACGTCACCTGCAGCTTGTCACTTGCCACTGTCACCTGCTACCAGATGCAGCTTTTCACTTGCTACTGTCGCCTGCCACCAGATCCAGCTTGTTACTTGCCACATCACCTGCCACCAGATGCAGCTTGTCACTTGCCACATCACCTGCCACCAGATGTGGATTGTCACTTTCCACGTCACCTGCCACCAGATGCAGATTGTCACTTGCCATGTCACCTGCCACCAGATGCAGCTTGTCACTTGCCACTGTCACCTGCTACCAGATGCAACTTGTCACTTGCTACCATCGCCTGCCACCAGATGCAGCTTGTTACTTGCCATGTCACCTGCCACCAGATGCAGCTTGTCAGGATTTTCACTTGCCACATCACCTGCCACCAGCAGCACTGATGAGGAGGCAGTTATAGGCAGCACTGATGAGCACTGATAGGCGGCACTGAAGAGGAGGCGATAGGCAGCACTGATGGACACTGATAAGGAGGCACTGATAGGCAGCACTGATAAGGAGGCACTGATAGGCAGCACTGATGGATACTGATAAGGAGGCACTGATAGGCAGCACTGATGGGCACTGATAAGGAGGCACTGATAGGCAGCACTGATGGGCACTGATAGGCGGCATTGATAGGTGGCACTGATAGGCAACACTGATGGGCACTGATTGGCACTATTGAGGCTGCACTGATCATTAGAACACTAATGATCAGTGCCCTGCTTATCATTGTAAATGTACCTTCTCACAATTGCTGGTTACTGGCGCTGTCACAGCATGAGGAGAGGAATGTCCATAAATGGTAAGTATGTTTACCTGTGATCAGCTGTGACTGGACACAGCTGATCACATGGTAAAGGGCTGATGTGATTGGCCCTTTACCCAGATCACAGAGAGCGCAGGTGTTCTGCTGAGAAAGTTCCCCTCGGCGGACAAGGGCCCCCCCTGTACTGCGCAGGCACAGCGCTTGCGCAGTACGAGCTGCCAGAAATAGCCAAAGCTGAATAGATGTAAGTCAGCTGTACACGGCACCTGTAACAGAGCCCCTTGCGGGCTCGCTACATTCGCCACGCTTCGGGCACGGCCTCGCTTTGCTCGGCACTTTTTTATTCTACCTCTATGTCCACTTGGATGGTGGGGCTTGAACCTGGACTCAGGGCGCAGGCGCCGTGTACAGCTGACTGACGGTTTTCAGCTTCAGCTATTTTCGGTGGCTCCATAGTTATTCGTACTGCGCAAGCGCTGCACCTGCGCAGTACAGGGGGGTCCTTATCCGCCAGGGGAATTTTCTCGGCAAGACCGTCTCCTTCCACCAGATGTAACTTGTTACTGGCCACCGTCACCTGCCCCCTGATGCAGCTTGTCACTGGCCACTGTCGCCTGCCACCAGATGCGGATTGTCACTTGCCACATCGCCTGCCACCAGATGCAGCTTGTCACTTGCCACGTCACCTGCAATCAGCTGAGGATTGTCACTGGCCACGTCACCTGCAGCTTGTCACTTGCCACTGTCACCTGCTACCAGATGCAGCTTTTCACTTGCTACTGTCGCCTGCCACCAGATCCAGCTTGTTACTTGCCACATCACCTGCCACCAGATGCAGCTTGTCACTTGCCACATCACCTGCCACCAGATGTGGATTGTCACTTTCCACGTCACCTGCCACCAGATGCAGATTGTCACTTGCCATGTCACCTGCCACCAGATGCAGCTTGTCACTTGCCACTGTCACCTGCTACCAGATGCAACTTGTCACTTGCTACCATCGCCTGCCACCAGATGCAGCTTGTTACTTGCCATGTCACCTGCCACCAGATGCAGCTTGTCAGGATTTTCACTTGCCACATCACCTGCCACCAGCAGCACTGATGAGGAGGCAGTTATAGGCAGCACTGATGAGCACTGATAGGCGGCACTGAAGAGGAGGCGATAGGCAGCACTGATGGACACTGATAAGGAGGCACTGATAGGCAGCACTGATAAGGAGGCACTGATAGGCAGCACTGATGGATACTGATAAGGAGGCACTGATAGGCAGCACTGATGGGCACTGATAAGGAGGCACTGATAGGCAGCACTGATGGGCACTGATAGGCGGCATTGATAGGTGGCACTGATAGGCAACACTGATGGGCACTGATTGGCACTATTGAGGCTGCACTGATCATTAGAACACTAATGATCAGTGCCCTGCTTATCATTGTAAATGTACCTTCTCACAATTGCTGGTTACTGGCGCTGTCACAGCATGAGGAGAGGAATGTCCATAAATGGTAAGTATGTTTACCTGTGATCAGCTGTGACTGGACACAGCTGATCACATGGTAAAGGGCTGATGTGATTGGCCCTTTACCCAGATCACAGAGAGCGCAGGTGTTCTGCTGAGAAAGTTCCCCTCGGCGGACAAGGGCCCCCCCTGTACTGCGCAGGCACAGCGCTTGCGCAGTACGAGCTGCCAGAAATAGCCAAAGCTGAATAGATGTAAGTCAGCTGTACACGGCACCTGTAACAGAGCCCCTTGCGGGCTCGCTACATTCGCCACGCTTCGGGCACGGCCTCGCTTTGCTCGGCACTTTTTTATTCTACCTCTATGTCCACTTGGATGGTGGGGCTTGAACCTGGACTCAGGGCGCAGGCGCCGTGTACAGCTGACTGACGGTTTTCAGCTTCAGCTATTTTCGGTGGCTCCATAGTTATTCGTACTGCGCAAGCGCTGCACCTGCGCAGTACAGGGGGGTCCTTATCCGCCAGGGGAATTTTCTCGGCAAGACACCGGCTGCATGCCTAGCAGGCACGCAGGGAGCGTGGTTCTGGGAAGACATCCATCGATGTCCTCCCAGAACAAAGTGTCTGCGCTGTAGCCGTCTTTTGGCTTTCGGGAAGTAGTTCAATGCAGCATAAGCGCAGTATGACTGTATATGCAAGGAACATGAATTCCAGCGATCCTAGTTTACACCATTGCTATGCTTTAATGTGCATTAAAAAAAAAAAAGCAGTCATTGCAAGTGAACATAAACTCACAATCACATCAAAAAGTGCATGAATGTGCAAATGCACCAAAAATACGCAGACGCTCGTGCAAACGAATGTAAACGCAATTTAATAAAATTAAAAAGTTTAAATAAATGAAAAAATGATGCCAAGAAGCGCACCACAAATCAGATGAGCGATCGTGGTGTAAATGAGCCCACAGACAACTCCCAGATGGAAGATTATAAAGTAATGCTGAATTATTTGGCCCCATAATGAATAGAGATATCTCAGTCATAGTGATTTGTAGAAGGGAAATGTGTAATGTGAGGAGCCCAGCCTGTTGGTGTAGATGAGAGCAATCATCAGCAGAGCTGGGAGCCCGGATCACATTTCCCTGTAGTGCAGGAGGTGCACTCCCATACTCTCCCCTTTTCTCCCCTACACTCCTCTACTCTTCCCTTCTCTCCCCTACACTCCTCTACTCTCCCCTACACTCCTCTACTCTCCCCTTCTCTCCCCTACACTCCTCTCCTCTCCCATTCTCTCCCCCTGCCGAGGTTAAAGGGAACCCGCTTCCCATCAATGACAGAACGGCCTATGGAGATCAGCCCCGACCTTCCCTGCAGCCCATGCAGATGAGCCAGGCTGTCCGGCCAATGGCAGCGCGGCGAGGGCGGGGCCGTGCAATCACATAGCGGATTGCAGAGAAATTTGGGAAAAGTTGAGCAGAGAGAAGTTTGCAGCAATGCCCTTACTGAGCCCTCTGCCAAATCCCTATAGGAAGGAAAGATAGGGGGCAGGAAGAAAGGAAGGAGGAAGAGGCTGAAGAAAAGAAGGAGAGAAGGACTGTGCCTGAGAGGAGGGGGCCGGAGGCTTGCTTTCTTCTAACTCAGGGGGCAAAATGAGCCTGTTGTCTGCCATAGATACCACTGCATCAGTCTACCAGCCTGCCCAGCTCCTCAACTGGGTCTATCTGTCTCTGCAAGACACTCACCAAGCCAGTGCCTTTGATGCCTTCAGACCAGAGTCCAGCAATGCCTCCCACCCTGATCTCAACAGCTACTCCAAGAGCCCCCCAGATCTCAACTCTTCCATCCACTCCAGCTATCTCAACAGCTTCCTGCAGCTCCAGAGGACTGAGGTGTGTCCCTCACTTCCCAAAACCCCCCTCTTCCTTCTTCTGCCTGTCACTAGTACTAACTGCTCATTCAAGTCATTGTCTGATCTACTACTACCTCTGTATACTACGCTCTTACTATTTTATACTATTCTGCAAACTGGATCATCTTCTAATCCCTGCTTTTGTGTCCTGCCCCACTATGTGTCATCTACAAAAACTACTACTTCTATCTGTCCCACGTTTACTAATATGTATTAATATATGATATCAACTAAACCATTGCCTAATCTATTACTATTTCTATCTACTCCACTTGTACTATTATTATGTACTAATGGATTATGTAAACTGAAACATTGTCTAATCTACTACTTTTACTGCCCCATTTTTACTATTGTGTACTAATGTACTATAGAAACTAAACCATTGTCTGATCTACTACTACTTCTTTATACTCCATTTTTACTATTATGTACTAATGGATTATGTCATCTAAAACATTATCTAATCTACTACGTCTATCTGCTCCATTTTTACTGGAATGTTTTATATAAACTAAACCATTCTCTTATCCACTACTACTTCTGTTTACTCCACTGTTACTATTATATGGTATTATATTATAGAAATGGTATCATTTTCTAATCATTGCCTTTATGCCCTTCCCCACAATGTGTCATCTGCAAAAATTACTACTTCTATCTGCTCACTTTTTACTATTATGTACTAATGTATTATATAAACTAAATTATTGTCTGATCTACTACTACCCCTATCTGTTCCACTGTTACTATTATATACTATTATATCATAGAAACTGTATTATTGTCTAATCTCTGCCTTTATGTTCAATTTCAATGTGTCATCTACAAAATACTACTACCCCTATCTAGTCCTTATACTGCATGCTATTATAGTATAAAAACTGTGTCTAATCTCTGCCTGTATGTTCACTCTTAACATGTGTCATCTGCAAAATACTACTACTCCTATCTACTACTCCCATCTACTCCACTGTTACTATTACTATACTATATATTAGTATACTATTACATAGTATACTAATATATAAACCGTATCATTGTCTAATCTCTGCCTGTATATTCAGTCTCAGTATATCATTTGCAAAATACTACTACTATCTACTCCACTGTTACTATTATATACTATACTAATATATAAACCATATCATTGTCTAATCTCTGCCTTCATATTCAGTCTCAGTATCATTTGCAAAATACTACTACCCCTATCTACTCCACTGTTGCTAATATATATTATTATATTATATAAACCTTGTCATTGTCTAAAGTCTGCCCTTATGTTCAATTTCAATGTGTCATCTGCAAAAACTACTACTCTGTCCTATCTACTCCACTGTTACTATTATCTGCTATACTAATATATAAACTGTCATTGTCTAATCGCTGGCTGTATGTTCAGGATCAGTATGTGTTATCTGCAAAATACAACTCCTCAAGGGCACCATACACGTTACAATCTGGCCTTACAGCCTTTCTACAATCACGACTCTAGATTTACCAAATCCGTGTAATATGAGAATCTACCTAATCGATCCAATCAATTTGTATCCAGTCAGGCAAGTCTTTGTACTACCTACATAATTGTAGGTGCAAAAAAATGCAGGTGCCATTCGTTGTTATTGGCACCCCAAACGCGGCTAGGGAATGCGTGTTTTTGCAGGTGGCAAAAGGTACGGTAAAAAAATATGCCAAGTTCTATGCCCAAAATGGTGCAGGAGCTTCTTTGGTGCGTTTGTCATACAAAGGGCACTTGTCATGCGTGTTGCGTGAAACGCACAAAACAGGCAAAAAAACCCCCCCAAAAAATGCAACATGACTGTGATGCGGCCGAGTGAATGGGGCCTATAGGAGATTGCAGCTTGTGTGGTAATATTTACTTCTGTCTACTCCACTGTTATAAATATATACTACAGGGCCCTCTGATTCCTCCTGTATAGAATTGTATTGTAACTGTACTGTCTGCCCTCATGTTGTAAAGCGCTGCGCAAACTGTTGGAGCTATATAAATCCTGTATAATAATGATAATAGAAACTTTAGCATAACCTATGCCTTCATGTTCAATCTCAATGTCTTGTCTGCAAATTGTTACTACTGCTATCTTACTTCTGTCTACTCCACTGTTACTGTTCTTTACTATCATATTAAAGATATTGTATCGTTTTCTGCCTCTCTGTCCAGTCATCTGCAAAATACTACTTCACTGTTACTATTCTTTACTAATATATGATATAACTTGTATCGTTGTCTAATCTCTGCTATAATGTCCAGTCTCTGTATGTGTCCTCACAATACTACTACATCTCTTATTTGTACCTTCTCCACTGTTACTATTACCCGCACTCTCTACATTTATTTCTCTGTTGGACGCATTGGAGTTGAGTTACTAAACTTGGAGAGTGCAAAATCTGGTGTAGCTGTGCATGGTAGCCAATCAGTTTCTAACTTCAGCTTGTTTAATTAGGCTTTGAAAAAAAAAAAACTGAAAGCTGATTGGTTTCTATGCAGAGCTTCACCAGATTTTGCACTCTCCAGCTTTAGTAAATCAACCCCATTGCATTGTTAATATTCAGTGAAATTGCTACATGTATCATTTTCAGTCTATAATAATATAAGCAAGTTGTGTAAATACTAGAAACTTTTGCAAAACATCAGAACTTTATGGATACAATCATTGCTGCAAGGTCTAGTAAAAAGGATTTGTCATTTCACATGAAAGGAATGCCTTTCTTATATTTGCTGTACATTTTTGCAGTTCGGATTGTGTTTGGTGCCCTAATGCTCATAATATAGGTTACAATCTGATTGTAAAATCTCCTTCAGATCTACGAACAACTAGTAGTGTTCGGGCCTGCTGGTTTTGATAAAAATTGATTGGTTAGATCAGGTAGGTCCCCATATGACGTCATTTTGGTAAACTGATTCAACAAAGATTGTATGGTTAGATTGCAATGTGTATGGTGACTCTAACCTACGTTTATGTGGCTCGTTCACAAAATGTTTAAGAAGAAAAAAAAAAGGATTTTCTGCCTTGCCTAGCAAGTTTTATTTAAGGGCATCTGGCATTGGTCTGTGGAGAAAATTCCTTTATTTGCTTTAGATCAGGCAGAGTCCAGGGAAGTGTAAGGATAATATTGTTGACAGTGTGATTAACCCAGTCAGTGCCAAACGACTTGGCTGAAGCTAACAAAAGCCTGCCCTGACAGCTGCTCTTGTAGACAAATGGTTACACAGATTTCCCTTTGAGTGATCCCAGACAGTAATATCTATCCAGGGCCTGTAACGAAAGGAAAGAAAGAAAATTCCATCAGCTTTATCCAAGCGCGCTATAAAAGTTTTAATAACAATTTAAGGGTTTTATTTTTCATGCAAACTTCAAAGAATTCCCAGAATAAGAATATTCCAGGCTGCTTTGAAAAACAAACTTTCCATCCAAATATTCTTAAGGAACATTAAAAATGCAGGGCACTAGTGCATTTGGAGGTCAGTTGTTCATCAAACGGCAAGATCAGACTTCAAAATATACTTCATATGTATATCATGATTCCAACCAGAGATCGCAGGAACAATATTATTGTCGGGTAAATTTATGGATTTGTTATGCCTCTGAAGCTGGCCATACTCAGGAAGAGAACCTTGCCGCTGCAGAGGCTTTTGGCTTGCTCATACAACAGCTGGATACTGAATGGGTCAACAGCGATGAAAACAAAAACGCAAAAGTCAGATTTAGAAAGGAAAGTTGGAAATGTTTAACCAGTTCTCTCTTGTTTTTCATTGTGATGCTAGCAGTAGGCCTTGTGCTGTTTTTTATGGCTTATGTGGTGATCCCATGATGTTCCGCAAGTAGCGGATGGCATTGGCAAGTGTAGGTAGCAGTGGCGGCAGGCGCTCATTTTGGGGGGGGGGGGCAGCCCGCGGCCTCCCCAGCCAGCCAACCAAACCATAGTAATAGGTGGTCCCAACCCTGTAACTGTCACTTTTGCTAGACAGCTGGGTCAGTAAGCCTGGGTCCACACTACTGCGATGCGGGAACCAGCTCGATTTCAGTGCCTGTTCCCGCATCGCAACTCTCCCTCAGGCGGTTCACACTGCTCTCTGCGAACCGCTGCGGGTGTCAATTCAAAGTTAATGACACCCCCAGATCGGTTCACAGATCGCAATACGAACTGTGAATTTGCACAGGAATTGGATCGCATGGGTGTAAACACCCATACGATCCCATTGCAGAGCGGAGAAAAAAAAAGTTCCTGCACCTTTTTCGTGCATTTCCAATGCGAGTTCAGCCATACAACTGCATGGCTTCATTCGCATTGCACAGACATCGCATGTGACCAATGCGCTGCAAATCACATGCGATGTCTGTGTTCGCTATAGTGTAAACCCAGGCTAAGGGTAGAGAAAAATATAAATAAAGGCCTGTAAAATAAGAAAAGTAAACAATACACTAAATATTATCCTTACATTTTTTAATCACATACAGTTACCAGAATACAGATATGATTACTGTAGTGTGCCTTTAGGCCGGGTTCAAACCTATGCATTTTTTAGTGCATTTTCAGTTTTGCAGAAACACAATACAGTCCATTTAACATGGTTTCCTATGGATGTAGTTCACATCTGTGCATTTTATAGAAAGGGCCAGGGACTTTTTTCTTGTTTTTGGTTTCATAGACTTCAGTGAATCAGCGTGTATTGAAAAACGCAAAATGCACCTGCAATATGCAAACTGCAACCTGCATAGATGTGAATCAGGCCTTAAAGGGGTATGATGTACTGTGCAGATATGGTTCCTCAGACTATCCATGTATGCACTGAGCCACTGTTATTCTATTAGGCCTCATTCACATGGCTGCAGAGGGCCATAGAACATAAACTTCTGTTCCCGGGAGCCACAGGTGTTTGCATACAGCCACAGCCAGCACAAATGAATGACTGGCTGACAGACACTGCGGCTGTATGCATTTACCCGCACATTCGAATGGTTACATTAATATGGGGATGAGTGATTCTGGATGCAGACTGTTTGCGTCTGTGGCTGTTCATCTGTCTCTCTACAGATGTGCATACTCACATGTGTGTAGAGCCGTGGCGCCTGTCAGCCTGTCATTGATTTGTACAGGCTTCTGCCTGTGGCTGTGTGCACTCACTTGTAATCCCCTGGCACAAAAACCACGCTCCTTTGTACAGCCCGGAGGATAGGACTTTACTGTTAGTGACTATATCATATCTTTTCTACCTTTAGGCCGGGTTCACACTGCCGTGCAGAGCGGCTCACCAAACCAGAAGCGACTCAGACGAACCAGAAGACGCACAGGACTCCTGTCCAATCCACTGCGCAGCCGTCCAGGAGCTGTGTGAACTGGCTCCATAGAGAGCCGGTCACAATCTCCTGACATGCAAATAAGATGCTGGGAAACCCACATCCAATTCGCAGTAGTGTGAACTCAGCCTTAAGCAAACGTATATGTTTTTTTTTTTTTCTTCAGGTATTTTTATAGCACCAGCAATTTATACAGTGCTTTACATATTGTACATTCACATCAGTCCCTGTCCTCAAAGAGCTCACAATCTAAGGTCCCTACCTCACATGTATACACATACTAGGGCCAATTTAAAAAGTAGCTAATTTACCCAAAACAAGCACAGAGAGAACATACAAACTCCATGCAGGTAGTGTCCTGCCTTGGCCTCGAACTAAGCACCCCACTGCTGCAGAGCAGGAGTGCTAACCGCTAAGCCACTGTGCTGTTATTATAGTATTTTTTAAATAGCCTTCTGTTTACTTTAGTTTGGAAGCATCTGTTAAAATGGCTGAAGTTAGGCCTGGTCACACCCCTGCACTTTCCCATTCATTTTCTCGCACTAGAAAGCCCATTGCATAGGTAAAACTCTGAGGTCAACATTGCCATTCACACTTCAGCAATTGCGTAACACTGCAATAAACAAAGCCTTGCATGCTGCAGTTTTAGGAAGTAGGATGTAGGGTTACATTAAAGGCATCCTGGGAGGACACTTTCACTGTGAGAGCAGGGCTTGGAAAACTACAGGTCAGGTTTCCAGAGCTCAGATGTGAAGAAGGCCTTAGAATTTATGTGTATCGGAGAATAGCCATCTTCTACAAGCCTGATGTCATGTACTTCTAAGCTCAGGATAGCCCCTTTCACCAGAGTGGTTTGTATGACTAAGATACTCATAGCGTGGATCAGTAAGTGCAGAAGGGACGTAGTTGTCTAGGTAAATGCCATGGCACTTTGACCTGCACCGCATGTGCGTGAGTGCCTGCATTCACTACAGGGTGAAGGTATAGAAGGGGAGTGTGTATCACATTCCCTCTGAATACACAGCCATTTACCTATATGTGAGACCTGAATGTAAAATATTGAATGACAGCTCAGTCTTGTGTAAAGCTGACAACCAGTTATTTTAATAGCAGGTTGGTAAATATTGGACTTGTGGGTGGCTAAACATAATGTGGAATCACACAAACTAGCCTTATTTTTGTCTAATCAGGACAAGGACAAGTTCTGATACTGACTTTTCCTGAAATGACTTTACTGAATATTTTATTTTTTATTTATTTCAGTTACTTATATAGCGTCGTCAATTTATGCAGCGCTTTAAATATACATTGTACATTCACATCAGTCCCTACCCTCAAGGAGCTTACAACCTAAGGTCCCTAACATTCATATAACATTCACATTCATACATACTAGGGACAATTTAGACAGGATCCAATTAACCTCTCAGCATGTCTTTGGAGTGTGGGAGGAAACCGGCGCAGGCACAGGGAGAACATGCAAACTCCAGGCAGGTAGTGTCGTGGTTGGGATTCGAACCAGCAACCCTTCTTACTGCTAGGCGAAAGTGCTATCCATATATACAAACACACCAACTTCTCACGCTATAGGGACAGCAGTTTCATTTGGGTTGTTTTTCTGTGTTTTTTTACATAGGAAGAAAATATTTGCAGAGTTTAGTACATGCAAAAAAAATGTGGCATTGCTGATTGCAACCTATGAAATCCAAAAGTGCAGTAAAAGCGGAGTTCCAGGCAAAAATTTAACTCAAATAAAAGAACACCCCCCAGCCCCTCCCGCATTTTCTTTTTGTACCTTTTTGCTATGTTTTATTCTGGACTTCCAATACTTCCCTCCCATGTCACCGCAGTAAGGTACGTCACTTCTGCAGATTTATCGTGCTCTCCTCCCCCCCCCCCCTTTGCCTTTTGGGACCTGTGTGTGTCCCAGAAGATGACGGGATCATTCAGAAAGCGCCGCGCACCTGAAGACTTCACTGCCCGTTTCCCTTACTTGCAATGCCAGCGCCTGCACCCAAAGCCGATGGACGGATCGGCTTGGGGTGCCGACATTGCGGGATCCCTGGACAGGTAAGTTTCCTTATATTAAAAGTCAGCAGCTACAGTATTTGTAGCTGCTGACTTTAAATTTTTTATTCCCCAGGCTGGGACTCTGCTTTAGCCCTGCTTCACACTGCACCGATTTGGCATGCGATTTGACATGTCATTTGCGGCACCACACCAATTCCCAAAAGTAGTTTCTGTACTACTTTTGGTGACTTCGGGGTGAAACCCGCACAGATGTCTCCGAAATCGCCCCCGAAGTCGGGATTGACATTCAGGAATGAAATTGTGCGAGTTCAGCTGAACTCACGCAATTTCATTACCGATGTCAGTGTGAAACTAGGCTTAAGTACCTGATTTGTTTTTTGTTTTTTTTTGTCCATTAAAGATTTTATTGGCAAAAGTTCCAATACAGGATAGATATGTAGCAAAGTAATGCCACGATTTTTTAACATACATGTATTACAATTAACAGATAACAAAATTCATACTGCGTGCAGAATGGGATTCAAACATCCTTTCTAGAAGGCATATGTTACAGAGTAAGTGAAAAAAAAAAAAAATCTTAAGATAATACATGCACTTATTGTAAAATAAAAAAGATATTGTCATGTTATGGTATACAGTATCTCACAAAAGTGAGTACACCCCTCACATTTTTGTAAATATTTTATTATATCTTTTCACGTGACAACACTGAAGAAATGACACGTTGCTACAGTGTAAAGTAGTGAGTGTACGGCTTGTATAACAGTGTAAATTTGCTGTCCCCTCAAAATAACTCAACACACAGCCATGTTCAAACCGCTGGCAACAAAATTGAGTACACCCCTAAGTGAAAATGTCCAAATTGGTCCCAATTAGTTATTTTCCCTCCCCAGTGTCATGTAACTCGTTAGTGTTCTCAGGTGTGAATGGGGAGCAGGTGTGTTAAATTTGGTGTTATCGCTCTCACTCTATCATACTGGTCACTGGAAGTTCAACATGGCACCTCATGGCTAAGAACTCTCTGAGGAACTGAAAAAAAAAAAGTTGTTGCTCTACATAAAGCCTAGGCTATAAGAAGATTGCCAAGACCCTGAAACTGAGCTGCAGCAAGGTGGCCGAGATCATACAGCGGTTTAACAGAACAGGTTCCACTCAGAACAGGCCTCGCCATGGTCAACCAAAGAAGTTGATGCACGTGCTCAGCGTCATATCCAGAGGTTGCCTTTGGGAAATAGATGTATGAGTGCTGCCAGCATTGCTGCAGAGGTTGAAGGAATGGGGGGTCAGCCTGTCAGTGCTCAGACCATACACCGCACGCTGCATCAAATTGGTCTGCATGGCTGTCATCCCAGAAGGAAGCCTCTTCTAAAGATGATGCCCAAGAAAGCCCACAAACAGTTTGCTGAAGACAAGCAGACTAAGGACATGGATTACTGGAACCATGTCCTGTGGTCTGATGAGACCAAGATGAACTTATTTGGTTCAGATGGTGTCAAGCGTGTCTGATGGCAACCAGGTGAGGAGTACAAAGACAAGTGTGTCTTGCCTACAGTCAAGCATGGTGGTGGGAGTGTCATGGTCTGGGGCTGCATGAGTGCTGCCGGCACTGGGGAGCTACAGTTCACTGAGGGAACCATGAATGCCAACATGTACTGTGACATGCTGAAGCAGAGCATGATCCCCTCCCTTCGGAGGCTGGGCCGCAGGGCAGTATTCCAACATGATAACGACCCCAAACACACCTCCAAGACGACCACTGCCTTGCTAAAGAAGCTGAGGGTAAAGGTGATGGACTGGCCAAGCATGTCTCCAGACCTAAACCCTATTGAGCATCTGTGGGGCATCCTCACATGAAAGGTAGAGGAGCGCAAGGTCTCTAACATCCACCAGCTTCGTGATGTTGTCATGGAGGAGTGGAAGAGGACTCTAGTGGCAACCTGTGAAGCTCTGGTGAACTCCATGCCCAAGAGGGTTAAGGCAGTGCTGGAAAATAATGGTGGCCACACAAAATATTGACATTTGGGCCCAGTTTGGACATTTTCACTTAGAGGTGTACTCACTTTTGTTGCCAGTGCTTTAGACATTGATAGCTATGTGTTGAGTTATTTTGAGGGGACAGCAAATTTACACTGTTATACAAGCTGTACACTCACTAGAGTACACTGTAGCAAAGTGTAATTTCTTCAGTGTTGTCACATAAAATATTTACAAAAATGTGAGGGGTGTACTCACTTTTGTGAGATACTGTATAGTGAGAGAACGAAAAATGAAATATACCAAAAAAAAAAAAAAAAAGTAATGAGTTAAAAGATGAAAGAAAAGAAAGTACCTGATTTGTTAAACACCTTTATAAGAAAATGCCCTTTTTATGACCTAGCTTTCAAAAACAGATTTATGATTTGTTTTATATACACACAAGTACATTTATATTATATAAAATGAAATTATGCATTCCAAACAAAAAAGCCTTAGAACTGAGAAATGAGTTTATAGTAAGATGGACCTGGTTCAATACTTATGCAGCTGTTCTGAGCCTAGGCGCACAATTTTATTGCTTATAATTATATGTATAATTAAATAAAGTATGCAAGGTCACAAGCTACCATACGTGTACACCTACATAGGGATCCAATAGAGGATATGAAGTAACTTTGGTTCTTAGGCCTTGATCATTCACTAAGCAGCACCCATTACATTCAAAGCTGCTTCTAATGAAAGACTAATCTAAACAAGAGTGAATAGAGCATACACATTGATAACTCCTCTTTAACACAACACATGATGCTGTCAGAATACAAATTACCCTTAACAGTTAAACTATTCAGTATTCCTGGTGTGCTGGAGAGTGGGGAGTGCACAGGGCTGCCCCTAATGATACCGAAGGGGGATGGTCGGCATTTTATGTGCTAAGGGACTTTTGTACATGGTTTAAAGCGGCCTGAACAAATACATCTGAGCCCTCCCATTTTTAACACATTTGATACTAGAGGTGTTGCAGCTTATTGGACACCCTAATGATGGCAGACATTTGTGAAACCATCAAAATGGTAATGAACCCATCAAAGTCATTTAATGCAAGCCAATTAGTGTGTCACTGCCAAGGAATTTGTGTTGCTAAATGGAGAAAGCATTCCTGTCCATGCGTTCAGTATTGTGTTTTTGACCATGTGTCAGTCATGAGTACTTCCTTGCCTTGTAGTACGTAGGTACTCTAGACAGGTAAAAAAAGACAAAAATTAATATAGCATTGTAATCATTAATACATAATTAAATACGTTTAGCCCAATCCCAAAAAGAAAAGAAATACCCTGGCAGTGGGACCCTCCCACCCTGCAAGGGTTAAAGCTAACTTCCAGATTTCAGGTATGATCCTAATTGCATAGTTACTTTAGCTTAGCTTGGACCGATCCAAGGCCAGCCACAGGCGGTTAGAATCTCAACCAGTTCAGCCAGCCGAGGTTCAAACCATGTGTGGGCAGACTGAATGTACCAAGTCGATCGATCAATCAACTTGGGTGCAACCAGCCTGCCAGATTTACTTGCGATTATCGCTAGCAGCTGCTATAGTCATTGCCAATAATCACTGGCTTAACTTAGCCCGCCGGGAGAAGACAATGTCTCGGCAGGAGGGATTCCCCTGTCAGCACTCTCTGTGTTGATGGGGGAATCGTGCCAATTTCTTTCCTGTAACCAAATTCCATCTATGGCCTGTCTAAGTATGCATGTCCCATACCTGAGGGACCATTGTGGAAGTTGACAATTACTGAAGTAATCTAGAGGAGGAGCAGTGACATAACAATCTCCTCCTTGTCTAATCATAAAACGCTTTGTAATCATAGTAAACATAAAAGGCGTCCTCTGAGTGTAGGTGATGACTCCCTCTGGTCAATATGCAGTGGGGCAGTCACTCAGCACAGGACCCAGAAGATTGCAGCGATCGCTGTAGTAGTCATCAACTTCTTTAACAGTCCCTCAGGTTTAAGATGCATGCATACTTACAGTGGTCCAGCTTAGAACTGTGCAATTAAGATCATACCAGGGGTTCAGCTTTAAAGGTTTAATAAGTCTAGGGGTGCATGAATAAGAAGAAAAACAGTGATTACCGTATTCCTCGCTCCAGCAGGATCCCTCCAGTGGTCTTACTAGTCCTGCAAAATCCCCTCTATGAGGCTCTCTTGGCCTTAGAAGAGGGTAATAGCCCTGCATTTTACATAATGATTGAGAGGGAGCGCCCTCAGACCAGAGCTTTAGGGAGAAGAGGAGAACATCAGAGCCTGCTGGAGTGGGGAGTCGAGGTGAGTAGAACAGTTTCTCTACCCCTAGACATAGAGAGCATTAAACCCTTGCATTGCAGGGGGGCAGTAGAAGGGTCGATTTTGTCTAATTCCTGGTGCTTTAAATGTAAGCTGTGTAAGTACCTGAATTTGTATCAGTGCCTGTACAGCAGGAAGCAACACAAGTAACCAATCAGATAATGTACTTAAGAGAAGCAAGCTGATAAGAGGATAAATCAGAATAAAGAGATGAGATCATTGCTGTGCTGCTTCTGCTTTCACTATCCAGTCCCAGGTTGAGGTGAGGGACCATGACAGCCTGGGCTCAGAGAAAGTGAGTTGAATGATACTCAATGGCAGAATGAGGACATCTCATAGTACTACTAGAAGTACTGCAGGGAACAGCTCTGGAATAAAAGTGTCTTTTGTCTGGAATTCTGCTTCTAAGGTTTTTATAATTAATCTCATAGTACAAGGTGTGAGAGACTGTAGAAGGAGATCGTAACATTATCTGCCAATTGTCTCCATCTTGTCCAATCAGGGAACGCCTCATATTAATTGAAAAAAAAATACACGGAATGACTATGGAGGTGAGCACACCACCCCCTATGTTCAGTGTGCAGAGGGGAAGCCATTGGAGTGGCAGCCCGAAAGTTATGGCTATCACTGTATGTAGCGTAGACTACTACAAACCAACTGGAAAACCAGCAGCTGACTTGCTCCCGATCAACGCTCTGAGCTAATGACTGAGAGCACTGACCAAAGTGTTTTGGCGGGGGGCATCCCCCTGTCAGAACACAATAGAGTAGCAGGGGAGATGGCTATACTAACATCAGATTGTTAGTACAGCGGCTCCGACTTGAGCTGTCAGTTTTTTTACTAGTGGTGCATATTAGGCTTTACCTTCTGTCAGCATGTTCCCTGTAAGCATACAGTATGTGTATGTAGCAGAGTCTAAATGTTTCCCTCTCTGAGTCCAAATTCTGGTAGCATATTCAGGTACTTATGCTAGTTTATTGTAAAATGTATTCAATTATTTTAACTACTTGCCGCCCGCCCACATTTCATTTTACAGCAGGTGAGCGGCAAAGGCAGGCCGGACAAAGTACCTGTATGTCACCACCTGTCTTCTGGGTTTGGGGCGTGGGCCCCCTGCCAACCAACTATGATTGGAAACAGCACGAGTCTGGCAGCAGATTTCAGCCAATGATTTTGGCTGAAATCAACTGATCGGCTGTGTCTAATCACACAGAGTTCTGTGTGCACATACACACAGAACTCTGTGTGCATAGGAACGGGCGAACTAACTGTTTCTTCTCCCTGCAAAGCAGGGATAAACAGCCAGATCTGAAAGTAAAAGCAGCACATATTACACATTGTTAGACAACCAGTTAACCCCTTGATTGTCCCTAGATGTTAACCCCTTCCCAGTGTCATTAGTACAGTGTCAGTGTACAATATTATCAGTGATCACTTTGTGTTGCTAGCAACATCAGTGTCAGTTAGTAAACCTCCCAGATAGTGTCTGTTAGTGCCAGATTTTCCGCCACCCTATCACAGTCACACTATAAGTCGCTGATCACCACCAATACAGTAGAGCGTCTATAGCTGCGTATATTCCAGTATATATACCATAGTTTTTAGACCCTATAACTTTCTCACACCCCAATTAATATATACTTTTTTTTTTTTTTTTTTTTACCAAAGACAAAAGAAAACTCTATTTGTGTGAAAAAAATGATTACAATTTAATTTGCATACAGTGTTGCATGACTGAGTATTTGCCAGTTAAATTTATGAAGAAATTAGATTTTATTTTTTTTTTTTTTACTGGATATGTTTTATAACAGTAAAAAATATCAAATTTTAGGGTTTTTTTTCAACATTTTCGGTCTTTTTCATTTCTATGATGAAAAATAAAAAATTAGTGGTGATCAGTGGCAGCTGGTGCTAAAAATTTTTTTTTGGGGGGGGGGGGGGTGGCAAACACCCCCCCCCCAACTCCAGGTGGGCCAGACGGGAAGGCGGCGATCTTGTGGCCTTACCTTCCGATGACGAGGTGGTGCTGCCCCTCCGCCCGGCCAATCGGGTCTCAGGACCCACTTTCTGATTGGCCGGGAGGAGAAGCGGGAAGACATTAGCAAATATTAATTTGCTAATGTCACACAACTGGGTGGGCTGAAGGTGCTGGGCTCTGCACCCCAAGCCCACCCTTTTTTGAAGATAATTAAAGCCTCAGGCTCTAATCATGTGCTTCAAAGAAAAGAAAAACCCCATTGAAAACTATGTGTCCGGCACCCTGCATGGAGATTAGGGGCCAGGCTCATGGATTAGGGGGGCGGTGCCCCTGCACCCCTATTTGAGGGGTCGCCACTGGTGGTGATTAAATACTACCAAAAGAAAGCTCTATTTGTGTGAAAAAGTTGTATACATTTAATTTGCGTACAGTGTTGCATGACTGTGCAATTGCCAGTTAAAGTAGCACAGTGCTGGTAAAACCTTCCAGAGCTCAAGTAGTTAAAGGAATACACACCTTAATACAGTGTTGTGTTTGTATACCTACATGAAGATCAGCTTTTATATATGAGCAGAATTGAATGTAAAAAGGCAGAGAAGGAAGACCTTTTTTTCTTTATTTTTTCTTTCCTGGTTTTGTGGGGCTTTTTTTTTGTTTTTTATTATTATTTTTTTCTCTTCTATTTTTGGGAGTATGATCAGACATTTTGGGAGGGGGAGAGGGGTGGAGTGAGCATGATTTTTTCTTGTTTAGCCCTCTCGATAAGCTAGCCCCATGTTTGTGTTTTGTTATGTTGATTATGTTCTTATGTGTATGTATTTGTTTTTGTTTTGTTATGTCATACACATTTTTGTTTGTTTATGTTTGTCTTGTTTGTTGGTTTAAAAAGGCAGAGAAGGGATTGTATGCTATTATTGGACAATACAGGGACAAAAACTTTCCAGGTGTAGGCCTTTGAAAGCTGAGATTGTCCAAAGAAATCTGACAGTTTGTAGCTATGGATTAGCCATGTAGTGGCATTAATACATATTTTTTCTGTAGGGGACTTTGATTAGGATATTCATCTCAACATTGCAGGTGACCCTGTTTAGGATATTCCAGATATTCGGACTGTTCTAAAGCACACGTAGAAAAGAAACCTGTTCATGATCTGTCTGTTGGCTTTAGCCAAAGCTAATATTGAAGCCAAGTTATGCCTTCTGAGTCCTCTTGATTTCCTTGCTCAGAACTGCCAGGAATAAGTGCCGAATCCAGCTAGAAAATGCTTATTGAAGCCGACTCTGGATAGTTTAAGAATGAACTCATTTTATGGAGACTCCATCAGTGATACAGCAGTGGAATATTACAGGGAACTTAAGAGTGGGTACGTGAAAAGCAATGTCTTGTCCATTTAACTATTCAAAAACCTATGTATGAATGTTTTGAACATGGAAGTAAATGCTAATTTCTTTTTCACTGATTTGAGTGTACTGTGTAGAAAGATTACTTGATGAATAGTAACTGAAACAGAAACAGTCTCATGCATGAATGCCCCTAGTCTTATGATCCCAACTTTCAGTAGTCCCTGTCTAATTCCAATATTGGAACTGTGTATAACAAAACTACTTGCATGGCCAAACTGTGCATTAGCAATGTAAGTCCCTGCTCCTTTTGTATGCATCCAGTCTCCTTTTTTATAATCAATCTGAGTTTATTCATGTTTTGCACAAGATACAAAGAGAAAAAGAAACATCCAGTAAGGACAACAAAAACCTAAGACCGGTAAAAGTGTACAAGCTTGGGTTGAGGGGTATAAATAAAAAAAAAAAATAATTGCAATAATAAACAAGTCAAATGAACATTAAAAAATTACCCTGGACTGGGCAATGACAGTATCCAATACAGAGTACAAAGCCCACGACCATACATAAAATGATGTATACATAGATAAATAGGCCCATGGAGAGTACATGCATCATAGGCAGAAAGGACAATGGAGTATTAGCTAAACTGTGTGGAGCCAAACAAGGCAGGGGAATGGAGAATAGGCCTGAGGGAAGATGGATGAGGCATGCTGAGGAGAATAACCCCACCGCCCCACTCGGCCTCAGTATCAAAAAAAAAAGGGGGGTGAGGAGAAGTAAGGGAGAGGAAAAAGAAAGGAATAAGGCAAAGGGGAGAAGTGTGGTAATGGAAAAAGAAAGGGGGGGGGGGGGCGACCATAGAAAACACTCACCAGTGGGGATGGGAAGACAAACTCCCGATTAGTTAGCCAACAGATCTCGCAAAGCAGAAGATTCATTATACACATTCCAGGGGAGCCAGGTTTGGTGACAACATTCATAGGATCCCAATTCCTGTGCCAGGAGTGACTCCATTCATTTGATATGATCCATCTCCACCTACTCCAGTAGGGTTGGAGCACATGATGTTCTCCAGTAGTGAAGAATGGCAGCGGTCAAACAATGACGCAAGAGACCATGTTTAATATGTTTGAAAGAGCCAGGTAGAACAGAAAGCACAACAATCTGTGGAGTATTTGGAACTGTGACGGCCAGTCTTCTTTTAGATTGGGTACAGCAGCAGTTCCAGGCAACTACCACACCACAGCATGAGGAGCATTGGTGGTGAACCACATTAATCTTCCAAAACAAACAAAAAGTGGGGCTACTAAGCTCAACCAGCTCTGGGGTCTCCTATAGTTCACTATATCCACATAAATAACTGATAAAACCTCTTCTTTTTGGAGACTACCATAGAACCAATATTCTCATAAAAACAACAGTACTGTGTGACATAATATAGCATACTTTATCCAGATAAGGGAATCATGCAAAGTTGTGCATTTGCTTATATATATGCATAACACCTATTTTAACAAAAAATCTATTAAAAACAAAACAGCCCTGTCTGGCTGGATTGTTTGGGGTTCCCCAATCTCATACATCGAAAAAGTTTTCCCTATTAAAAATGTAAATTGTCTTTTGGGGATAAACATTATTCCAAATTTCTTTTCTTTTCCTTATATGCCAAAATTCCACCAGTCATTCATGAACATAAATGTTTTTCAGAATTTCTGTAATTACAGTATTATGCCTTTATTAGCTTTTTATTACAACTTGGAGATTTTTGAGCATTAGATCTCACCATCTTTGCTATTATCAGTGGTATTTATTATTATTATTATTTTTAATATTTGTTACTTTTGGGATATGGTTTAGTTACTTTTTAACATCAGATTGAAGTTACATTTTTGTTGGTTCATCAATGGCGAGTTGTGTAGCTGTGTTTAGGCTGTAGGTGCTAATCACATGCGTTGCAGCCTGCTGCATCATTCAAAATGATTGCCACTGCAGTGCAGCAATGCATGTACTGTGCATTGCTGCTTGTTTAGTAATGAATGCTTTACGGCAACATGGGAGCATAAATGGGCACTTACAGTATTTACCATTAGGGCCCCTCTCATCCTCTCCTTAAAAAGTCTGGAGTTTTTTCAGATTTATTTTGCATTCTTTATTTATTGAATCAAATTTTAACAACCATGCCAAATGTGATTTTTTTTTTAGACATGGAATGGAGCTTGAGTACAGTCAAGCATCTTCCCTAAAGTATACTTGTTTTGAGCATTGTATACATTTTTTGAGACCTTTTCCACATGCTATTCTAATGATTGCCTTACCTTATTAGGATAACAAACCGTATTGATAGGGTGATCATTTTCTTCTACCTCAAGCTTAAAACCAGCACAAAATGTTTTTCTCCTGTTTGTACATATTGGTGAAACTCTACCACATGACGTTTAAAGGAAAATTCCACTTTCGTTAAAAAAAAAGAAAAAAAAATGCATATAAAATTGCTACACAAGCCATCTTATAATGTATTGTTATTAAAAAGTACCTTTCCCACATTCACAATGTTCCCGCAGCCCTAACATGCTACTCTTTGTCCTTAATTTTTATTTGTTGGTGTATCTACCTCATACTTTATGTATGCTTTGTGGCTACTTGATTGTTATGATGATGTAAATGGTAACCATCTTTACACATGCATATTTTATTCTATATGGCTGTGGTACTTTTCGATTCTTTAAAAGAGGCTAGTTTTCATGGCTGGTTACTTCTGTGGGCTGTGCAGGGCTGTGTTTTGCATGCATCCCTGTGCTGGCAGCCCCATAGATGTCTTGGGATATGTAGTTGCATAAATACAGCCGATGTGTTCCAATGTGACTTCCGCACAGGTGCGTGTCCTCGAACTAACTCTGTGTGCATTCAAGGCCGTGCATACATAGGGCACATTTCACTGTTGTCACCATTAGGAAAACCACTCCAAGAAATAACATACAGCTAATGCTGGTGTGAATGTAGTTAGTAGGTGGCTCTGAGGGCCCTAGATATGTATCTTCTATCTCTTCACACATTAATGGTTCATCCTACCCTTTATATCCCTTTTTCCCATACCTCACACTTGTACGCCCACTCTGTTGCAAGGCCCTTCCTTTGATTCGCCACCTTTAGGCCCTGTTCATCCGGACTCCGCTTAACCCCGGTTTGCTCAGCACGGGATCTGCCCACTCATCTTGCGCAGAGCAGAGCGGGTTGATGACAGGTCCGTGTCTGCTCAGTTTTTGCAGAGCAGACACCAACACAGCCCGCTCTGTTGTATGGGCAGTCAGATGTGCATGGACCGGCTGTCCGTTTACACTCAACTGCCCTCCAATCCGGGTAGGTGAGCAGATCCGGGTGGGGAACAGATCCCCTTCTATTTGTTTTTGCCGGACCGGATCAGAGTGGAGGTAGAGGAGAATGGAGGGCCCGATCGGGTCCGCCTGAAAAAACGGACAGGGGGACGTAATCGGACCTCTCACGTGAAAGGGGCATTCGAAGTCTTCTCTTAGACCCATTCAACTGTCATCCGATCCGCCAGACGGACTGTTTTTGGTGGATAGGATCGGATGTCGGCGGGTGTAAATGGACACATGCCCAGGGAATATCCGATTGCCTCTTGGGGGATCAGGAAGGATTTTTTCCCCTGCTGGTTTAAATTGGATTATGCTTTATTGGGGTTTTTTGCCTTCTTCTGGATCAACTGTGGGTATAGGATTGTGTATATTAAATTGTATAATTTTTTTTTCCCTTCTATTGGTTGAAGTGGATGGACTTATGTCTTTATCAACCAGACTGACTATGTAACCTGCCGCTCCATAGAAGGCAATGGATGACCCAATCGGGTCCGCCTAAAACACTGAAAGGCAGAACCAATCGGTCTGCCTGTGTGAAAGGGGTCTTAGTTGTAAAATCCAGGACTTGGTGATATCTGAAATGTGTTTAAGCTTATTTGCTGTATGACACATGGCCTCAATAGTCTTATCACATGTGATGTACTGTATTCTTTCACTTTGTGACCGGTTCCTATGCTCTTTAATCTATAAGGGTCAGTCAGAGTCAATCTTCATGGACACCTTTTTGGTTAACATATGTGTTTACATGTGAAAACCCTGATATTGGGTATACTTTTTTTTTATAACCGTATTGTATGTTATTATACCTGACTGACCTGTATTAGTGTGAAATGTAGGTTGGCTGTGTATTAATCTGTATTCGCCTTGTCAGGAAATAAAGGATTAGAAAAATAAATAAATATATATACAATGCTGTGAAAATGTATTTGCCCCCTTTCTGATTTTTTTTTTTGCATATTTGTCAAACTTAAATGACTCAGATCAGCAAACAAATTTTATTATTACACAAAGATAACGCAAGTAAATACAAAATGCAGTTTTTAAATGTTGGTTTCATTTATTAAAGGGGCTGTAAACTTACATGTTTTTTTACCTTAATGCATCCTATGCATTAAGGTGAAAAAACACCTGGCAGTGACCGGCCCCCCAGCCCCCCTCGTTTTACTTACCTGAGCCCTAGAACTTGACCCATGGGGACGCGCTGTCTCTCTGCCCAGGGTTCTTGGCTCTTGATTGGATAGATTGATAGCAGCGCAGCCATTGGCTCCCGCTGTTGTCTACCAAATCCAGTGACACGGCGGGCGGCGAGGCCGAGTCCTGCATTCGTCTTCTATGAACGTCGAATGCTGGACTCGGGAGCGCGCCTGCAAGGTAAGCCCCCAGGAGATCGCTTCTCCTAGGGGGTTATCTGATGTGGGGAGGAGCCGAAAGAGCAGCCAAGGGACCCCAGAAGAGCAGGTTCGGGGCAACTCTGTGCAAAACGAGCTGCACAGTGGAGGTAAGTATGATATTTTTTTTATGTTGAAAAAAACAAAAAATGAACCCTTACAATCACTTTAAGGCAAAAAAGCTGTCCAAACCTGCCTGGCTTTATGTGAAAACATAATTGCCCCCTAAACCTAATAACTGGTTGTGCCACCCTTGGCGGTAACAACTGCAATCAAGCATTTGCGATAACTGGCAATGAGTCTTTCACATTGCTGTGGAGTAATTTTGGCCCACTCTTCTTTGCAGAATTGTTTTGATTCAGCCACATTTGAGAGTTTTCGAGCATGAACAGCCAGTGTAAGGTCATGACACAGCATCTCAATTGGATTTAAGTCCGGGCTTTGACTAGGCCACTCCAAAAGCTAAATTTTGCTTTGTTTGAACCATTTGGAGGTGGACTTGCTGTTGTGTTTTGGATCATTGTCCTGCTGTATAACCCAAGTGCAATTGAGCTTGAGGTCAAGAACTGATAGCCGGACATTCTCCTTTAGGATTTTTTGGTAGAGCTCGGAATTCATGGTTCCATCAATAATGGTAAGTCGTTCAGGTCCTGAAGCTGCAAAGGAGCCCCAGACCATAACGCTACCACCACCATGTCTGACTGTTGGTATGATGTTCTTGTAATGAAATGCTATATTAGCTTTATGCCAGATGTAACAGGATGCACACCTTCCAAAAAGTAAAAATTTTGCCTCAGTCCACAGAATATTTGCCTAAAAGTTTTGGGGATAATCAATATGTTTTTTGGTAAATATGAGATGAGCCTTTGTGTTCTTTTTGGTCAGCAGTGGCTTTGGCCTTGGAACTCTCCCATGGATGTCATTTTTGCCCAATCTCTTTCTTATTGTTGAATCATGAACACTGATCTTACCTGAGGCAAGTGAGGCCTGCAGTTCTTTAGATGTTGTTCTGGGTTCTTTTATGACCTCCTGGATGAGTCGTCGTCATGCTCTTGGAGTAATTTTTGTAGGCTGGCCACTCTTGGGAAGGTTCACCACTGTTTCAAGTTATCTCCATTTGCGGATAATGGCTCTCCCCGTGGTTCACTGGAGTTCCAAAGCCTTAGAAATAGCTTTGAAACCCTTCCTAGACTGATACATGTTTGTTTCTAATCTGTTCTTGAATTTTTTTAGATTGTGGCATGATGTGTGGCTTTTTGTGATCTGTTAGCATGCTTCACTTTGTTACACAGCTTCTATTTATGTGATTTCTTGATTCAATAGGTCTGGCAGTAATCAATCCTGGGTGTGGCAAGTGAAATTGAACTCAGCTTTCCAAAAAATTGTGGTTAATCATTCATCTCAGCATGGGAGGGGGCAATTACTTTTTCACATAGGGCCAGGCAGGTTTGAACAGCTTTTTTCCCTTAATAAATGAAATAATCATTTAAAAACTGCATCTTGGATTTACTTAGGTTATCTTTGTGTAATGTTAAAATTTGTTTGATGATTTGAATCATTTAAATGTGAGAAATATACAAAAAAATAAAAAATCAGGAAGGGTTAAATACTTTTTCTCAGCTTTGTATATATATATATATATATATATATATATATATATATATATATATATATATATATATATATATATATATATATATATATATATATATATATATATATATATATATACACAGTATCTGACTAACGTGAGTACACCCCTCACATTTTTGCTACACTGAAGAAATTACACCTTGCTACAATGTAAAGTAGTGAGTGTACAGCTTGTTGTGGAACAGTGTAAATTTACAAAGCAGTGGTCGTCTTGGAGGTGTGTTTGGGGTCATTATCATGTTGGAATACTGCCCTACGGCCCAGTCTCCGAAGGTAGGGGGTCAAGTTCTACTTCAGTATGTCTCAGTACATGTTGGAATTCATGATTTTCTCAATGAACTGTAGCTCCCCAGTGCCGGCAGCACTTATCAGCCCCAGACCATGACACTCCCATCACCATGCTTGACTGTAGGCAAGACACACTTATCTTTGTACTCCTCACCTGGTTGCCACCACACACGCTTCACGCCAACTGAACCAAATACGTTTATTTTGGTTTCATCAGACCACAGGACATGGTTCCAGTAATCCATGTCCTTAGTCTGCTTGTCTTCAGCAAACTGTTTACGGGCTTTCTTGTGCATCATCTTTAGAAGAGGCTTCCTTCTGTGACGACAGCCATGCAGACCAATTTGATGCAGCGTGCGGCGTATGGTCTGAGCACTGACAGGCTGACCCCCCACTCCTTCAGCCTCTGCAGCAATGCTGGCAGCACTCATACGTCTGTTTCCCAAGGACAACCTCTGGATATGATGCTGAGCACGTGCACTCAACTTCTTTGATCGACTATTGCGAGACCTGTTCTGAGTGGAACCTGTCCTGTTAAACCGCTGTATGGTCTTGACCACCGTGCTGCAGCTCAATTTCAGGGTCTTGGTAATCTTCTTATAGCCTAGGCCATCTTTATGTAGAGCAACAATTCTTTTTTTCAGCTCCTCAGAGAGTTCTTTGCCATGAGGTGCCATGTTGAACTTCCAGTAACCAGTATGAGAGAGTGAGAGCGATAACACAAAATTTAACACACCTGCTCCTCATTCACACCTGAGACCTTGTAACGCTAACGAGTCACATGACACCGGGGAGGGAAAATGGCTAATTGGGCCCAATTTGGACATTTTCACTTAGGGGTGTACTCACTTTTGTTGCAAGTGGTTTAGACATGAATTGCTGTGTGCTGAGTTATTTTGAGGGGACAGCAAATTTACACTGTTATACAAGCTGTACACTCACTACTTTACATTGTAGCAAATTGTCATTTCTTCAGTGTTGTCACATGAAAAGATATAATAAAATATTTACAAAAATGTGAAGGGTGTACTCACTTTGGTGAGATACTGTATATACACACAGTATATACAGTTGGGATAATAATTATTTGATCCCCTGATAATTTATATCATAGGTGTATCTAACTACTTCAATACCAGGCACTTTCCCCCCTTCCTACCCATGCCAATTTTTTAGCTTTCAGCGCTGTCGCACTTTGAATGACAATTGCACAATTGTCATGCAACACTGTACCCAAACTACATTTTTTGCATTTTCTTCCCACAAATAATAATAATAATAATTTCGCTATAAATGAAAAAGACAGACAATTTTGAAAAAAACTGATGGGCACTGATAAGCAGCACTGACGGCACTGATAGATGGCACTGATGAGGAGCTACTGACAGGCATTACTGAGTGGCACTGATTGGCACTTTGATGGAGCACTGACAGGCATTACTGATGGGGCAGTGATTGGCACTTTTTTGGGCACTGATTGGCACTGTTGTGGGAACTGATCGGCACTGTTGTGGGCACTGACAGGCATTTATAGAGGGGGACAGGCTGGCAGGTGATGGGCACTGATTGGCAGCTGATGGGCACCCTTTAATAGGGGCTGTGCTGATAATCAACGTGCTGATTAACAGCACAGGCCCCCACCTCTGACAGGGAGAGCCGCCGATCGGCTCTCCCAAAGCCATTTACGACACTTCCTGGTTCACGCGATGATCAGCTGTGATTGGTCTGTTAGAGGCTTCCTTCCACAATCGGAGTTGCGGTGTGTCAGACTGACACAGCAACTCCGATCGCTGCACTGATCGCCCCCACCGGCTCCATTATCCTGATCATGTCATATGACATCCAATCAGGGTAACACAACCACTTTGCCACCATCATTTTGCTCTACGGCGGGCAGCAAGTGGTTAAAATGATAGAGACAGAATATCAACCAAAAATCCAGAAAAAACACGATACAAATGTTATAAATTGAGTTGCAGTTCAGTGAGTAAAATAAGTATTTGATCCCCAAGCAAAACATGACTTAGTACTTGGTGGAGAAACCCTTGTTGGCAAGAACAGAGGTACAACGTTTCTTGTAGTTGGCTACCAGGTTTGCACACATCTCAGGAGGGATTTTGGTCAACTCTTCTTTACAGATCTTCTCTAAATCCTTAAGATTTCTTGGTTGTTGCTTGGAAACTCGAATTTTCAGCTCCCTCCATAAATTTTCTACAGGATTAAGGTCTGGAGACTGGCTAGGTCACTCTGTGACCTTAATGTGCTTCTTATTGAGCCACTTCTTTGTTGCCTTGGTGGTATGTTTTGGTCATTGTCATGCTGGAAGACCCATCCATGACCCATCTTCAGTGTTCTGGCTGAGGGAAAAAGGTTCTCATCCAAGATTTTACAATACATGGCCCGTCCATTGGCCCCTCAATGCGGCAAAGTCGGTCTGTACCTTTAGTAGAGAAACAGCCCCAAAGCATAATGTTTCCACCTCCGTGCTTGACTGTAGGGATGGTGTTCTTCGGGTCATAGTCAGCATTTTTCTTCCTCCAAACGTGGGGAGTCGAGTTAATGCCAAAGAGCTCAATTATGGTCTCATCTGACCACTGCACTTTCTCCCAATCCTTCTCTGAAACATTTAGATGTTCATTGGCAAACTTAAGACAGGCCTGTACATGTACCTTCTTGAGGAGGGGGACCTTGTGGGCGCTGCAGGATTTCAACCCATGGCGGCATATTGTGTTACCAATGGTTTGTTTGGTGACTGTGGTCCCAACTGCCTTGAGATCATTCACAAGCTTCTCCCATGTAGTTCCGGGCTGATCCTTCACTTTTCTCATGATCATCCTTACCCCATGAGGCAAAATCTTGCATGGAGCTCTAGACCGAGGGCAATTGATGGTTATTTTGTATTTCTTCCATTTGCAAATAATCACACCAATAGTTGTTTTCTTCTCACCAAGCTTTTGCTGATGGTCTTGTAGCCCATTCCAGCCTTGGGCAGGTCTACAATCTTGTCCCTGACATCCTTTGACAGCTCTTTGGTCTTGCCCATAATGTTGGGTTTGAATAGAAGACAGATTCTGTGGACAGGTGTCTTTTATACACATAACGAGTTGTTGTTAGGAGCACCTTCTTAATAGGGATGGGTGAACGGTTCGGCCCGAGCATAAGCTGAGGCCGAACTTTGATTGTTCGGACAACGGCAAATACCAAACAATATGCGGTGTTCGGGGCAAATTCGAAAGCCGCCGGAACACCGTTAAAGTCTATGGGACACTAACATGAAAAATGAAAAAGTGCTAATTTTAAAGGCTTATATGCAATTTATTGTCATAAAAAGTGTTTGGGGACCCGGGTCCTGTCCCAGGGGACATGTATCAATGCAAAAAAAAGTTTTAAAAATGGCAGTTTTTTCGGGAGCAGTGATTTTAATAATGCTTAAAGTGAAACAATAAAAATGAAATATTCCTTTAAATATCATGCCGGGGGGGGGGGGGGGGGTGTGTGTCTATAGTATGCCTGTAAAGTGGCGCAGTTTTCCTGTGTTTAGAACATGAAAATGACATTTCTAAAGGAAAAAAGTCATTTAAAACTGATCGCGGCTGTAATCAATTGTCGGGTTTCGGCAATATAGATAAAACTGATTGAAAAAATGGCATGGGTCCCCCCCCCAGTCCATTACCAGGCCTGGTATGAATATTAACCTCCCTGGCGGTTTTCCCGAGTGTGGCTTGGGGTTAAATTTCAGCACCATTAGCGGTAACCCCGAGCCACACTCGGGACTGCATTGCTGGATGCGGTATACTTACCTTGTCCCCAGGATCCTGTGATGTCCCCCTACTGTGTCCGCGGGCTCTGTCCTCCACTCGAAGCCTCTGTGTGCTGGGCTCCATTCCCTGCGAGCGTCGCAACGCACGAGGCTGGACCCCGGCGGTTAATTCAAAAAATTTTAAAATCATAATACATACAGTACACTGTAATCTTACAGATTACATTACTGTATGAAATTATTTCACATCCCTTTTGTCCCCAGTGGTTTGTCCAGTGCCCTGCATGCAGTTTTATATGATATATACTGTTCTTTCTACCTGGAAACTGGAGATTGTCCATAGCAACCAAAAAGTGTCCCTTTACGTCAAAAGTGGTTTTAGACCAGCTAGAAAACAGCGATAGTAAATTAGAACACTTGCAAAAATGAGCGATAGTGAATCGCGGGGAAAATAATTTTATTATTATTATATTATTAATTTTATAATTATTTATATTTATTTATTATATTATAATGTATGATTTTGTGTTTCAAACTTTATCATACCCGGGATATCTACTAGACTCTTGTTTGGACAGGATTTAAGTGTGTTATTGCTAAGAATTACAGGCCTACAATATAAAACGCCACATTTCTATGCAAAATAATTGTACCGCTTTGAGACACAAAAATCTGACATAATCATACTGCCAGGGAGGCTACAGGGAAACCCGAACCAAAAATAAAAAAAAAATTGCGTGGGGGTCCCCCCAAAATCCATAGCAAGCCCTTCAGGTCTGGTTTGGATTTTAAGGGGAACCCTGTGCCAAAATTTAAAAAATGGTTTAGGGGTCTCCCCCAAAATCCATTCCAGACCCTTATCCGAGCACGCAACCTGGCAGGCCGCAGGAAAAGAGGGGGGAACAAGAGAGCGCCCCCCCTACACCAGGCCACATACCCTCAACATTGGGAGGGTGCTTTGACGTAGCCCCCCAAAGCCCCTTGTCCCTATGTTGATGGGGACAAGGGCCTCATCCCCACAACCCTTGCTTGGTGGTTGTGGAGGTATCCAGGCAGGGGGCTTATCAGGATCTGGAAGCCCCCTCTAACAAGGGGATCCCCAGCCCCCCCCCATGTGAATTGGTAAAGGGTACATTGTACCCCTACCATTTCACAAAGGAAAGTTTTAAAAATAGTAAAAAAGACAGGAGACACTTAGGGACAAGTCCTTTATTAAAAGATAAAAAATAAAAATGTCCCACGATGTCCATTCATCTTCTATCACGCCGCCGACGAGCCGAAAAAAAAAAAAAAAACACAACACCTCTGCCTCCATGAGAGTCTCCCAATGAGTGACGTTTCTTCTTGGTGACAGCTCTTATATAGCTGAGGGTGAGGCCACCCGCCCCCCTCTGACGCCTTGTGACGTGTGTATGTATATATATATATATCTATATATATATATATAGATATATATATATATATTGTATATATACAGTATATAAATATATATATATATATCTATATATATATATATATATATATATATATAGATATATATATATATATTTGTCAGTGTTAATGATACACAGTGCTTTAGGAAATTAAATGTAATTCAGTTAGGGTGCACATGTACAGAAACTCAAACATGAAGTACAAAGACAATAGAATTGTTTCCTCCAGGCATCTGTTCTTTGCAATCTGTACTTTGTCAAAAGTAAGAACAAATCTTGAACAATTACTTGAAGCTCTTCTTCTATGCAATCATGTACAGTCAATTTGGAGAACCCTCTTGCAGCTCTGGCTTACCATGTGTCTGGTGATGCCGCTACTATATTGGTGCATACTGTTCAACTCATCACTGGCATGTTAGGCCCTCATAACTGTGCACAGGGTAGTGACAATAACAGATGCCCGGCTGGCTGTGTTAAATTAAGAGGTGACCTAGCATAGGCAAAAATAGAAACAGATTAATAACTGATTGCACTGCAAGCTGCAAAAATACTCCAGGCTTCAGATTGGAGAGTATACATATTTAACTCAGTGGAAGCTTGAAACATTCCAACCATCTGGGAACTTGATTTTATGTGCTCAAATTTGGGTGAAGAAAAGATAACTAGGGAATTTTGGCCACAAGAAATTGGTGATTGCAATTCTTCCAGTGCCCTGTTGTAAGAAGATATTTTATGTCCTACAGTAGAAGTATTAATTATTATTACTTTTATTATTATTATTATACAGGATTTATATAGAGTCAACAGTTTGTGCAGAACTTTACAATATAATGGGAAACAGTACAGTTACAATACAATAAAATACAAGAGGTTTAGGAAGGCCCTGCTACAATACAATAGTAATTCCAGCCATATAAATACTTTACATGTTTCTGTAAAATTTATGTTGGATATATATATATATATATATATATATATATATATATATATATATATATATAAAACAACATTTCCCCAATTTTCTAACATCTAGCCCTTGCTGTACAATATTCAGGAATGTGGTTACTTTATTAGTCACTGAGTGGTAGTGACCTTACTTACTGACATCACTTCCTCACCCTGAAAGCTAATATGTATACTTTTATTGGGTAATTATCATGAGTAAGTCCAGTCCTTTATCCTGTCTTTGATTTGTCCAGGCTTTCATAGTGCTTGGTTTGTTATAACTACAGTATATCATAAGTAATGACTCCCTCATCTTTTATGTGTTTTTGCTCCTTTTAAAAGATACGTTCTCTTTCCTATGGTTTCTTCTATTTGTACTTCATTGTTTTACTATAAACCACAAAGGCTTGCAGTGCATTTTAGGTGTGTCTCCATTGAACACGTATTTTCATAAAGGTGCATCAAATATGCGGCAAGCAGGATTTTGTTAACGCTTAGCACCTTGAAAGCACATAAATTGAACAAGAGTGAGTGGGGCCTAACAGCTATAAAAAAAGATGAATAAACAATAACTAACAAAATAGTAATAAGCATAAACCAAGAGTATCGAGCTGTCCCATAATGAATTTGTTGACTGATATATTGAAATTGAATTTGTTAACTAATATTGAAATTGAATTTGTTGACTGATATATTGAAAGTCTCTATTCCTATTGCTGTAGGAATAAAGACTGTTCACTTAGCAAAGTAAATGTCCCATTGGCTCTATAAAGGATGTGAATCTTCATCCAATAATGTGCATCAAAAATCATGTTTTCTAAATTTATCTTTCACACATTTTAGTATTTAAAGTTAACACAACTTCACAATATTTACTAAACTCATTCCAAAATGAAAATTCAGTCCTGTCTCATAGGATTCGTGTTTTTGTTTTTTTGTTTTTGCGGGTGGCCATTTTTTATCTATGCAATTTGGCTGTCCTTTGGACACATTTTAGGGCAACGAAAGTGCAGATGACATATTAGTAGTACTTTCTTAGAAAAATGTTGCATGCTGTATTGCATGTTCTAATGTTTCTTTTGCAGTTTTATGAGTTCTTGAATAAATGAAGTAATAACACTATGGAAAAACTTTAACCTTAACTTACAAGTCCTGAGATGCATTCAGGGATTGTTAGAGACAAGAGCTTCTGTTTTTCAACCATCTTTGGTGTGGTCAGCAATGGAGATCTGGTGATGTGAGAATCCCTGCTTTTGACTACAGGCTGCAACTCATATACAGAAAGCCTCATGTGAAAACGTCCCACATTGATCACAATAAACTGAGTGGTGATAATGGAGGCAGAGGGAGGGAGAGTATATTAGCCAGCACGGACTATACAGAGTAGACTTTCAGTGACCCTGTGAGGTGCCCTGTTGTTTCTGGTTGCAGTGATTTCGAGAAAAAGTCAAAATTAAAAAAACGGAACTTAACTTATTTCTTGCCAGGATTTGCCCTTTTAAAGTAAACATATGCTTTGCCTTTTCGGGCCAAAGTGACAGGTTCACTTTGAAGCCCAGTTCCTCAGCAGTACTCATCTTGAAGTTGAAGAAGTATGCAACTCACTCCATGGTGCTTGTATTTGGTATTTGGTGATTGGAATGATGCTGTCAGATGGTGGTAAGGACACAATCAGCCCTGTGTAAGCTCCAACTGGAAGTCTAACTTGAGCTTACACAGAGCTTGTTTCTTTACTTCCTGTGGCTGAACTGAGCAAAGTATATGCTTATAGGGATGGGACAAATAAAGTAAACACTTTAAAGCGGAACTTTAACCTAAAGGGAAGTGCCACTTTATGTCCTCCTCTCCCCATCCTCTAACACTTTTGGGCATTTTCTTTTTTTGGCCGGAGCGGGTATCTACTTCTGGGACTTCTTGACACCAGGCCATCCTTCAAAAGTCTTCGCCTCACTGTGCTTGCAGATGCACTCACAACTGCCTGCTGCCATTCCTTAGCAAGCTCTGCACTGGTGGTGCCCCGATCCTGGCGCTTGCTGGACTTTCTTGGGTGCCTTGAAGCCTTCATCACAAATGCAGTGGAAATGTTTTCTTTTTTGGGATTAAATTCATTTTCATGGCAAAGAGGGCCTTTGTAATTAATTGCAATTCATCTGATCATAACATTCTGGAGTATTTTACAAATTGCCATCATAAAAACTGAGGCAGCAGACTTTGTGAAAATTAATATTTGAGTGATTCTCAAAACTTTTGGCCACAGCTGTATTACCGCATGTAGAGCCTGGACAGAAACCCTAAGGTCAAAACAAAAAATCCAACTAAAGGACCTGTATTGCACTTGAGTAAGACTCCTTTCACACTAAGGCACCTTTCAGGCGTTTTAGCGCTAAAAATAGCGCATGAAAACTGCCTCCCATTCATTTGAATGGGTGGAAAAAGTCCTGCAAGCAGCATCTTTGGGGCGTGTTTGGAGCACTCCAACAATGCCCCTGCCCATTGAAATGAATGGGCAGCGTTTCCAAAGCGCCGCAAAACAGGTATTTTTGGGGTTTTTTTACATGAACTTAAAAAAAGCCCCCAAAGAGCGCAGCAAAAGCTCCTCTGAAATGCAGCTAAAGCTGACTGGCGCTTTAGTGGCTGTTTTAGCAGCGCTTTAGTGTGAAAGGGGTCTTAAGGGATAGAGAAAAGCAAAATAGGAAGAGAAAAGGAAGAAAGTCAGAAAAGAGAGTAGAGAAGTGAGACCACACCCGTCCAGATTCCATCAAGCCGTAATCCAATGTTAATCCTGAGTGTTTGGCACCTGTAAATAAGAAAGCAAGGGGGTCCAAACTTTTTCAAACAGGGGCTAGCTGCTGACTTTTAATTTTTTGCAAACAGTCTGAAGATCTTCTTTAAGCTGCCTATGGTCTTCAGACAATGATCAATCATGCAGGTTGAAAAACAGGTACATTTAAAATGTTTGTCACTGAGATTGCATTGCATGAAAATGCATAAATACAGTATATGAATATATATATACACTATATTGTCAAAAGTATTGGGACACACAATAACTTTAATGGCATCCCAGTCTTATGCCGCGTACACACGATCGGACATTCCGACAACAAAACCGTGGATCTTTTTCTGAAGGATGTTGGCTCAAACTTGTCTTGCATACACACGGTCACACAAATGTTGTCAGAAATTCTGAATGTCAAGAACGTGGTGACATACAACAGGTACGACGAGCCAAGAAAAAGGAAGTTCAATAGAAGTGCGGCTTCTTCTGCTTGATTCAGAGCATGCGTGTACTTTTGTGTGACGACTTGTGTACACACAATCGCTTGTTGTCGGAAAATTTGAAAACCTGCTCTCAAAACATTTGTGTGCGAAAATTCCGACAGCAAATGTCCGATGAAGCATACACATGGTCGGACTTTCCGACAACGAGCTCACATTGAACATTTCCCGTCGGAAATTCCGACCGTGTGTATGCGGCATTAGTCTATAGGGTTCAGTATTGAGGTGGCCCACACTTTTCAGCTATAACAGCTTCAACTCTTCTGGGAATGCTTTCCACAGGGCTTAGGAGTGTGTCTATGGGAATGTTTGACCGTTCTTCCAGAAGCGCATTTGTATAAGTCAGACACTGTATAAGTCAGACACTGATGTTGGAAGAGAAGGCTTGGCTCTCAGTCTCCGCTCTAATTTATCCCAAAGGTGTTCTATCAGGTTGAGGTCAGGACTCTGTGCAGGCCAGTCAAGTTCCTCCTCCCCAAACGTACTCATCCATGTCCTTATGGACCTTGCTTTGTGCACTGGTGCGCAGTCATGTTGGAACAGGAAGGGCCTTCCCCAAACCATTCCCACAAAGTTGGGAGCATGAAATTATCCACAATGTTTTGGTATGCTGACATCTTAAGGGTTCCCTTTACTGGAACTAAGGGACCAAGCCCAACCCCTGAAAAACAACCTCACACCATAATCCCCCCTCCGCCAAATGATTTGGACCAGTACACAAAGACATGGATGAGCGAGTTTGAGGTGGAGGAACTTGATTGGCCTGCATAGAGTCCTCACCTCACCCCTGATTGAACATCTTTGGGATCACTTAGAGAGGAGACTGCAGGCCAGACCTTCTTGTCCAACATTAGTGCTTGACCTAAAATGCTAGACTCCCTAGTTTATCCCTCAAATCCTCTATAATACATGTCTGGAGGTACAGAATTATACCAAGGTGGCACAGGACTCCCCACATTCTGAAGTCTATGCTCCTGAACCCCCTTGACCAGTGCTGGCAGTGTGGCACCTCGTCTGGTGACCTTCTACATATGTTTTGGTCATGTCTGAAACTGTAACACTTCTGGGACCAGGTGCACATGATTACCCAAAAATTTCACTGCTCTCCTGAATCCTAAAATGGCCAGAATCTTTCTCTTAGGTCCCTTTCACACGGTTGGACCGTTCAGGTCCGCCTGTCAGTTTTGACGGCGGACCTGAACGGGCGCTCCATGCTAGTCTATGGAGCGACAGATGTCAGCGGTGACATGTCCGCTGACATCCGACCCGGTCCGATCCGCTAAAAGCAGACGGATGCCTCTACGTTCCGATCCGTCGCTATCGGACTGGGTGAGTCGGATGAAAACGGACATGATGTCCGTTTTCGTCCGATCTCTCCATAGAAACCAGCGGCGCTCGACAAGCCCCTCCCCACTCAGTGAGCAGAGAGGGACCTGTCATCCGCTGGCTCAGCGGAGATCAATGGAGAGATCTCCCGCTCAGCCGGTGGACCGAGGCGAACGCTGTGAAAGCGGATCCGCCTTGTGAGAATGAGGCCTTACACTGCAACTCCAAAAATATACAAATGGCCTTTTTATAGCCCACCTAGTCAGTGCAGCTCAAGCCTGTATTCATGCATTGTGGAAGTGGAAGCGGTCTAAAGCCTGGTACACACTGCAAGTTGCGACAATCTCCCCTGGTGTGCTATTGTATTCTGACAGGGGGATTGAATACACTGATTGGATGCTGGTTTTCCAGCATGTCCCTTTGACAAACAGACTGCTGTACAGACTCTCTGGAATTCTTAAGACTATAAAAATACCCTTCTGAGTCTCATAAGCCCCATCTTTTTTACATCTCGGCCCCTTCTTTGCATTCCACCCTTCTCATCTCCACCTTCTCTAGCCAGTCCATCACCCTATGTTTCTTCACTTTTTTTTTCCTTTTCTCCCACCTTTTCCCTACCTGGGCCTTCCCTCACCCCCCCCCCCCCCCCCCTTTTATTTTTATTTTCCAATTTCCCCTTCTCCCCTCTTTCTTCCCCTCTTCCACATACTCCCCCTCCCCCCCCATTCTGCTCCCTCCTCACTCCCCTTTCCCCAAAACCATCCCAGCTGTACTGGTCCTGATGAATGCTCATATCATTTGATATCCCTCTACCCTGTTCATTTTTCGATTTAGGAGCCTAACCCCACTCTTTCTACCCTCATTGTACATTTTAACTTAAAGCAGTGTTCCACCCGCAAAATTTTTTTTTTTTAAAGTCAGCAGCTACAAACAGTGTAGCTGCTGACTTTTAATAAGGACACTGACTTTTAATAAGGTCACTTACCTGCCCAGGGAGCCCATGATGTCGGCCCCCCGAGGGGGTGCAGGTGCCGCTATTCTAACTAAGGAAAACCGGCAGTGGAGCCTTCACTGCCCGTCTTACAACTGCGTGAGTCGCGCGGCACTTTGTGAATGGCCAGTTTGTCTTCTGGGACACACATAGGTCCCAGAAGACAGCGGGGGGGGGGGGGTCCGCCGCACAAAAGGATAGGATGGCCTGCTCCGCGGCCCAGATGGATCAGAAGTACACTATGTACTTCATAAAAAGGTAGGAAGGAAAAAAAATGTAATAACCAAAAACGAGCAGTGGAAGGGTGGTTTTTCGCTTAAGACCACCTCTCAAAAGTGGGTGGAACTCCACTTTAAAATATATTTGCACTGTTTTACTGTGTACATTACTCTGTACTAATCAAGTTTCATATGCACCTATCTCCCATGACCAATTGCATTCTGTTCACTGCTGCTCTTGTATTAACATACACTTAAAGTGAAGGTAAAACTTAAAAAAAATATATATATATATGTATTTATAACAAACATGTCCATACTTACCTGCTCTGTGTAATGGAATTGCACAGGGCAGCCGCAAACCTCCTCTACTCGGGTCCCCCGCCAGGACTCCCGGCCCCTCCTCTGTCCAATTCCCCCATGGGAAGCCATTCCCTCATCACTGGCTCTATGACAGCACTGGGAGCCAATGGCTCTAAGTGCCCCAGTAAAGCTAGCGAGGCCTAGAAGTGAGGGGAGAGCGGACCTGCAAACGTTCACAGCGCTGGATCAAATGAGGGCTCAGGTAAGTATTAGGAGGGGGGATGCTGATGCCTAAACATTTTCTACCGTAGCCTCCCTCACGATATTGCCGAGTGTGGCTCGGGGTTCAATTTCAGCACCATTAGCGGTAACCCCGAGCCACACTCGGGATTACATCTCAGGATCCTGGTGCAGGTTTACTTACCTTGTCCCCAGGATCCTGCGATGTCCCCCTGCTGTGTCTGCGGGCTCCGTCCTCTGCCCAAAGCCTCTCTGTGCCAGGCTCCATTCCCTGCAAGGGTCGCGATGCACGGGGGCGGAGCCTGGCAGCAAATTCAAAAAATGTAAAAATCATAACACATACAGTACTGTAATCTTACAGATTACAGTACTGTATGAAATTATTTCACATCCCTTTTGTCTCCAGTGCTTTGTCCAGTGCCCTGCATGCAGTTTTATATGATATATACTGTTCTTTCTGCCTGGAAACTTGAGATTGTCCATAGCAACCAAAAAGTGTCCCTTTACGTCAAAAGTGGCTTTAGACCAGCTAGAAAACAGCGACAGTAAATTAGAACGCTTGCAGAATTGAGCGATAGTGAATCGTGGGGAAATTTATTTTATTATTATTATTTTTTTTTTTTTTTAATTATTTATATTTATTTATTATATTATAATTTTATGTTTTTGTGTTTTAAACTTCATCATATCCGGGATATCTACTAGACTCTTGGTGGACAGATCTAAGTGTGTTATTGCTAAGAATTACAGGCCTAAAATATAAAACGCCAAATTTCTATGCAAAATAATTGTACCGCTTTGAGACGCAAAAATCTGAAATAATCACACCGCTAGGGAGGTTAATGCAAGGAATGCATTAGGGTAAAACATGTTTAGGCGTTACAGTCACTTTAAATAAAGTTTAAAGAATTTGTTTAAAAAAATCACTTTGCAATGAATACCCAATCATGTGGAGGATTTTTGCTCACACATGAGGACTGAATAGCATAGCTTTACCTCATTCACTATGTAACGTGAATATTCGATTACCTTCCCCTTATTCACCAAGAAAATAAAATGTATGTGAAAATTTGATTTGCAATGTAAACATGCACCACTCAGGCCCTTTTCACATGGGCCACATCTGTTCTGATTAACAGGGGATCTGTGAACAGATACTGATACTTTTGTGACATATGTTTCATTTAATTTTTTCCCTCTGTACCCCAATGAACCCTGTAAGTTATTGGTTGTCAACTTATGAGCTAAAGGGGGCCTCAAATGCAACAATTGGATGTAAACGGACATGCATCTGTTAATATCTATCTCAGGTCCATCATGCTTTGGTCCAAAAAACTGGAAGAAGGACACACCCTTTCTGTCTCTTTTTAGACCTGGAAAGATCTGAAATTAATCGGATGTAAATGAATGCATGTTTCTTTTCATCCATCTGTTTATAGATTTACATGAAACTTCTGTTCAGCTCTGCCTCATAGTTACATAGTAGATGAAGTTGCAAAAAGACACAAGTCCATCAAGTCCAACCTATGTGTGTGATTATATGTCAGTATTACATTGTATATCCCTGTATGTTGCGGTCATTCAGGTGTTTATCTAATAGTTTTTTTTTTAATTATTGATGCTCCCTGCTGAGACCACCGCCTGTGGAAGGGAATTCCACATCCTTGCCGCTCTTACAGTAAAGAACCCTCTATGTAGTTTAACCACTTCACTACCCGCCTATAGTCATATGACGTCCTGGGATGGGATCTCCCATCCTGGGTGGACGTCATATGACGTCCTGCGATTCCCGGCCGTCTAGGGGGCGCGCGCGCACGCCCGCCACGCTGCTCGGGACCCGGTGCGTGTACCCGGCGGCTGCGATGTCCGCCGGGCACCCGCGATTGCCCGTTAACCGGGCCGGACCATGGATCTGTGTGTGTAAACACACAGATCCACAGCTTGTCAGCTCTGAGGAGAGCGATCTGTGTTCCCAGAACGGAGGAACACTGATCGGTCTCCTCCCCTTGAGCGTCCCCTCCCCCTTCAGTTAGAATCATTCCCTAGGAAACATATTAACCCCTCCCCGCCCCCTAGTGGTTAACCCCTTCACTGCCTGTCACATTTACACAGTAATCAATGCAATTTTATAGCATTGATCGCTGTATAAATGTGAATGGTCCCAAAAATGTGTCAAAAGTGTCCGATGTGTCCGCCATAATGTCGCAGTCACGAAAAAAAATTGCGATCGCCGCTAAAAAAATAAATAAATTTTTTTTTTTTTAAATGCCATAAATCAAAAAGTATTTTGTAGACGCTATAACTTTTGCGCAAACCAATCAATATACGCTTATTGCGATTTTTTTTTTAACAAAAATATGTAGAAGAATACGTATCGGCTGAAACTGAGGAAAAAATTTGTTTTTTAAAAAAAAAATTGGGATATTTATTATAGCAAAAAGTAAAAAATATTGTGTTTTTTTCAAAATTGTCGCTCTTCTTTTGTTTATAGCGCAAAAAATAAAAACCGCAGAGGTGATCAAATACCACCAAAAGAAAGCTCTATTTGTGGGGAAAAAAGGACGTCAATTTTTTTTGGGTACAACATCGCACGACCGCGCAATTGATGTTTAAAGTGCGACAGCGCTGAAAACTAAAAATTGGCCTGGGGCGGAAGGGGGTGAAATTGCCCTGTATTGAACCGGTTAAGGTTAAACCTCTTTTCTTCTAATTTTAATGAGTGGCCACGTGTCTTGTTAAACTCCCTTCCGCAAAAAAGTTTTATCCCTATTGTGGGGTCACCAGTACGGTATTTATGAATTGAAATCATATCCTCTCTTCTCCAGAGAATAAGTTTAGTGCTCGCAACCTTTCCTCATAACTAATATCCTCCAGACCCTTTATTAGCTTAGTTGCCCTTCTTTGTACTCGCTTCATTTCCATTACATCCTTCCCGAGGACTGGTGCCCAGAACTGGACAGCGTACTCTAGGTGCGGCCGGACCAGAGTCTTATAGAGCGGGAGAATTATCATTTTATCTCTGGAGTTGATCCCTTTTTAATGCGTGCCAATATTCTGTTTTTGTTAGCAGCAGCTTGGCATTGCTGTCATAAACTGACAGCTGTATATAAACTGTATGTCTGCACATACAAATAAATCAACCTGAATTATATGCTACCCTTTGTTTTTAATTTCTCCTACATATGTGTAGCACCCTCCTAATTAGAGTAGGCTGCTAGGCCAAATTTAGCTTTAGTTTCACTGTAACCAGTGGAGCAGGGGTTGATTAATTGGGGATGCTCAGGGTTTCACAGGCTGCTCCTCTGCTACTTCCCCCTGTTTTCTAGAGATTTCTAGAATATAGTGGGAGCCTGCAGCCTGAATATCGCTTAGACTCCAGTCAATCCCTAGGAAGGTGTGTACCCAGAAGGTGGGGGAGAGACCAAAAAATATTTTTAAGTCTGTGCAGCAGGTCGATTGCAGCATATGGGTGTAGGGCACTGTTCCTGAGTCCAGCCTGCTGGAGGAGACCCCTGTTGAGGGGCCTTGCCCTCTTTTCCTCTTTAGCAGAAACTGGGGAAGGAAGCCAACCCGAAGACACCAAGGTAGAAGCTAGGCTTAGCTGGTGTGCCTTTTCCTAGGGTAATCCAAGAATCCAGGGGGTCAGGAGAGAGTGCATGGGATGGAGCCAGTGGGAAGCTGTGGGGGAGAGCCGAAGTTGTCCGAGAGGCAGTGTGAGTCTTCATCTCCCTCAAGGGAAAAAGCCTGGTGGATATCAGCAGGAGTTAACTGATGATCCTCTGGTCTCCTTTCTTTCCCATTTCTCTCTCTCTCTATCCATCTTTCATTTTCCTTCTATCTCTTCTTCTTGCTCTCCCTTTTCTCTCACTCTATCCATCTTTCTTGTTCTTTCTATCTCTTCCTCTTTCTCTACTTTCTTCTTGCCCCCCCCCCCTCTCCAGGGCTGGGTTTACATCTCAGGAACCTATAGGCACTGGACTCTGAATCCGGTCCAGGCACACAGCTGGCTCTGCCATCCTCACTGGTGGCACAGACAGCACAGCTTGAGGCTTCAACTGAGGGAATGGCATGTGCTGGGTGTGTGCACCTAGGCTGAGCCGTGTTCAGTGTAGCGCATGTATTGTATGGATGAAGGCTCTTCCCTTATCCCAGGCTCCCGGTCAGCCTCTGCCTGGTTCATTGAGTTCTACCTTGCTGTCTAAATTATCTCTGCCTCTCATGGGGCCACCTGCTGATCTCCAGCGCTGCCTCTGTCAGAGTGGTGTACTGCCCTTGTGCCTCCACAGCAGCCTGTGCAATGTAACCCATTGTCTGTCTAGGCCTAGTGTTACCCCTCTGGCAGGTGTCACCCTAGTGTGGGACGCACCCCAATAGCAATGCCACTGTACAAGACCCCATTGATGCAAGAGCAAATGTGTGTTGTTTTAGTCTCTGGGAAGAGGACATGTCTCAGGCAGCATAAAGACCCCAGCCAAGCAGGGTTGAAATACCGTTGAGTGTTGTACACTTGCAGCCGGAGTTGTACAGATTCCAAGCGTTGAGCAGCCAGAAAGTTAGCAGTGCTCAAGTTTTTCCAAGTTCAAGTTTTGCATTTTCGGGGGTAGCCCATGCTCCCTATTCCCATTCAAGTTCCTGTTCAATGAAAAGAAAAAAAAAACCCTAGGCCAGGGATGTCAAACTCAATTTAATCGCGGGTCGCATCAGCATTATGGTGGCCCTCAAGGGCCGGTTGTAACTGCAATATCAGATGTCCAGAACACCCCACTAACTTATATCAGATGTTAAAAGCCACCCCACCATCAGAAGTAAAAGTAGAACTATAGGCAAAACTTTTTTTTTTCATTTTGGTTAGAGTAAGAGAGCGTTATAACCCGTCAGATTTTTTTTTCACCATCTGCATCCCATTGCAGAGATTTCTCATCACTTCCTGTCCCATAACAAAACAGAAAGTGAGAAGAAATCCCTGGAAATTCAGGGACCTCCTTGGGGACCCTCAGTTCACCAGAACTAGTGTCCCCATTGGAAGATTTTCCCTCTTTTACTTTTCTGGGGGACATTCCAAAATGTGGGATTTTCTTTTACTTTCACTTTCAATGATAATGGTAAACAGAACAAATAGAGAGAGTGAATGGGGACACAGTCAGCATTAAAATCTGACAAGCATTCTAATCCCTCTCCACTCTAGCCAACACTAAAAAAAAAAAAAAAAAAAAAAGTTTTACCCTTAGTTATATTTTAAGAGCCCCCCACCCTCCCTTACATCAAAGTGCACCCCCTTACTCTGTGCTGCTTGCAGGAAGAAGCGAGGGGCAGAGCTGAGAAGCAAAAAGTGCAGGGTCTATAGGAAGACCAGAGTAGGCCTGAAGTCTGCTGATTTGTGAGAACAGGAGAGGAAGAGAAGAGGGGGTGCTGTGGTTGCACAGAGAGTCGCAGGATCTGTAGGTAGGGTTCTGTCCTCCTCTCTGCTGCTGACTAAAAAATAATGATTAAGCGCACCTGAAGTGTGTGAAACTCCTCTGCCAGCACTCTGTTCCTGTAAACATTTGGGATGTTCCAATAAAGAATTTTGATCGATTGTGGAGGGCAGCTATTTCTTCTATTTTGATTGCATGCAGAGGCGAGCACCTGCTAGATCATCAGGCTTCCTGTCTCACCTGGAGCGGCAAGTTTTCTTGTTTGGATATCTGCTGCTGAATGCTGGGACAAGGTGGGGGTGGATGCTGCAGCTGCAGGAGAGGTGCAAGGGCCACATGAAGTGGCCCATTGGTCCGTATTCGGCCCCCGGGCCTTATGTTTGACACATGTGCCCTAGACTGATTCTTGAGCCAGAGGAAGAATAATGAAAATGCTGTGTGTCTGGCTGTGTGTGCTCTAAAGGGGGAAATAGGCCCTATGGCCACATCACCCTGAAAGCGCCCGATCTCGTCTGATCTCGGAGGCTAAGCAGGGTCGGGCCTGGTTAGTACCTGGATGGGAGGCGCATATGGTTGAAAACAGGTTTACCTAATTTTTCAGTATTCCATTTCCAAGGTGAACTGCTTCTACCATTTTAGTAAAGAAGTGTATTTTTTTTATTATAATTTCGACTGACATCAGTGGAATTTGCTTTATAGATTTTAAAAAATTTTTTTTTGACAAGCATTATTTTTAGGGATCGATAAGCATTTGATGCATATTGGTTTAGTTGTGAATGGAAATAAACGTGGACTGAGGGGATGAAAGAGAGGAAGTGGCATGAAAAGGGAACTTTGTGGAATAATGTCAGAAAATGGAAATGAGGGGAAATCAGAAAGAGTGAGAAGAAGTAGGGAATAAAAACCAGGCGGCGGAGCAGAGTAGAGAGGAGGCGAAGAGAAGGCCGCTAGATGCCGGCCTCTTTCCTGTACAATGAGAGGCTTTTGGAAAACAGAAAACAGCTGTTTGTGTAGGCCAGCTGTTTCCCTGTGCAAACTCCCTTTGTGCCCTGAAACATGTTAGAATACAAGCCTCATCTGTAAGGGAACAAAGACACAGAGTGTGTCCAGTGTCAGTTCAGGAGAACTTGCAGGGCTGAACAATTTGTTCTCTGCCACTTGTGGATTTTAGGTTTAACTATTTCACTCCTATAAAACACAACGGAACCACTATGTGATCAAGCTGCAGATGAATCCAAATATTTTGTCTGCCAGTTGCAGGATGTGTGCATGCCCTGTGACAACACTGACTGCAGGAAATGCTAGGAAATAGGCCCAGATTTGCAGCACTGTTTATTCATTGCTATGTTATTCATGGCTAAGGAAGAATGACAGCTTCTCCTGACTGCTCTGTTATTTAAAATAGGAAATGATTTAATGCTGGCTGATGTCAGACGGGCGACTCTGCCGCTAGCGATCCTGCCACTGGCAATTTGTCAAAATCTCTAGGGGCATGATCACTAAGGGGCTGAGTGCTTGTCCCTATGGAATTGCTCCCTCTATAACTAGGGCTGCAAGACATTGCTTCCATTACTAGGCATTAAGTAGCGGTGCTCAGCCCAGTAACATCTCACTGCATATGGCTACAGAGGGAGCAACTGTATAAAACAATTTGTGTCTAATGGCAAGGTCAAAGTGATATTAAAGTCTAGTTTTTTCATTAAAAAATAACAAACATGACATACTTACCTGCTCTGTGAAGTGGTTTTGCACAGAGCAGCCCGGATCCTCCTCTTCTCGGTTTCCTCTTCGGTGTTCCTGGCCCCTCACTCTTGTTGCTTGCCCCAACATGCTATGGGGGCACCTGAGCCGAGTTGCAGCTCCCTGTGTCCATTCAGACGTGGGGCCGTGGCTCGGCCCGCCCACTTTCTCTCCTTATTGGCTCATTGACTTTGATTGACAGCATCGGGAGCCAATGGCACTGCGCTGCTGTCTCAGCCAATGAGGTTGGGAGTCCCGAGCAGCCGAGTTTCTCGTGCAACATCGATGGATCTAGATGGGGCTCAGGTAAGTATTAGGTGGGCTGAGGGGGGCTGCTGCACACAGAAGGCTTTTTATCCTAATGCATAGAATGCATTAAGATAAAGAAAACCTTCTGCCTTTACAACCACTTTAACTCGTCTGACGTCAGCTTAAGTATGGCCGGCTGATTTAAAAAAAAACTAAGAAAACAGATTCATCTATCCACAAGCCAAATGGATAGAGGAATCCTTCCAGCTGGGACATTGCATTTTGACAGCAGGAACTCTACGCTGTCAGAATACACTGATCAGCAGCTGCAGATCGAGAAAACGTTTTTAACATTCCCGGTCGACATAAGTCGATCAGTAGATTGACTTCTGTTGAGTGGGAGCAGCCATATATGGATTTAATTTCATTCAGTTCCTGCTGAAACGGCGTATTTTTAATCCATCTATGGCCAGCTGACAGCTGATCAACACTTAGATTTTGTTTTTGGCTTAGCATCCATGCTATACAGCGAGGATGGACGAATCTTCAGCTACGCATATTATACCTGAATAGTAACTGCATCTGGTTGGATACAGCTACTGTTCGGTGAAATTTTCCATCCTGCTCTCTCAATTTTTTAACTGAAGGATGTCAGGCAGGAGTGGGCCAACAGAGCCACCCACATAGCAAATTTTGGCCTTTTCATCAGAAACCAGTTTTGGTTTTGGGTAGAAAGTGAAGGGAAATCTCCCCATAGATGGAAACAAACCTGACAGAGGTTATTATTACCCTCCCTTACTCTAACCAAAATGAACAAAAAAATGTTTCTTCAGTTTAAGGGTTAATTTTAAGTGGTTTGGTTGAACACTAGATATGGAAATAATGTATTACGTTAAAGGTGTAGTTTAACTTTTGCGAAAATTTAATAAATGCACCCACATTACTAAAATAGAAAATATGCATTTATTACATGTTTGCATTGAATTCTACAGAGCATTGCAATCATGATCAGTTGATGGTGGTTGTAATGCACAGGCCTCTGCATTGTTTACATCCCAGTCCTGGACCTGTACAGAGGTGAGGATCTAGCTATATGGGGCTGGAGGAAGTAAACAAAAGAACTCAAAATGCCGGGATGTCACCTCACTTGTCCTGTTGCAATCTGAGTCCCTCTGCTGTGGTGGCAGATAGGACTTGGAGCCTCTCCATTCACAGGATCTGTGAATGGATGATGTGGCTGTGTAGGAGAAGCTACAGTATGCATTGCACAGTCATGCTCAATTCATCCTAAATAATGTGAAATATGGGCAGAAAGGTCAACTAAGCCTTAGAAAATCATTAAACATACTTTACAATGTAACTAGTGTAAGTAACTGAATTTTCCTTGATATCAGCTTCTAGTAATCCTCTGTATAGTATAACTGACAGGGAGAGGATTTGGGCCTATCAAGTATGAAGCATACATATGAGCTGACAAGGAACATTTTGACAGGCAGAGAGAGCAGGGTGAGCAGAGAGGTGAGTTTATCATATTCTGCTGCTCCTTTGTTATCCAGTTTTTGGTTGGGGGCAGGGAAGTGACTAAGCTGTGTGGTGAAGCAGTTGGGCTTTAGCTACAGTAGAGTCAGGCCACAAATCCACCTGAGCTGTTTGCATCTCTGTACAGGACACTACAAAGTATTTGGAAACTAAAGTAAAACAGATTCCACTAATATAGATGTCCGACTTGGAGTTAGGGAGATGTAGTGAAACACTATTTAAAGCAGAACTCCACTGCAACTGAGCACCACAAACCAAAAACACAATTTAATTCATTTTTAATTAAATGAAAAGCTTACTCCCCATCCATCCATCCATCCATCCGTGCCGCCATGCTTTATTTTGTTGAGATATCACCCCCCCTAGCATTTCTGTCTGTGGCCATCTTGAGTAAGGGCAAATGATTCCTGTAGCATTTACTTCCTGAAATCCATCTATCTTTAGCTCAAGCATGTATGCCGGTGATTGTGCTTAGCTGAGAATACCCCTCCTCTCCTTCTGAAGGCTCCTGGGATGTATGACATAATTTGCCTAGGCAGGAAACTAGGAACTAATTAAAATCTAAAAAAAAAAAAAGAAGAAGAAAAACAAGTAAATGTGATATCCTTTCCTATCTATGTACTAATGCTAGCAGCATGAGGATTAACAATAATCAATGTTGATTGGGAGAGTGAAGTTTCACTTAAAAAAATAAAAAGTTTGCAGTGTTGTTCAACATTTTGGCATGCAGTAGAGTCTCTTCTCAGGGTCCTTGCTTTCTGGGTGGATTTGTTATAGTGAACACACTCAAAATACAGATCAATGAAGAACATTAATTTGCAATATCCTGTGGTAATTTTCATTGTGTACAGCTAATACTGCAATATACAGCGTATAAACTGACATATCCTTCAAGTGTGGACTTACATTTGCTAAACACAAAGAAAAAAAATGTGGAAGTTGATGCAAAACATTGCATATTTTATTAATGCTTGGCCAAGTTTGCTAAATAAATTTGCACATTTTTTATTGAAATCTCCATGATGTAACATCCCCAAGGCAGCAGATTTTACCCGAAATAATCTATAGGCACTAGGCCTCATTTATCAAAGTTTGTGAAATAGGAACCGTCTGTACTATTTCAAATTTGGACTGCAAAATAACAGTCGCAGAATAAAAAAGATTATGCGATTCAGGGCCTGTTTTAGACAAAACAGAACCCTGGACCAAAATTAAAATGGGTCTTATATACTAAAATGCTATATCAATGGCACAGCTCAATTTCATGAATAAACTGCTGTACTATTTCAGTAGCTGTGCCATGTTAAGGCAGAGATCGAGTCCATCAGAAAAAAAAAGTTATAGTGAAAGTAATGCCATGCTGCCATATTACCTTAGAATGATGCTTTGCTGCTGTACTATCTCAGAGTGATACTATGTTGTAGTATTGCCTCAGGATAATTCTATGTTATTGTATAGCCTCAGAACAATACTATGTTAATGCAATACCGCAAAATGATACTGTGTTATTGTATTGCCTCAGAGTGATAACTGATAAGATGTTGCCATACTGTGGTATCATATTGTGTTAGACTAATATACTATGTTGCTGTTTTGCTTTAGAGCAGTATTGGGATTGATTTACTAAATGCAAATAGACTGTGCAGTTTGCAAGTGAAGTTGCACTCATATGCTTGCACTTAATTATGGAAATCAGCAGAGCTTCACCACATTCACTGAGATCAGGGGGAAATAAGTGCAACTTCACTTGCAAATTGCACAGTCTATTTGTGTTTAGTAAAACAACCCCCTTAGGTCATTGTTTTGCTGCCGAATGATGCTGTGTTATTATATTCCCTCAGAGTGATGCTATTTTGCAGTATTGCTTGAGGGTGATATTTATGTTTTTGCATTCACTAGAATGATGCTGTGCTGGTCTTTGTATATTTTGTTATTTTATTGCAGGGCTTGATAAATTTGCTTTGAATCTAGGAGCCAGCCAAAAAAGTTCAGAGCCAGTTTTTTTACGCTGTGGCAAACGTGGGTGTGGCGGAGGGGCTGGGGCACACACCAGATTTCCTTCCAGCACTGTTACTACCTCTATACCCCCTAGATATCACCCAGCACTGTAAATACCACATTCACTCTAAATAATCTAGTATCATCGTGACCTCTCTACACCCCAGATACCCCCAGAAATGTGACCTCACTACATCCCAGATATCCTCAGCACTGTGACCCCCTCTAATACCCCTGATACCACCTGCACTGTGACCCCTCTACACCCCAGATACCCCAATACCCCCAGCACTGTTACCTTTCTACCTCCCAGATGTGACCCCTCTACCCACTCCTCTCCAATAAACCCTGTACTATGATCCCTTTTCCCGTTTACCCCCCACACTGTGACCCCTCTATCCATCCCCCCACACAGTGATCCCTCTACCGATCACTTCCCCCCAAAATGCTGTGCAGTGTGCCCTCTCTACCCATTCCCACCACACTGTGACCCCTCTTCCCATAATCCCCTGATACCCCCCGCAATGTGACCCCTCTACGCATTTCCTCCATACCAACCACAATGTGACCCCCTCCACTCATCTCCCCATTACTGTGACCCCTCTATATTCCTGATACCTCTAGCACTGTGACCATGCAAGATACCCCCAGATCCCCATTCACCACTGTTTCCCCCATACACCCTTGATATCCCCCAGCACTGTTATCCCATCTATACAATACATCCTTTTCTAAGGCAGATACACTGGTGCAGAAGTGAGGGATAGCTGAGCCATCCAGCAGTAGTGGAACTCCCTAGATTCTGCTCCAGGGGGCATTCCAAGCCCAGCGCTGCCCACAGCCCACACACAGTGAGTTCATTCCAAGTTTTCCCAAGACTGGCCTCCAGATTTTCAGCAGGGCTGCTGCATTTGAAATTCCCCGGGTTATATATGTTCTCCGAGTGCTATAGCCAAAAATAAAAATACCATCAGTGGATGTGAATAAAGTCACCAATGGACTGCCCAAGGCTGCTGTCAAACATACACTTTAAGTAGTGATGAACGCAAAACAACCAGTCAAAAAGAAACAGTGCTCAGGGCCCTTGGTGCAATTAGTATGGAGTGATCCTCAAAAGGAAAGGTGGGTAGGTATGCTACTAAGTGTAAAGAGTCTGCCCAGCCAATGCAGAAAATCTTTGTTTTTTGCAAGCCATAATAAAAGCATAGTGTAGAATTATTAATTCAAGCAAGCGATACCATTGCAAGAAGCTCTATGCTGTGATGGAATTTCTCACTCAAGTTCCAATAGAAAGTCAAAGAGGATATCACAGTGACAGCCTGGCCAAGGTATTTTTGTGGTGTCAGCAGGGGTAGTGCTTTGCTCCGGGCTCAGTGATGAACAGGGAACCTGCTCCTGCAAGGATAGCGATACAACTTTCTAGTTGGTTGTTTGGAGCAGGTTTCATATGTAGCGCCACCACCGTGAGGGCCACTGGACGATGACCGCTCCCTGTTCATTACTGAGTCCGGAGCAGAGCAGAATTCAGAACCCGCTGTTAATGTCAAATCGCACATCATTTCAATGGCACCTACAAACGCGGGGTGATTCTGTCATGATTGTCCAAATTGCGCTGCAATCAGCGCAGAATCGCCCCGTGTTTTTAGGTGCCATTGAAATGAATGACACCTGAACCTGCTGATGTGCGATTTGACATTTTAACAGCGCGTTTTTGAAATCGCCACGATTCTGCCCTCAATTCAAAATGCTTATATGTGAGGGGTGTGCCTATAGGGGTCACATAAACCCAGGCGCCAGGACGCAATTTCTGGTCGCCATGGCGACCTGGTGCCTTGGATTTGTCAAGCCCTGTTTTATTGCCTCAGATGTATGCTATATTTCTGTATTATATAATAGTAATGCTACACTGCCATATTGCCTCAGAGTAATGCAGTGTTTTTATATTATCTCTGAGTAATGCTATGCTAGCATATTGCTTGACTGATGTTATGTAGAGTAATGATGTGTTGCAGCATTACCTCAGAGTGATGCTATGGTATTGCCTCAGAGTGATAATATGTCTCTGTGTCGCCTCATAGTAATGCTATATCCCTGTATTGCTCAGAGTAATGCCAGGGTGCCATATTGCCTCAACAATATGCTATGATCCTATTGCCTCAGAGTTATACTATGTTGCAGTATTGTATGATAGTAATGCCGAACTGCCATATTGTCTCAGAGTAATGCAATGCTGAGATATTGCTTCACAATGATGCTACAGTGCCATGTTGCCTCAGAGTAATTCTCTGGTGCCATATTGCTTCAGAATAATGTTATGCTGCCATATTGCCTCAAAGTGATGCTATGTTTCAGCATTACCTCTATTCTATGTTGCCTTATTGCCTCAGTGATGCTATAGTACCATACTGCCTCAGAGAAATGTTATGTTGTCATATTGCTTAGGAGATATGTTGTGTTTCCTCAGAATGCTGCTTGAGCATAAGGCCATGCTGCCAGAGTATTCCCAGAGTCATGCTAAATTACACATTGGGCGCTGATTTAATGTTAGATTATTTCCATGTTAGTTAGATAAGATTTATTGTCATTGTAGAAAACAAATTCACAATGAAATTACATTTCTACTCCACACATTATTCATACATCACAATTATCAACCATGCATTTACCACACAGGATTTAATTATACCAAAAAATATATGTTGCCTCCTAGTGTGATGCTAAGGTGTTAACCCCACTCCACAATTACTTCTATCATAAAATGGCTTCTCAGGGGTCCCATTATGTAAGGCTGTTGTGGGCCATTAACATCTATTGTTATCTCACTTTATGTCTGATATAACTATTTGTACCATCATTTGTACTGTCCACTTGCCCTTGCATCTGATTGGCTTTTGCTGCTGTCATTTAAAAGCAATGGGTAGTTGCAAAGTACACAAAGGGATCCAGTATGGATGTTGTAAGAGCCAAGGAGGAGGACAGCTCAGACTGTAGCCATATTAATACAATGCCTGAGAGTTTTTCTATTACAAGGGGTGGAGGAGGGGTTCCCAACTACTATGTCTACCCCCTGCTACCCCCTATTAGCTTGTTGATCCTGGCCATTTACTCAGTTGCCCCCCCCCTCCCCATCCTTCCACCTTCTAAAACCTGATGTCATTACTGTGAAATACTGTGAAACACTTCAAACAGTCCTTATAGCAAACACTTTAATATAGAGTATTGAACTAAGGAGAGACAATTGTAGGACTTTGTATTTGACCCTTGCTACATGTTCAGCCAGAGTAAAGTTAATTATTGACCATGAGCTTCACTGTCGCCCTTTTTAGATTTGACATTTTGTCAAAAATACTTCAAAGAATTTTCCCTTACTAATACCACTTTATAGTGAGAATGTCCCACAAACCCATAAATCAATGAGGGTCCTGTAAGTGTGGACCTCTGTGACTCTACATGGATTGATATGAAGAAATGATCTATTTTATAAATGTTATAAATTATTTTATACATTTTATTTTATACATTTTATAAATTATGCATTTTTAAATGCTGTATGTAACAAGGCAGGCAGCCCACTAAGCTAAATAGCTAAATACAGGTCCTGTAAGTGTGAAGGGACCTCTGTGATGATACTATGTACATGGATTGATTTGAAGGAATGATTGGAGAAGAGAAAGCCCTGTAGGAAAATAAATAAATAAATAAACCAACCTTACTCTGTAATATCTGACTAATATCTGTAATAACTGAATACTTTTGGACTTTTCGTAGATGAAAATAAAGATAGTTAATGTCTCATTAGGCAATACTGAACCAGTGCGTATACCAGTGGTGCCTAATACACAACCTACAAGCTCTCTGTGTACGGCTCCCAGTGTCCTAGGCTGGGTCCATCACCTTTTGGGGACCTGCACACTTTGTAGACTGGTAGATGCTGGGCATTGTGTTTCACCACCTGGCACTAAAATAGACAGTATTGTCAGGTGGAGTAATCGCCACCTGACAGTACAAGTCCTGGCCTAGATCACCAAAGCTGGAGGTTAATGATTAATTCCAGGTATATTTTTTACATAATTGCAAATACCTGAAGTAGATACTTCTACTCCAGTGATCTCCACTTGCTTCTGGGTCCCGTGCTGAGCAGCTGCCCTGCTGCATAGTGAACACAGTAGGCGGGCCGGTCAGCACAGGAGCCATTCAGAGAATGCTTTGCATCTTACATAGTTACATAGTCAGGTTGAAAAAAGACACAAGTCCATCTAGTTCAACCATAAAAAAAAATTAAAAATATCATACAATCCCATATACCCAATCCTATACCCACAGTTGATCCAGAGGAAGGCGAAAAAAACCCAGAAAGCAGGATCCAATTTGCTACAGCAGGGGTAAAAATTCCTTCCTGATCCCAGAGAAGCAATTGGATTTTCCCTGGATCAACTTAACCTATATATCTTCTGAATGAATGCAAAGCGTTCTCTGAATGGGCGAGGTGGAGAGGCAGGGCATTGATGTCACACTCTTCATCTCCTCCATTCAGAGAATGCTTTGCATTTATTCAGCAAATGCAAAGAATTCTCTGAATGCCATCCATGCTGCATGGCCTCTTTTGTATCTCCAGCCTACACACCAGTTGAAGTGCAACAAATAGTGCTAAGAGACAAGAAGAAAATGAATGCTGGTAGATATTGACAACAAAACCTTGGATTTGGAGGTACAGATGTGGAAGATCAAGTAGAACACCTAGTCAGGAACAGTAGCACAGCGGGAAGAACCAGTGGAGGTTAAAGGGGAGCTTCAGTGTTGTTGTGGATCTAGATGACAGAGTTCAATAATGCTCCTAGTGAGCTGACGAACAGAACATATGGGACGGACTGTCACTTTAACTGACAATTGCGCGGTCGTGCAACGCTGTACCCAAACAAAATTGATGTCCTTTTTTTTCTCCCACAAATAGAGCTTTCTTTTGGTGGTATTTGATCGCCTCTGCGGTTTTTATTTTTTGCGCTATAAAAAGAAGAGCGACAATTTTGTAAAAAACACAATGGAGTTTATTTACTAAAGGCAAATCCACTTTCCACTACAAGTGCACTTGGAAGTGCAGACGCTGTAGATCTGAGGGGAAGATCTGAAATCAAAAGAATCTCTGCTGATTTTATCATCCAATCATGTGCAAGCAAAAATTCTGTTTTTTATGTTCCTTGCTTGTCCCCCTCAGATTTACAGTGACTGCACTTCCAAGTGCACTTGAAGTGCAAAGTGGATTTGCCTTTAGTAAATAAACCTCAATATGTATGTTTTACTTTTTGCTATAATAAATATCCCACATTTTTTATCAAAAAAACTAATTTTTTCCTCAGTTTAGGCCGATATGTATTCTTCTACATATTTTTGTTTAAAAAAAATTGCAAATAGGGGATAGATTTATGGCATTTTTATTATTATTTTTTTTTACTAGTAATGGCGGCGATCTGCGATTTTTATCAGGACTGCGACATTATGGCGGACACATCGGACACTTTTGACACATTTTTGAAACCATTGACAATTATACAGCGATCAGTGCTATAAAAATGCACTGATTACTGTGTAAATGTCACTGGCAGGGAAGTGGTAAACACTAGGGGCGATCAAGGGGTTAACTGTGTTCCCTATGTGTGTTTCTAACTGTGGGGGGATGGGACTTTCTAGGAGGAGAGAGAGAGATTGGTGTTCATACATAGTATGAACGCACGATCTGTCTCCTCTCCCCTGAAAGAAACATGATCTATGTGTTTTCACACACAGATCCCGGTTCTTGCTCTGTCACGAGTGATCGCGGGAGCCCGGCGGTCATTGCGACCGCCGGCCACTTGCATTGACTCCGCGTGCGCCCCTAGTGGCCAAAAGGAAAAGCGATGCAAGGTAACGTTGATTTACCCAGCCGAGCCAACCTGCCACAGTAAAACTGTGGTGGCTGGTCGGCAAGCGGTTAATGCATCCTTATGAATAAGCAGTCTGGTGCCAACAATGATTGTGCACATGCTCCTGCATGCATGCCCACCTGGTCACAGTTCTATGAGCAATAACATGTGCATGCACAAGTCTCTGACCCAGCTGTCTTACAGGAGTTCCCTGACAGCATGGGATCCGGAAGCAAGTGGAGTTCTCTGAAGTAGCTGTGTTTACTTCAATGATTTCCAGCTTTCAGGGGCATCTGTTAGCTATGGTATATACATACTTATATTGGTCCAATCAAGACCTATATAAAAATATACCATACCTGAAATTCTTTGAATTTCCCTTATGCAGCGTACACATGGGCGGACATTCCGACCGGACTGGTCCGACGGACTTTCCGACGGACTTTTGACAGACTTCCGAGGGGCATTTTTTACGAACGGACTTGCCTACACATGACCGGACTACAGACGGACTTGCCTACACATGACCGGACTTTACGGAGCACCTAGTTCCCGACGGAGTTACGGCGGACTTTCCAAATGAACGGACTTTCCCACACACGAACAAGTCCGTTCATTTTGAACGTGACTCCGGTACGACGGGACTAGAAAAGGAAGTCAATCTCGCCGCTTTTATCGGCGAAATTGGCGCCTTGCCAAGGTCTGGTATGGATTTTAAGCGGAACCCCCTACGTTGAAAAAAACGGCGTGGGGTCCCCCCCAAGATCCATACCAGACCCCTATCTGAACACGCAGCCCGGCCGGTCAGGAAAGGGGGTGGGGACGAGCGAGTGCCCCCCTCCTGAACAGTACCAGGCCGAATGCCCTCAACATGGGGGGTGGGTGCATTGGGGAGGGGGCGCCCTGCAGCCCCCCCCACCCCAAAGCACCTTGTCCCCATGTTGATGAGGACAAGGGCCTCTTCCCGACACACCCTGGCTGTTGGTTGTCGGTGTCTGCGGCAGGGGGCTTAGCGGAATCCGGGAGCCCCCTTTAATAAGGGGGACCCCAGATCCCGCCCCCCACCCTATGTGAATGAGTATGGGGTACATCGTACCCCTACCCATTCACCTAGGGAAAAAAGTGTCATTAAAAAAACACACTACACAGGTTTTTTAAGTAATTTATTAGACAGCTCCGGGGATCTTCTTCCAACTTCGGGGGTCTTCTTCCGACTTTGCGGGTCTTCTTCCGACTTCGCCGGCTTCACTGTCTCCGGCCTCTTCTTGATCCTTGATAAAGTCACGTGACATGTGACGCAACGCGTCGGGAGGAGTCAGTGACGTCACCTGATACACAGTGTTAGCGGTGAGAGGAAGAAAAACGATACTGCTTCTGATTGCTTTCCAAGCGCTGTCTATTGTTCTTATAAAATGTGAGTGAATATGCTGCGGATGCAGATGATCACATATATTTAGCCTTCATTGCGCAATGATATATTTCTTTTTTTCTCTTTTTGCAATATTATTAATTACGGTTTGGGAGGATTATTATTCAACTATCTAACCAGCTTCAGAGCTGCAGGGCAGGTCTATGCAGCTCCCTGTTGATTGATTGAAGAAATCGGTTCAAACATCTATGAAAAATAGGAGAACATTTGTTGGACTTGTCTGGGGACTGAGTTTTTAATTGCTGGTAATATTTTTCGATACCTTTAGTCTGTTTTTATCTGGATGTTTTTTTATGAAGATAGATAATAAGTGTTTTTTCTAATTGTTTACACTATTAATTATGGTTTTATATATTTCCTTATATTGATTGTGGATTATATACTATTTTTTACCTGCACGGATACAACAACATTTTAATAGGAAGCCAATTATTGGCGCACTTATATATTTATTTATTACTAATAAAAAAACACACTACACAGGTTTTTTAAGTAATTTATTAGACAGCTCCAGGGGTCTTCTTCCGACTTTGCGGGTCTTCTTCCGACTTCGCTCTCTTCTCCCGGTGTCTGGTTCTTCTCCCGCTCTCCGGCCTCTTCTCCCGGTGTTCGACCTCTTCTCCCAGTGTCCGGTTCTTCTCCCGCTCTCCGGCCTCTTCACCCAGTGTTCGACCTCTTCTCCCGGTGTCCTGTTCTTCTGCCAGCTCCTCCGATATCTTCTGCCGCTCTTTTGCTAGTGGTGGCCCGGACTTCTGTGTCGTCTTCTTCCCTCTTCTCTTCTTCCAATGTTGACACGACGCTCTCTCCTGCTGTAATGGTGTGTGATCGCTCCACGATGACTTATATAGGCGGTGACCCCGCCCCCTTCGTCACAGTCCCTGGGCATGCTGGAGGTCGAACACCGGGAGAAGAGGCCTGAGAACGGGAGAAGAACCGGACACTGGGAGAAGAGGCCGGAGACAGCGGCGAATTTGGAAGAAGACCCCCGAAGTTGGAAGAAGACCCCCGGAGCTGTCTAATAAATTACTTTAAAAACCTGTGTAGTGTGTTTTTTTATTGACACTTTTTTCCCTAGGTGAATGGGTAGGGGTACGATGTACCCCATACTCATTCACATAGGGTGGGGGGCCGGGATTTGGAGACCACCTTATTAAAGGGGGCTCCCGGATTCCGATAAGCCCCCCGCCCGCAGACCCCGACAACCAACGGCCAGGGTTGTTGGGAAAAGGCCCTTGTCCTCATCAACATGGGGACAAGGTGCTTTGGGGTGGGGGGGTCGCAGGGTGCCCCCCTCCCCCAAAGCACCCACCCCCCCATGTTGAGGGCATGGGGCCTGGTACGGTTCAGGAGGGGGGGCGCTCACTCGTCCCCACCCCCTTTCCTGACCGGCCGGGCTGCATGCTCGGATAGGGGTCTGGTATGGATCTGGAGGGACCCCACACCGTTTTTTTCGCGTAGGGGGTTCCCCTTAAAATCCATACCAGACCTAAGGGATATCGTCGCTCGCCGCAATAGAAAAATTTGTTTTCCTAGAGGGCAGTACCCTGCCCTTGCCTCGTATCTGGTCCCTCGGATCAGCATACAGACGAACAGGCTTTCCGTTAGGAAGTGAGTCTGGCAGAGTTACAACGGAAAGATTTAAAGCAGGTTTCAAATCTAAAGTCCGTCGGATTTCCGACCGAAATGGTCCGTTGGAAGTCCAATGCAGGCCACACACGATCGGATTGTCCGCCGGATTCGGTCCGTCGGACCAGTTCGAGCGGAAAGTCCGCCCGTGTGTTCATGGAATTACACTGCATTGACCACCAATATGGAGGTGATGGAGTTAATTTCACTGCCACTGCTTTGCCCTACTTTGACCACCAATTATACTGTCGTTGCAACGACCATCAATGTGTTTGTGTGTGTGTGTGTGGGGGAGGAGGGTTAAAACTCACTGTCGCTGCACTGACCACCGATGGAGGAAGGTTTAAATAGCACTGCTACTGAACAACAATAGTTAGTTGATGGGGGGGATAAAAGCACTGATACCAATGCTTTGGGTTATTATTGCGGTCACTGAAAGCAAAGCTGGGGGGATTTATTGCATCCACTTTCACCATTGCTGAGAGTTGTTATTGTTACCGACTGACCAATAACCACTCCAACCTTCTCTGCACTGAAAATACAGCAGGACTAAAATTATAGGATGTTGAGGTGTATCGTACAGTGGCGTCTCCAGCTTTCAAATTTAGGGGGGGCACATGGGGGGACAGGGACAAAAGTAGGGGGGCAACTATAAAATGCATATATATATATATATATATATATATATATATCCTGGGGCCCTTTACTACGACCCCACAACGGGCCCTTTCACATGTTCTGCAGTGAGCTCCCTTCCTACTGTATTGGGGTCCCCCAGGGTGGCAGAAAACAAGAGATATATGTCACCAGCATATCAAGAAAATATAAGGATCCAAAGCAGTGGGAGAACTATCAGGGTTGCAAAGGTTGTCTTGCCTCCGGGTCCTGGTGTTCTGCCACTGTGGGGTTCCCCAGCCTCCTCTTGCTGTCCTGCCCCTGCTATTGACAGCTCTGGTCTGGCATCTCTTGGAATTTACAGGCTGGTCCTCCTCTTGCTGTCCTGCCCCTGCTATTGACAGCTCTGGTCTGGCATCTCTTGGAATTTACAGGCTGGTCCTCCTGTCCTAAGGACGGGAGAAATCAGTCTGTTTTTTCAGTAACTGAAAGTCCTGGTGGAGTCCTTCCTGCAACTCGCTCTTCTCCCTGCCAATGAGGATGCAGGTGAAGGAGCAGATCAGGCGGCCGTGGTTGTGTGAACGCTCGCATTATGCAGTGTCAGCGAGCAGAGGGAGGGGGGAGGAATCACCCGCAGGAGCTGACTGGGGACTCTCTCCCTCTTAGACATTGATTTTTTGTAAAAAAAAAAAAAAAAAAAATTTTTTTTTTGGGGGGGCACATGGTGGGGCACAGCATAATGTTGGGGGGGTCGGGGCCCCCTCTGGCCCCCCCTAGGGTCGCCATTGGTATCGTAGCCCATTATTTTTGAACGGGCTGCTAACGTGATGCAATGCACCTCAACCCATTTAAATGCGCTGCTATTGTGCGGCCCTCAGGAGTTGCCTGACCACCTCTGGAAGTTTGTGTATTTCTGGCAACAGAACTAAAATGAGAAGATGTTGGCAGTCTGAGAGGGGACACAAGTGTCTTTCGAGGTCAAGTCAAATGCAACCATGCTCCCTTTTACTATTGGTAGATCTGTACAGAAAGCAGCTGCTTTTAATTTTCAGAATAACAAAAGATTTAGAGAAAGGGTGTTACTCATCACAAATATTTAGGGAACTGGTATTGTGAATACAGCACTGGAAAAAGGCTGCTGTTATAATGGGTTGTGCATGCATGTGTTTGTGTGTAGGGCTGGAGTACTTTTCTACATAGCACACATTAACAATTTCCAACCCCTATTGATAGACACTACTCTTGGTTTTTCACAAGCCTAAAATGCCTTTCTTTAAGGGGTTGACATACTAAAGGTGTGGAGCCGGTTTACTTAGCAAAGTGATTATTTACTTTGGAAAGAAGATGTTTACTTTAGCTTACTGAATAATGCAAAGCTGTGTTCATTTCAGTCAGCCAATCACATGCAAGAAAAAGTTATTTCCCTTGCACATGATTGGATATTCAAGGTGAAAACAGCTTCACTTTATATATTGTATCAAGGTTAGCAAACAATCACTTTGCTACGTGAACACCATCTGCACAATTAGTAAATCAACTCCTATACCTTGGTAGGTTGTACTGAGCTGTACATGTACTTTATCTGCTTGGAGTTCTATTTTAATTTACACTTAGGCCTGGTTCACACTAGCCTGCATGGTAAAACGCATTGGGATAGATTTACTAAAGGTGATCAGACTGTGCGATTTCACAGGTGCAGATGTGCTCCAGAGCTTAGTAAATGTGGTAAAGCTCTGCTTATTTCCATCATCCAATTGTGTGCAAGCAAAAATGCTGTTCTTTTAATTTTTCCTTGCATGTGATTGGGTATTCTTTGTAATGTGAAGCTTTACCTCATTTACCAAGCTCTGGAGCAACTGCACTTGCACAGGCTATTTGCCTTGAGGATCGGCTCACACCAGAGGCGGCACGACTTGCAGGTCGCCTCTCCGAGGCGACCTGCACACGACTGCCGGGGCGACTTGCAAGACGACTTCTGTATAGAAGTCTATGCAAGTCGCCCCCAAAGTAGTACAGGAACCTTTCTTCTAAGTCGGAGCGACTTGCGTCGCTCTGATTAGAACGGTTCCATTGTACAGAACGGGAGGCGACTTGTCAGGCGGCTAGGTCGCCTGACAAGTCGCCCCCGTGTGAACCGAGCCTAAGTAAATCAGCCCTATTGTGAGCTGTCAGTGTGAGCTCTAGCAGAGAGAGCGATGCAAAGCGTGTTCTAGTACATCATACTGATTACTTTTTTTTTTTTTTTTTTTTTACTTTATTCGAATTTTGTTCATGTGTTTGCATAGCAGCACGACTCGTAGCACTGCAGTGCAGGGACTTGTGGTCCCATCTGGCAATTTTGTGTGAACGGGGCACATAAAAAACAATCATTTTTCTATGCTCTAGTGGCAATCTGGGTTTATCTGGGTTGATTTAGTAAGACCTCATCTAGAATATGCAGTTCAGTTTTGGGCACCTGTTCTCAAAAAGGATATCAGAGAACTGGAGAGAAGGGCAACCAAACTGATAAGAGATATGGAGGAGCTCAGCTATGGGGTAAGATTATTAGTGCATGGGTGCTCAACCTGTGGGCCCTCAGCTGTTGCGGAACCAGCAGTCCCTACAAGTCGCTGACAGTTACAAGTATGACTCCCAAAGGCAGAGGCATAATGGGACTTGTAGTTCCGCAACAGCTGGAGGGCCACAGGTTGAGCACACATGGATAAAAGGAACTGAATCTATTCTCTCTTGAGAAGAGGAGATTAAAGTGTTTGTTATCCCAGCATTCCATATTCCTGATATGAGTCTGCTGTACCACGTAGTTATATGAAAAAGTATCCTGTTCTCTTTGTATTGCTGCCTCTGTGTGAAATCCCTGGTGTTCCAGCCAGTCCCTCTGCTTTCCTATTAAAAACTGGCCACACTAAGCAGAAGAACACACCATGGTCAGTTCTCTAGCTATGCATGGAACTCAGCCTGCTCTCCTCCAATGATCAGACTTGTCCTGACATGCCTCCCTCCCCTGTACAGCCATTCACTGGGAAGCTCAGTGTACTGTTGCTCCCCCCCAGCTCTTATTCAGCTGAGAACAGAGGGAATGTGATGTTTTTTGTATACCTATACACATGTTTTGCATTTCATTTTTATTTTAAACAGAATGGATTGTTTTACAAGGTGATCATTTACAATCCCCTTAAAATGGTGCTCCAGCCCTTCCATAGAAAAATTTAAAGTCAGCAGCTACACACACTGTAGCTGCTGACTTTTAATATTAGGACACTTTCCTGTAATCCAGTGATGTTGGCACCCAAGCCGATGTTTCCATCGGCTCTCGGGTCCTGCCGCCGCCATTGTCTGTAAGGGAAACCGGCAGTGAAGCCTTGTGGCTTCACTGCCGTTTCCCTACTGCGCATGCATGAAGAGCGGTGTGCTTTCTGAATGGCCCGTTGGCGGGGTAGGAGGAGGGGGGACAAATTTCCAATGTACCTCGCAGCGTGAGGTTTGATGGAAGTGGGGACAGGTACCTGCTCCCCCCACCCAAAAGGTGCCAAATGTGGCATAGATAGATAAGCAGGGCTACCACTTTTGGGTGGAACTACGCTTTAAGGGGGTTATGATCGACATATAATAATGCGTAATTGGTCCATATAATTTAATCTCCAAATACAGAAAGGTTTCTTCACAGTAAGAGCTGTGAACATGTGGAATAGACTCCCTCCAGAGGTGGTTCTGGCCAGCCCAGTAGATTGTTTAAAAAAAGGCCTGGATACTTTCCTAAATGTACATAACTAGATACCAATATTTACTGTATAGGTAAAGTTGATCCAGGGACTGTTTGATTGCCTCTTGGGAAATCAGGAAGGATTTTGTTTCCCCCCTGGAGTATATTGCATCATGCTTTATTGGGGTTTTTTTTGCCTTCCTCTGGATCAACTGTGGGTATAGGAAAATGTATATGGAGGTTTTCTGTTTGTGTGTATGTTTTTTTTTTCTCTGTTGGTTAAACTTAATGGACGTTTTTTTTAACCAGATTAACTATGTAACTATTTAACTATCCAGTGTGGAAAAAGCAGTTTACCGCACATTCACACTGGCGATTTAAGTTGATGCAAATCTGAGCAGCTAGGTGCTGCCACTAGCCCCATTCACCATAATGATAGGTCGCCAGCAGACGCAGCTATTCCTGGCTCTCTGCACAGCCAGCAATTAACTGCAATGATTGCTGCTGGACGCACTTTGTGTGCATCCAGCAGCGATCACCGCAGGTAATTGCTGGCTGTGCGAATAGCTGCAGCTGCCGGCGACCTGTTGGTATAGTGAACGGGGTCTGTGGCCATGCCTAGCTGCTCAGAGCTGCAGCAGGAATCTCTGATCTCTGCCGCTACAATTCACACAGACCTAAATTGCCAATGTGAATGTAGTCTTAGTGACACATTCGTTTCACGCTACATGCAGACTGGCAGGAAAACTGGCTGTGGTGTCCAGGCTGCACCTTCATTTGCATAGCTACTCCTGCAATGAAGTCTGCAGATACACAAATGCTTTGCCACAAGCAGAGCCCGTGCCTCTAAGCATTAATAGTTACTTGTCATCTACACTGATTTGTGCCTGGATAGTCATTAAAACGTTGCACTAAAGCTGAAAGCCACACTAGTCTGCCTGTCCATTCTTAGCTGTGAATGGAGAGCTGGAATCTCAGATCATGCTTTAAATAGTGCCAATGAAATTCAGCATCCTAGTCTGTGGCTATTTTAGACTGAGGCGAGCCCTGCATATGAATGCACTGCAAAAGACAGGCTATTTCCAGGCCTTGGCAGGCACTAGTTTAACCATAAGTGTGCCAAGTGTGTCTATTTGTCTTTGTCTCCACTAAGCAAGGAATTGCTTATCCAGAATGTCTGTCACATCTACTTACATCTATTTTAGAAAGATCCTTTATTATTCAGCACTGGGCACACCTAATTCCTCACTCAAGAACTGCATATAACAAGCATTGCCAAGCAGAGCCAGTCTGAAATAAAAAGGGACAGCCACCAAACTCTGATATAAAGGCCTGCTATTGTATCACCACTACCATAGGCATTATATATGATTCGCTAAACACTAAAGGCATCACTGAATACTAATGCCGCATACACACGGTTGGACTTTTTGACAACAAAGGTCCGACGGTCTTTCCGATGGACTTTCAACGGAGTTACGATGGACTTTCAACGGACTTTCTAACAACCGGACTTGCCTGCACACGATCACACCAAAGTCCGATGGATTCGTACGTGATGACGTACGACCAGACTAAAAGAAGCAAGTTCATAGCCAGTAGCCAATAGCTGCCCTAGCGTTGGTTTTTGTCCGTCGGACTAGCATACAGACGAGCGGATTTTTCGAAAGGACTTGAGTCCATTGGAAAGATTTGAAGCATGTTTCAAATCTAAAGTCCGTCAGATTTTCGACAGGAAAAAGTCCGCTGCAGGTCCGATGAAGCCCACACACGGTCGAATTGTCCGCCAAGACTCGGTCCGTTGGACCAGTCCGGTCGAAAAGTCCGCTCGTGTGTACACGGCTTTAGAAAGACAAATTCAATAACATATTTTAGTTTTGTATAAAGGAGGACAGGGTTAGAACCACTGTCTTTGTCCCCCACTGGTAAGAATTATTCACAGGTTGTCATCAGGACATGAAGTGTTAGGATTTGACTCTGGTGGGAATGGAGACAAAAAAAAAAAGCCAATTTAAATTGTTGCGTAGGGAAGTGTTAGAACATCTAACTTTGATTAAACAATTTAGGCATGGGATCCACTAGATACACCCCTGTAAATACATCACATCCTGCCAGCACTGGGGTTCTTGGTGTAGTTCCCACCAGGGTCACTATCTACATATTATCAGACATCCAAAAGCATACAGGTAGAGTAAGCAGCTCTCAACAAACTTGCCTTTGCATTTTTCTTGGTAAGGATATAAGACTATACACTTTTTTTGTGTCCCGATATTACAAATATTGTGTAAAGCAGTGCAAATTTTTTGAGTAATATATAGGCAAACACAAGGCCAGATTCCACTACAGGAGCATGTAGTTGCCCAGAGCAACAACTTAGGGGTAAAATCACCCCTTGTATGCAAAACATTATCTAGTTACCAAGTGTAACTTGACGTAGAATATTTAATAATGTGTATAAAAGCTTGTATGGCAGGATTACATTTCTACTAATCATGGAAAATAGCCACCTCTATGTCTCTGTCACCTATAAGCACAGATCTACAAAACCTAATTGTAAAATTAAGCTGCCCATAGATGGATCGAAATTTGGCCAGTTCAGCAGGCCATCGGTTGAATGGGAATGTTGGAAATTTTTATTTGATTAGCGCCTGCAGCCTGTTAGCTGCAGCACTGATCAGTGTATTCTGACAGCGGGGGCTCCACCTCTCACTTGTGTGAATGGGGGAATCCATTTGTTTTCCATCTACTGTATGGACAGCCTAAGTAGCATACATTTTGTAACAATTAAATCGATTTAAAAGAGAAGTATGGGTTTGGGCTTTTTTTTATATTCATACTTACCTCTGTGCATCTGTCCCGCCGGCACCTCTGCACTGAGAACCGAGAGATCGAACACCGCCAATCACTTGGTTCTGACAGCACCCTGAGCAGAGAGCTGGTGACTGTCAATCACAGCTCCCTGCTCTGCTTCTCCTTGCTCACTGGAGCGCTGGGCTGTGAAGGGGGTGGGGATGGCCAGCTCAGTCTCTCAGCGGCTCACTGAGTGGCTAAGATGGGTGTCGGTCCAGGATCCTGGCGGATCCAGACTGTATTGACGCGATGACGTGGTGCCTTGCCTGACTTCTGTGGGCTGAAGTCCGCTCTCTGCTGAAAACGGGTCACAGGAGTGCAAAACAAATTGCACTCCTGTGATCCATAGGAGAAGTAGAGCCAAACGAGCTTTGGCTGGACTTCTTTAAAGCCTAACTGGATGACATTATGAGCACAGTTTATAAAACAATGATATAAATGCACCGCAGCCATAACCGTGCTTTTAAAAAATGTATAGAGCACAGTGGGATTCTCGAGCAAACCAAGCCTCTTCATTTAAATTCATTCGAAAAAAATAAAAAATTCCTGGAGGAAGACAGCATGGTGGACCTTTCAAAGTCATGTGACTGGGATCCCTTCCAATCACAGAGAATTTTCTGAAGCGTTACGCAGAACACATTCTATGGAATGGAGCTGACTTCATTGAGCAGGCTGCATTTTATAAATCAGGCATAAAATATTGATGTGATATGGAGTAAACACTGCAGTGCTCAGTGGAGGGAGGATAGTGGTATCCACTCTCCATTATAAATGTGCCATTTAGTTTGCTAAAGTGTTGTATATGATAAAAACTGTAATTTTCCTCCACAAACTACAGTTTTCACACCTTTTTAAGCATTTTTTGTGCATCCCAGAGCTGATCTCTTGCAGCCTTTTTTATCCTTTTTCTGCCTGCTGTGCACATCATTGCTCTGGACCAGCTTCTTGATCGTAACAATGGTGGACCATGCTTAAGCAGTTTGTGTTGGTATGCACACTTGTAGTCTTTATTAGGGATGGGCCGAACACCCCCCTGTTTGGTTCGCAGCAGAACCTGCGAACAGACAAAAAAGTTGTTTGAACACACGAACACCGTTAACCTCCCTGGCGGTATGATTATTTCGGATTTTAGGTGCTAAAAGCGGTACAATTATTTTGCATGGAAATTTGGCGTTTTATATTGTAGGTCTGTAATTCTTAACAATAACACAAATCTGTCCAAACAAGAGTCTAGTAGATATCCCGGGTATGATAAAGTTTGAAACACAAAAACATAAATTATAATATAATAAATAAAAATAAATAATTAAAAAAACTAAAAATAAATAATAATAAAATAAATTTCCCCACGATTCACTATTGTCCAATTCTGCAAGTGTTCTAATTTACTATCGCTGTTTTCTAGCTGGTCTAAAGCCACTTTTGACGTAAAGGGACACTTTTTGGTTGCTATGGACAATCTCAAGTTTCCAGGCAGAAAGAACAGTATATATAACATAAAACTGCATGCAGGGCATTGGACAAAGCATTGGGGACAAAAGGGATATGAAATCATTTCATACAGTACTGTAATCTGTAAGATTACAGTACTGTATGTGTTATGATTTTTACAATTTTTTGAATTTGCCGCCAGGCTCCGCCCCCCGTGCGTCGCGATGCTCGCAGGGAACGGAGCCTGGCAAGGAGAGGCTTCGGAGGAGGACGGAGCCCACGGACACAGCGGGGGGACATCGCAGGATCCCGAGGACAAGGTAAGTAAAGCCACACCAGGATCCTGCGATGTAATCCCGAGTGTGGCTCGGGGTTACTGCTAATGGTCCTGAATTTTAACCCCGAGCCACACTCGGGAAAACCGCCAGGGAGGCTACAGTCTATGGGACACGAACATGAATAATCGAAAGTGCTAATTTTAAAGGCTTATATGCAAATTATAAAAACTTTTATAACCGTTTTTAAAACTTTTTTTGCATTGATACATGTCCCCTGGGGCAGGACCCAGGTCCCCAAACACTTTTTATGACAATAACTTGCATATTAACCTTTAAAATTAGAACTTTTGATTTCTCCCATAGACTTTTAAAGGATGTTCTGAGGCTTTCGAATTTGCCGCGAACACCCCAAATTGTTCGCTATTCGGCGAACGGGCGAACAGCCAATGTTCGAGTCGAACTCATGTTCGACCCGAACAGACAGCCCATCCCTAGTCTTTATCAGTGGCACAGGTGTCAAGATAACAACACGGATGGAAGACAGTTGTCACTTTTACTGTTACAGAGTGGCAGCTGTGCACAGGATCATATATATATATATATATATATATATATATATATATATATATATATATATATATATATATATATATATATATATATATATATATATATGTGTATATATATGTGGTTCTGCACTTCCCCCTGCAGGAGGCATACATATGATAATTCACAGCAGAAGCTGACTTGCGAGTCCCGGAGACTCGATGTCCTCCAGCACCCCGCGATTATCAGTAAAACACACAGAACTGAGACACATCTATGTAAACAAGGCATATCTCCGTTTTGACAGAAGGGAAGGGACTGATCCTGTGTCTCTGCAAAGCAGGGACTAGAATCGATCTCTTCCCCTAGTGAACGCAGCACACTGTGTACACAAAAACACTGGCTAGGCACACAGTTAACCCTTTGATCGCCCTAGATGTTTAACCCCTTCCCAGCCAGTGTCATTAGTACAGTGACAGTGCATATTTTTAGCACTAATCACTGTATTAGTGTCACTGGTTCCCAAAAAGTGTCAGTTAGTGTCTGATAGGCCATAGCAATATCACAGTCCCGCTTTAAGTCACCGATCCATTACTAATATAAAAAAATAAATGAATCAAAATTTCATAAATATATCCCATAGTTTTTAGATGCTATAACGTTCACGTAAATCAATCAATATAGGCTTATTGGGATTTTTTAACCAAAATCATGTAACAGAATACATATTGGCCTAAATTTATGAAGAAATTTAATTTTTACATTTTTTTTATTGGATGTGTTTTATAGCAGAAAGTAAAAAATATTGTTTTTTGGGGGTTTTTTTTCAAAATTGTCGGTATTTTTACATTTTTTTTTAACAAAAAATAAAAACAGCAGAGGTGATCAAAAACCACCTAAAGAAAGCTCTATTTGTGGGAAAAAAAATGACAAAAATTTCATTTGGGTACAGTGTTGTATGACCGCGCAATTGTCATTCAAAGTGCATCAGCGCTGAAAGCTGAAAATTGGTCTGGACAGGAGGGGGATTTAAGTGCCCAGTAAGCAAGTGGTTAAGAAAGCAAAATCACACACATTATCGGGCAACAAAGAAGAACCCTACTTTTTCACTGTGTGAGGACTATAGGACCCATGTAGCTCTCTTCTGTACACCCCAGCATAGACTGGAAACCTATAGGGAAAAGAATCAAAATCCCTGTAAGTGATCCCAGCCTTGTATATTTTTCTGAAATCCAGATATGAATGAATTTGACAGCCATTGCATCATAGAGTTCAGTAACACAGTATTCTTTCTAGATTTCCTCTGCCCTGATTAATAACAATCTTAGAACAACATGGTGACCTTTTGCAGCCTGCTCAACACCAGAGAATCACAATAGGGTGGACACGACCAGCGCACACACTTTACAAGACACATTTGCGCTACACTTTGTATTTCACTGAAGTGAAGTCACCATGCAATGGTCTGCCAGTTGTTTTGTCAGCTTATGTTGAATTTTCTAACCTCCCTAAAGCTGCTTTATTTGCCAAACACAGGGTGGGTTCATCGAAGTCTTCTAAACATTTTCCACCATGGAAAAATGTAGCTCATTTTTAATGCTTATTATCAATTCCCAGCAAAACACTAAACAATGACTGTGATGTACCATTGCATTTCATTTGGTGACAAAAAACAGTGGAAACACAATATCATATTCAGCCAAAGTACATATTGAGTTTTTCTAACAATGTAATCCGATACACAGTATATTTGAGTCATACATGCAAAATATGTCTGTAAAATTAGGCCAATTGGTTGTAAATGTCATGTTTTCCTTATTTTTGTGACATTGTTCAGCATGTTCGTTAAAAGTTATGCCTCGTACACACGATCGGACTTTCTGACGGGAAACGTTGGATGTCAGGCTGTTGGCGGAAAATCCGATCGTGTGTATGCTTCATCAGACATTTGTTGTCGGACTTTCCGCCAACAAATTTTGGCTAACATGTCTTCAAAGTTTCTGTCAACAAATGTGTGTTGTCGTATTTTCCGAGCGTGTGTACACAAGTCCGTCGGACAAAAGTCCAAAGTACAAACACGCATGCTCAGAAGCAAGGACGAGCCAGAAGCGGTCAGTCTTGTAAACTAGCGTTCATAATGCAGAATTAACATCCGTGACGTGGCAAATTATGAAATCTCGAAATGCATCTCACATTCTCTTCTTCTTTAATGGGATAATAATAATAATAATGAAGCTGCTTTGCTGGTGACACTGATGGAGTTATTGCAAACACATTTTCAAAGGCTTTTTTTTTTTCTAGTGATATCAAGAATAATATTATTACGCTTTTTTTTATTATTATTATTATTTAGCCAAGTTACCACAACACCATCATCCCGTAGTTTTTAAGATCAAAGATACAACTATGTTGGTGTCCCTTGTCAATTTACATTGTATTCTTTTAAATGTAACTGCCTACTCCCAAACTGTCATTTGAAGTAAAACACGTAGCCAAGTATTATTCTACGCATTTTTTTTATTGTGCATTAAGAAAAGAAAACAAATAAAATTAGACATGCTATCTGTCAATAGAACTTAACCAAAAAGTGCATTCTATGCATCCAAAAATATAGAAAATATACCAAATCAAATCATTATTCAACAAAAGAATAATGTCAAAGCAATAACTCCAAGGCCAATAATAAATAACACGTTATCTCTCCCGATTCCGAAACATGGCTGGTTGACGAACGGTCGTGCAGAAACAAACTGAAAAGCGCGAAATGAAAAGTGAGAAATGAAAAGCTCGTAATGAAAAGCGCAAATCAACACTCACTAAACTTCTACTAACACAAAATTAGCAGAAGGAGCCCAAGGGGTGGCGCTAAAGAGCTGAAAAACAACGTAGTACGTCACTACGTTCGTATTTGTTGGCCAACAATTGTGTGGCCATGTGTATGCAAGACAAGTTTGTGCCAACACCCTTTGGACAAAATTCCATGGTTTTGTTGGCCAACAATCCGATCGGGTGTAAGAGGCTTTAGTCTTTTGACCTGAAAGTAAACAAGAAACAATTCAAGTTTAGGCCTTCTGGTGCCACAAGGAGTACTACTGTATAGCAATGCTTCCATTCCTAGCTCATCATCACCTTGTGCCTGCAAATATCACTTCTTGACTCATAAGTATAGTATGACTGAAGATATCACCCCATCTCATTACCACTTTGGAGATACTGCTTGTCCGCCATCACCATTCAGCATCTTAGAAACATCTCTACACCCCCATATGTAGCTTAGCAGCAACCTGGAATCCTCTGTGCCCCCCTCCCCAATTTAGCGGTGTAAGCTCCTTGGAAACATGCTTTCTCCTCCCTGAATCAATAGTTGTCTTGCAAGTACTATTGCCCTCTTCCTCAACCAAATGTATACCACCTTTCCTCTCTTTTTTTTCTGAGAGCAGGTACCTTTTACTGACAGGTATCGTTCCCACTTCTCACCTAGACCCCCTGCCAGGCCCGGATTTACTCCCTTTGCCGCCCCAAGGCCGGGTCCTTCAATGCCGCCCCCCCCCCACACACACACACCACCATTCTCGTCCTTTATCGATGACTGCTACAATAGATCAATTAAAAACATATCTCCACACATGAGAACACTGAAAACAACTGGCTTTAATTGTACTTCAGGGTAAGCGCGCGGGGTAACAATTTTTCGCGGGCAATTTTTCAGGGCAATAGCTGGTGTTAGTGCCTCAATCATCCCCGGCACCATGGTTGGTATGGTGTCAGGATGATTGAAACACATTATTTCTATCATTACATTGTAATGTAAAATGAAATAGTTCAACTCACCATAATGCAGAATCATTGGGAGCCCTGAGCGTGTCACTTGCCACCATCGCTTGTCACTTGACACTATGCCTGCCACCAGATGGAGATGTCACTTGCCATGCTGCCACCACATGGGGATGTCACTTGCCACACTGCCTGGCTGCCACCAGATGGAGATGTCACTTGCCACACTGCCTGGCTGCCACCAGATGGAGATGTCACTTGCCACACTGCCTGCCACCAGATGGAGATGTCACTTGCCATGCTGCCTGCCACCAGATGGGGATCTCACTTGCCACGCTGCCACCAGATGGAGATGTCACTTGCCACGCTGCCACCAGATGGAGATGTCACTTGCCACTCTGCCTGCCACCAGATGGAGATGTTACTTGCCACACTGCCTGGCTGCCACCAGATGGAGATGTCACTTGCCACTCCGCCTGCCACCAGATGGGGATGTCACTTGCCACGCTGCCACCAGATGGAGATGTCACTTGCCACACTGCCTGGCTGCCACCAGATGGGGATGTCACTTGCCACACTGTCTGGCTGCCACCAGATGGGGATGTCACTTGCCACACTGCCTGGCTGCCACCAGATGGGGATGTCACTTGCCATGCTGCCACCAGATGGAGATGTCACTTGCCACTCTGCCTGCCACCAGATGGGGATGTCACTTGCCACACTGCCTGGCTGCCACCAGATGGGGATGTCACTTGCCACGCTGCCACCAGATGGAGATGTCACTTGCCACACTGCCACCAGATGGGGATGTCACTTGCCATGCTGCCACCAGATGGAGATGTCACTTGCCACTCTGCCTGCCACCAGATGGGGATGTCACTTGCCACGCTGCCACCAGATGGAGATGTCACTTGCCACTCTGCCTGCCACCAGATGGAGATGTTACTTGCCACACTGCCTGGCTGCCACCAGATGGAGATGTCACTTGCCACTCCGCCTGCCACCAGATGGGGATGTCACTTGCCACGCTGCCACCAGATGGAGATGTCACTTGCCACACTGCCTGGCTGCCACCAGATGGGGATGTCACTTGCCACACTGTCTGGCTGCCACCAGATGGGGATGTCACTTGCCACACTGCCTGGCTGCCACCAGATGGGGATGTCACTTGCCATGCTGCCACCAGATGGAGATGTCACTTGCCACTCTGCCTGCCACCAGATGGGGATGTCACTTGCCACACTGCCTGGCTGCCACCAGATGGGGATGTCACTTGCCACGCTGCCACCAGATGGAGATGTCACTTGCCACACTGCCACCAGATGGGGATGTCACTTGCCATGCTGCCACCAGATGGAGATGTCACTTGCCACTCTGCCTTCCACCAGATGGGGATGTCACTTGCCACGCTGCCACCAGATGGAGATGTCACTTGCCACTCTGCCTGCCACCAGATGGAGATGTTACTTGCCACACTGCCTGGCTGCCACCAGATGGAGATGTCACTTGCCACTCCGCCTGCCACCAGATGGGGATGTCACTTGCCACGCTGCCACCAGATGGAGATGTCACTTGCCACACTGCCTGGCTGCCACCAGATGGGGATGTCACTTGCCACACTGTCTGGCTGCCACCAGATGGGGATGTCACTTGCCACACTGCCTGGCTGCCACCAGATGGGGATGTCACTTGCCATGCTGCCACCAGATGGAGATGTCACTTGCCACTCTGCCTGCCACCAGATGGGGATGTCACTTGCCACACTGCCTGGCTGCCACCAGATGGGGATGTCACTTGCCACGCTGCCACCAGATGGAGATGTCACTTGCCACACTGCCACCAGATGGGGATGTCACTTGCCATGCTGCCACCAGATGGAGATGTCACTTGCCACTCTGCCTGCCACCAGATGGGGATGTCACTTGCCACGCTGCCACCAGATGGAGATGTCACTTGCCACACTGCCTGGCTGCCACCAGATGGGGATGTCACTTGCCACACTGCCTGGCTGCCACCAGATGGGGATGTCACTTGCCATGCTGCCACCAGATGGAGATGTCACTTGCCACTCTGCCTGCCACCAGATGGGGATGTCACTTGCCACACTGCCTGGCTGCCACCAGATGGGGATGTCACTTGCCACGCTGCCACCAGATGGAGATGTCACTTGCCACACTGCCACCAGATGGGGATGTCACTTGCCATGCTGCCACGAGATGGAGATGTCACTTGCCACTCTGCCTGCCACCAGATGGGGATGTCACTTGCCACGCTGCCACCAGATGGAGATGTCACTTGCCACACTGCCTGGCTGCCACCAGATGAAGGAAGGCGGAACAGCGGTGCTGGCAATGAGAGATGTCATCTCTCTCCCCCCGCCGCCGCACCGCTGACATTACTTCTTAATCTTTTCAAAAATGGCGCCGGGCGGCGAAATCACGCTACTGCGCATGCGCCACCCGGCCGAGCGCATACGAGCTTTCCCGAGCCCGGCCGCTTCAGAACTGCGCATGCGCAGTAGTGGGCGGCTCGCGCCCATCTTTTCTAAGGGCACCGGTGCCCTTAATCAACTTTAACGAGCAGCCCGAGCACCAACTGCCTCGGTGGCCTTGTGGCAAATCCGGCCCTGCCCCCTGCCCACCCGCAGCCTCCTTGGACACAGCACATGTCCCAGGAGGCTGTGGGACCAGTCTGAAAGCACAGCGTGATCTCACTTATACACAGTAGGGAGCACTGCGAAACTGCAGGAAGTCTTGGCTAACTACCTTATCCAAGATGGAGGCACCAGGGTTTTGAAGCTCAGCGACGTATTGGATCTAGTGAAGACAGCGCTGGATTTCTGGAATGTTAAGTGTCTGTTTGTTAAAAGTCAGCAGCTGCAGTATTTGTAGCTTAGCTGCTAGTTTTTATTTTTTTAACCACTTTCAATTACTGCGAGCAGGGGCAGCAGCTGCTGCATACTGGCACACTTCCTGGGGTGAACAGTGGCGCAATCACATGACTGCTGTGTGACCGCTGGCTGGTGGGGTATCATGTGATCACTATGACCAATCATAGTGATCACATGATTACATGTAAGCAAAACTATCATGAATGGAAACCAGTTTTTTACATTATGTTGAAAAAAGTTGCAAAAAGTTTTTTTTTTTACATACTGTCACCAGTCAGTATCCCTGATCACTGCCACACCAGTCATATGAAGACGCTGTTCTGCACTGGTGACAGTATGTAAAGAAAATATTGAGAAAAAAACAAACAAATTGTATTTAATTTTTTCATATTGCCAAAAATTTTGACAAGAAGTTACAACTTCAAAAAACTCTCCATGCCACTTACTAAATACCTTGGACTGTCTACATTACTAAAAGGGGTCATTTGGAGGGTATTTGTACTGTCCTGGCATTTTAGGGCCTCCAGAAATAAGATTGGCAGTCAGTACATCAGGTGTGATCAATTTTCAAATATACAGTACTATATACCATAGTTTGTAGACTATAACTTTCACACAAACTAAATAATATACACTGATTTGGGTTATTTTACCAAAGAAATGTAGCAGACTACACTTTGACCTAAATTCACTAAGAAAGATTATATGTTTGCAAAATTTTTTAAGAGAAACTAAGAAAAATATTTTTTTATGAAATGTTTTCTTTTTTTTGTTTATATAGCAAAAATAAAAAAAACAGTGGTGATTAAACACCACCAAAAGAAAGCTTAATTTGTGTAATAATAACTAAATAAAGATCAAAATTTCTTTTGTGTACAGTGTTGCATGAGCAATCTTAATTATCACAATACAATATTTTTCCATGATAGTGATCCTTTAACCACTTCAGCCCCAGTAGGATTTACCCCCTTAATGACCAGGCCATTTTTTGCGATACAGTACCGCCTCCCTTTAACTGACAATTGCACAGTCATGCGACGTTGTACCCAAACAAAATTGATGTCCTTTTTTTCCCACAAATAGAACTTTCTTTTGGTGGTATTTGATCACCTCTACGGCTTTTATTTTTTGCACTATAAACAAAAAAAGAGTGACAATTTAGAAAAAAAAAAAACATTTTTTACTTTCTGCTATAATACATATTCCATTTTTTTTTTTTTAAACAAATGTATTAATCAGTTTAGACTAATATGTATTCTTCTACATATTTTTGATAAAAAAAATCCCAATAAGCATATATTGATTGGTTTGTGCAAAAGTTATAGCATCTACAAAATTGGGGATAGATTTAGGGACTTTTCATTTTTTTTTTATTGTTTTTTCTGGTAATGGTGGCGAGCTGCGATTTTTTAGCGGGACTGCAACATTGCGGTAGACAAATCTGACCCTAAGTGATACTTTTTGGGGACCAGTGACACCAATACAGTGATCAGTGCAAAAAAAAATGCACTGTTCAATGTATAAATGACACTGGCAGGGAAGGGGTTAACAATAGGTGCGATCAAAGGGTTAAAAGTGTTCCCTGAGATGGGCTCACTGGGACAACACAGAGATCGCTGTTCCTGATTACTTGGAACAGCAGATCTCCATGTTGTCCCCTGTCAGAACAGGGATCTGCCTTGTTTACACAGGCAGATCCCCATTCTGCCTCTCTGTGGAGCGATCGCAGGTTGCCGGCGGACATCGAGTCCGTGGGACCTGCGCGCACTCCCCTGGCGCCCCTGCTCACAGTATCTAATGAACGAAACGATGTACAGGTAGGTCGTTTTCGCGCATCCAGACCGCCCTGCCGCAGTATATGTGCAGTGGGCGGTCCGGAAGTGGTAAACAAACACAATTGTGTTTAGAGCTGGACTCTGGGCACAAAATTGTTTATTTAAATATAGTCCTTAAAGTGATTGTAAAGTCTTGTTTAAAAAACAAAAAACAAACAAACATGTTATATTTACCACCTCTGTGCAGTTGGTTTGCACAGAGCAGCCCAGATCCTCCTCTTCTTGTGTCCCTCTTTGCTGCTCCTGGCCCCTCTCTCCTGTCAAGTGCCCTCACAGCCAGCAGCTTGCTATGGGGGCACCTGAGCTGAGTCACAGCTCCATTTGTACATTCAGACATGAGCCTTGCCCCCTCTCTCCCCTGATTGGCTAACTGACTTTGATTGACAGCCAATGGCGCTGCTGCTGTGTCTCAGCCAATCAGGAGGAGAACAACTCCCTTTTCGCTTCCAATCAGGAGGAGAGCCCCGGATGGCTAAGACACTTGTGGACATCGCTGAAGAGAGATGGGGCATAGGTAAGTAATTAAGGGGTGCTGGGGAGGCTGCTACACACAGAAGGGTTTTTATGCATAAGTATAAATGCATTAAGATGAAAAAATCCTTCCGCCTTTACAACTCCTTTAATAACCACAAATGATATAAATTCACCAAATGCCTTTGAAAACTTGATACTTAATGTGCCGGGCATACCCTGTGCAGACAGCAGAGCTGTGGGGGGGACCCTGCAGAAACAGTGACAGCTCAGCTGTCACTTGTAAACAAAGAACCGGACAGCAGAGGAAGGCTTCCACTACTTGCTTCCTCTGCAGGCCCCTGACTGATGACATTATCTAAATCAGAGCTTGGCTGAAGAAACAAGTAGGAGAAGCCTTCCTCTGCCAGATCTTAATTTTTATAAAGTGTTAGTGGGCAGCGATCCCTGTTTCCATGGGGGGTGCACTGACAGAGGTCTGAATAAGGGAACTGGGTCCCTTAGTAGTCACATGGGCTGCTATTCTGGTAGTTCCTCCGCTAGTGTTATAGTCTAGCTTGCAGTTTTCTGTTTGTGAAATTCTTACCCCTTTGCTGCAGTGGTTCTGCTAGATCCGTGATTCCATTCACATGTGCCGCTGGCTTCTCTGTTCACCTTTGGGCATCGCCCACTTTACTGTGAATTTATAACCTTTTCCTTTCTATCACTTCCTGGCCCACCTCCCAGTCTACTTCCCTATGTATAGACTTGCTCAGTGCAGCCTGGGTTGCCCGAGTAATTTCCTAGTTCTGTTTGCCCAATATGATGTGTATTCATTGCCTGACTTTCCGTATACTGACCCTGGCTTCATCTACCATTTGTACTTGTCTGCTGCCCGCCCACCAGGTGAAGAAGCAGGCTGGGGCTTAGACTCCATGCCCTGGGGAACCCCGAGTTGGCAATCTATTAGGGCTCACTACCACTGACACCTGATAGCTAGACACTTGTATTTAGGCAATATTTGCTTATCCCAGAGTTTAGCTTCAAGTGATTCATTTTTTTATGTCTTTTTGATGTTAAAGAGAAGTGTGTGGTTTTTTAAAAATCATTCTTACCTATGTGGATGCAGGATCGCTCCGATGCTGCATCTGTCCCCTGCCGACCCTAATACTGAGAACTGAGTGATCAAACACCACAAATCGTTCAGTTCTCAGAGCTCCGTGAGCAGAAAGCGGTGACTGTCAATCACTGCTTTTTCCCAGATAGCAAGGATAACTTGCCACAAATTTGTGGCAGTGTTGAATTTTAAGTCTGTTAACTTGCTGCACATTTTCACTGGCAAGTTGTACACTTGCAGAGCACTTGAAGCACAAGTTCTAGTTGACACTTTTTCAATTTGTAGCACATTTGCATGGCAAGTATCTAGCAAGAGCAAAGTTGCAGTGGTGAGCCTACAGCAAGAGCTCTGCAAGTCTACAGCATGAAAATTGAGCCACAGTGACCCCTGTGGTGGGGTGATTTGTGCACAACATAACAGAACCAGAACTTGCAGTAGACTTGCAGAATGTTTGCAAAGAATGTTGATCCGGAGTCATGCAATGTTGACTTGCTGCAATTGTGCAACAAATTGTGAAGCCTGGCAAGTCTAGCAATAGCTTACAAAGTCATTTTCAAACTTGCAGCACAATTGCTTGCTATCTGGGCTGCTCTGCTACCCCAACCCCCCCCCCCCCCCCACTATTACTGGAATGCTGGGCTATGGAGAAGGGTGGAGGATGGCCGGCCCGGGCTCTCAGCAGCTTGCTGAGAGGCTGAGCCAGATGTCGGTCCAGGCATGTGGGCGGATCCCAACCATATGGTCGCGATCTTTCCCGAGCCTGGACTGGCTCGGTGATATTAGCTAAAAGCTGTCTGCTGAAAACGGGTGACAGGAGTGCAAAATTATCTGCACTCCTGTGATCCATAGGGGAAGTACAACCAAATGAGCTTTGACTGTACTTCTCCTTTAACTACTTCAGATCCGCACTATAGCCGAATGACGGCTACAGCGCGGATCTGCTTTGCCAGGAGGGCGTCAATAGACACCCTCCCCTTTGCAAGCTGGCCACGCCCCCTGCAGGGCGCACGTGGTGCGCTCTGTGTTAACCCAAGTCAATGAGACTTGGGTGATCACAGATCAGAGTAAGGGATCGATCCCGACCCCTTACCACGTGATCAGCTGTCAGCCAATAACAGCTGATAATATAATGTAAACAGTGGATCGGTAATCTTTTTTTTTTCTTCTCATGCTGATAGCATCGGTAGCATCGGACATCGGTCCCCAGCAGGGAGAGGCAAAGCCGCCTCATATGTGCCCACAGTGCCCACCAATCAGTGCCCACAGTGCTCACCAATCAGTGCCCACCACTATATCAGTGCCACCTATCAATGCCCACGAGTGCCACCTATCAATGCCCACCATTGGTGCAAATCAGTGCCACCTAGCAGTGCTGCCTATCAGTGTCGCCTACCAGTGCCAATCAGTGCCCATCACTGCCACCCATCAGTGCCACCTATCAATGCCCTTCAGTGCCACCCATTAGTGCCACCAATCAGTGCCACATCTCAGTGTCCACCAGTGCCACCTATTAGTGCCCATCAGTGCCGCCTTACCAATGCCCATCAGTGTTGCCTTATCAATGCCCATTAATGCAGCCTATTGGTGCCCATCAATGCAGCCTATCGGTGCCCATCAGTGCAGCCTATTGGTGCTCATCGGTGTAGCCTCATCAGCGTACATCAATGAAGAAGAAAAATTACCTGTTTGCAAAATGTATTAACAAAATATAAAAATGTTTTGTTTTTTTTTTTTAAATTTGGTCTTTTTTAAATGATAAAAATTTCATTTGGGTACTGTGTTGTATGACCGCGCAATTGTCATTCAAAGAGTGACAGCACTAAAAGCTGAAAATTGGTCTTGTCAGGAGGGGAGTTTAGGTGCCCAGTAAGCAAGTGGTTAATAAAGGGAGACTATAGGTATTTTTTTTAGCTCATAGATACATGCAGTATGTGAACATAATTGGTTTAATTTAATGATATTATCAGTATATTTTACAGTAAAAAATTGTTCCCCAGTATCCTGTTTAGCAGTACGTAAAGGCACTTTAATATTCGTCTCCCTTGTGCCTATAGCTCATCTCTGAGCCGACAGCAGTGCCATGCACATCCCCTAATATACAGTTGGCCACCATAAATAGCATTTCCAGGTCTGTGTATGATAATAATGAACATACAGAGCACAAGCAAATAAGAATGTGAAAGTCATGTCAAAACTGACTTACATATTTCAATAAGAAGTTAACGTGTACTTTCTGAAATAAGCTATAACACCCCTTTGACCTTTGTAAGTTTTTGTAATTTATATCTTGTGGTGTTTGTACAATTGAAGCACAGTAACATGTAAAGGATCTAATAATTTCATTTCTTTCTATAGCAGGCATTGGGTAGCAGCCTTTACAAGAGTGCATCTCCTTATGGCTCCCTGAACAACATTGTGGATGGGCTGAGCTCTTTAACAGAACACTTCTCAGAAATCTCACTCTCCACTGAGAACAGAAAACCCAGCAAGCGGCCCCCTCCTAACTACCTGTGCCATCTCTGCTTCAACAAAGGTCATTACATTAAAGACTGTCCACAGGTAAGAAACTTATTTGTGCCTATTATCACCAATGTGGTGATAAATGGTCGTATGACTATTTGAAGTATAGCCTCATTATCTTGCTAGTCAAATTGTAAATTGCAACCCTCTATGGGGTTGATTTACTAAAAAATCTGGTGCAACTCGTCACAGAAAGCAATCAGCTTCCATGTTTTTTTTGTTCATAGCTTAATTGAACAAGCTGAAATTAGAAGCTGATTGGCTACCATGCACAGCTGCACCAAAATTTGCACTCTCCAGTTTTAGTAAATTAACCCCAATGTGTCGTGTGCTTTTGATACGCATTGATTTCTCTGGAAATGTTAAGACACAAAAGTATGAGCTCTCACGGGTACATTCCCATGTATAGGAAACAATTGGTCGAAATAGAGAAGACTTGGCTGAACATCACTATGCTGTCAAATTTGTTATAGTGTAATCAAGCCAATAAGTCCAACAGTTTTTTTGGGGCCCAGAAGATCCCCCTTCATCAGGGATGTACATGAGAATACACATATTAGAATAACACATATGAGAAACAATAGTGAAAGAAAAACTAGAATAATACATGTAAGGAATAGTGAAAAAATGGCACTATTAAAGAAAATTAGCACTATATTCAACCTAAAATCTACAATAAACAAAAAACCTAACTATAGGAAGAAAGAAATTGTGGTATTAGAGCAATTAATCCATTAAACAAATAACAAAGCATTAAAAATAATATTTAAAGATTTTGGACTCTGAAGACTTGTATGGCGACCTAGCTCCATTATTTGTCAATTTTTTTAGTCTTGGTGACCCCCGTTTTTCGAAGGGGTCCCATTGCTAAAAATATTGACTTTGTTTACCACTCCCTTGAAATTTGTTATAGTTTAGCTTGCACATCCTTTAATACAGCTCGATAAATTGAAGTATGTTTTTTTAAAAGGATAAGCAGATTGTCAATTTATTACTGATTACCCAGGACAGAGATGGCATTGAATACTTAAAACTGGCCATAGATAATAAAGGGCATTCAGATTTGTACGTAAACCACTCTCAGGCATACATGTCAGCTCATTCTTCTCTAAACACAATACGTTCCATTGGTTATCTGTTTATGTTTAAGCTTCGCATACAGCTCTGATACTAGTCTATTCAACCTCTCTAATCACTACTCCTGCCAATGAGCCTTGGTTGGTATGTCTACAATCTCCCACAATCACTAATTTAGCCTTCATCTCAAAGAGAATTCCTAGTCTTCAATTTTTTAGATAAACAACTATAAGGCTGGGTTCACATATGTGCGAATTGGATGCAGGGGAACCCGCATTAAATTCATGTGACACGTGAGTGTGACCGGCTCCCAATGGAGCAGGTTCAGACAGGGCCAGGGCGGACACGAAGCAGGTTTCAAAGGGGTCCTGTGCGTGTTTGGGTCTGGTTTAAGTGCAAATTCAGGCAAAAATTCAGACCTGAATCGCACCTGAACCGGTGAACAGATATGCACTGGACCCCAGGCATGAACACGCGACTGTACATACTGTATGTGAACCCGGCCTTATTGTTTTAACATCCTTGTTTTCATGTATTCGTTGTCATTTTCTATACTGTATATACCGGAGGGCAGCCATATTTGCTTATTAAATAGTTAGACGCTGCCCTTTCCTAAACAATTTGTGTTGCTACACAATGGTTGTTCTTTACTTCTCCTTTCACAGCACAATGAATTAAAAAAGGGACACAGATCAATTATTTCACCTTATACCCTCAAAAGAATGTGTTAGGTTAGTAAATTGTCTTTGTTTTATGAAGGCAGTTGTTCCTTATAGGGATTTTATTAGCCCACCCTATCCTCACTGTACTGCTTGTACTACCTGCCACTTAAACTTGCAGTGATTAATCTTTGCATTGGCCATATGAGAACTTCATGGTTTTTCAAGGATTCCTAACATTCTTTCTGGTGCTACTAAATGAAAGCATAACAACAGTGTTATAATCCTGCTAGTTTTTCTTGGAATTTTTACATTTGACTTCCATATGTATATATTTATAAAGTGTTTAAATTTTTTTTTTTCGCTTGTTTCTTGTGGAAACCAATCCTGTTAAGGTGTTGTTATAAAGTTCACAGTTTAGAGGAGATAGCTAGTAGCCTCAGTGTGCTACCTATAGCACATTATTTACATTAATCAACATCACTCTCTTTAGTGATACATTGAATTTCTTCTCTAAAAAATTAGATCATCCTTTTTGTACAATTTTAAGCAATTCAGTAGGATCTTTGTAACCAGCTAATTTAAAATACAGTAAGTGCAGTCCAGTACTGTAGAACAGTGTATAGTAACTGGTAACACTATGACACCATTCTAACATGTACCTACTATTAATAGTTGAAGTGACACTAAATTCTGGTTTCAAAAACAAAAGTTCTTTTCAAGTATGTATTCTTACTCCCATAGGTGTGCGCAGCCTATTGCATTAGGGTGTGCACCCCAAAGCTCAAACATATATGTGTGTGCATGTGTATATATACGGAAGGTGTCAGTAGAGCAGTGAATGGTGTCATAAGGGCAGATATTGGTGGTGTCAGTAGGGCATTTACAATATTATTTTAATAATTTTTTTACAATTTTTTAGGAGAAAAAAAAGTAGATTTTTTTCTATTTGGTGAAATATCAGAGGACTAAACATTGGAAATATGCACCACACGGGTTGATTAGGAGGTGGCCAGGCACACCTGGCACACCCTGTGCTCACGCCTATGCTTACTCCTAAAGTAACTTCTGTTGCTCTTAGTCTCCTCCAAATTCAGCTCTGAAGGGTTCATGCTGGGACTTGTAGTTCTTCACTTTGGGGGTCACATCCCCAAAAGTGAAGGTCTACAAGTCCCAGCATGAACCCCTGAGATCTAAGGATGTGACCTCCTCCCCTTTCTATTTCTTCTAGGTTGTCATCTGTCATCCAGCACCAGCTCAGCTTCCATCCTCTCTGTCCCTGCATCTCTGCCCAGCTCCAAGGGCGTATTTACCACAAGGCAAACAAAGCATTTGCCTGGGGCGGCATTTTTTAGGGGGGCGGCATCTGTACCAAGATGATGCCTGCAGTTCCAGGCATCACCCTGGTATAGTTTTTTAGGGCCGGTGGTCAGCCCTCTTGTAATAGTGATTGGAGCAGCTTTCTAGCTGCCAGATTGCTATTACAAACAGCGGGAGGGGGCATGCCACTGGGGGACCCGAGCCAGCTGGCCAGACAGCCAAGTAAAGCCAGAATTGGCTTTGCTCGGCTGTCCGTAACAGTAAATCAGAAGCGACAACATGACATCACTTCCGGTTTACTCTGGAACCATCTGCGCCATTTTTGAAAACTCTAAAGTATGCTCTTAAGGGCAGAGGAGGGATTTGGGGTCTTATAGACCCCAGATCTCTCCATAAAGAGTCACTGCCTATTGCTGTCAAAAGGTGTTTACATTCCTTGTGACAGCAATAAAGGTGATAACAAAATTAGAGCAGCAGTGTAAAAAAATAAATAAATAAAATAAATAATAATTAAAAAAAAAAATTATATAAAGTGCCCCCCGTTCTCCCATGCTCACACGCAAAGGCGAACGCGCATGTCGGTTCCGCATTCTTCCCATGGACCATCAATGTGAACTGCATTTTTTTCCACTGAAAACCGCTAATTAGTTTTAGAAGGGGTTCCCCTAAACCTAAAAAATATTTCAAGGAATCCTTGGGGGTTAAAAAGTTGAGAAAAGCTGATCTAACAAATCAATCAAATAGCAAAAATAATAGCTATAGCAAAAATGTATTAAAAGGTCCCAAAAGTATTTTGTGCATAGAATGTAGAATATTTTAATCAATGGGCATTATTTTATTAGGTTAAAAAGAAATATGCATTGAAAAGTACAGGTAAACACCAAAAACTAGTAGCAAAAAATAAAAATAATCAGAATTTCCAATTCACTGAATTAATATACCCAAGATAATCCTTAAAAATTGTAAGAAAAAAACCCCAAAGATTTATTGATTACCCTTTGGTTCAGGGTCTAACAACACCTCATTTTCTAACTTGTCCAGTCCCACTTACCCTGGATGAGCCTCTGCTGTTGGTTCTCCTTTGTATATGTAATGGACATCTGGGATGGAGGTAGCTGATCTATGTTAAAAAAATTGTTTTTATTTGTGTGTATTTCTGCTCAGTGTTAAAATTGATACGTTGTAGGTAGCGCTTGCCTTCAGATCAGGTAATCACAAGTTACATTGTATTTTTTTACATGGAAGTTTATGAAGCAAACAATGAATAGAAAAAAAAAGTTTTGTAGTTAACCCCCTACTAACCCTTGTTATCCCTATCTAGTTATTATTAACAAACTCCACTCTTTGCTTTTTGTTTCTTATTTACATTCTTTTATACCAGTCTGGAACTTAACTTATTTAAAGAGCATAACCGATAAAGATGGAACAACATACATATGTAATTATATATACAGTGCCTTGCTAAAGTATTACCCCCCCCCCCCCTTGGCATTTTTCGTGTTTTGTTGCCTCACAACCTGGAATTAACATGAATTGTTTGAGGATTTGCATCATTTAATTTACAGAACATGCCCACAACTTTGAAGAAGTTTTTTTTTTATTGTGAAGCAAACAACAAATATGACAAAATAACAGAAAAAGTCAATGTGCATAACTATTCACCCCCCTAAAGTCAATACTTTGTAGAGCCACCTTTTGCAGCTATCACAGCTCCAAGTCACTTTGGATAAGTCTCTATGAGCTTGCCACATCTTACCACTGGGATTTTTGCCCATTCCTCCTTGCAAAACTGCTCCAGCTCCTTCAAGTTGGATGGTTGGCGCTTGTGAACAGCAATCTAAGTCTGATCACAGATTTTCTATTGGATTGAGGTCTGGGCTTTAACCAGACAATTCCAACACATTTACATGTTTCACCTTAAACCACTCAAGTGTTGCTTTAGCAGTGTGTTTAGGGTCATTGCGCTGCTGGAAGGTGAACCTCCATCTTAGCCTTAAATCACACACAGAGTGGTACAGGTTTTGCTGAAGAATATCCCTGTGTTTAGCACCATCCACTTTCCCTCGACTCTGACCAGTTTCCCAGTCCCGACTGCTGAAATACATCCCCACAGCATGATGCTGCCACCACCATGTTTCACTGTGGGGATTGTGCTCTTTGGGTGATGTGATGTGTTGGGTTTGCGCCAGACATAGCGCATTCTTTGATGGCCAATACGTTCAAATTTAGTCTCATCAGACCAGAGCACCTTCCTCCATACATTTTGTGAGTCTCCCACATGCCTTTTCGCAAACTCAAAACGTGCCATTTTCTTTTTTGCTGAAAGTAATGGCTTTGTTCTGGCCACTCTGCCATAAAGCCCAACTCTATGGAGCGTACGGCTTATTGTCCCCCTATGTACAGATACTCCAGTCTCTGCTGTGGAACTCTGCAGCTCCTCCAGGGTTACCTTAGGTCTCTGTGCTGCCTCTCTGATTAATGCCCTCCTTGCCCGGTTCGTGAGTTTTGGTGTGCTGCCGTTTCTTGGCAGGTTTGCTGTTGTGCCATGTTCTTTCCATTTGGTTATGATAGATTTGATGGTGCTCCTAGGGATCATCAAAGATTTGGATATTTTCTATAACCTAACCCTGACTTATACTTCTCAACAACATTGTCCCTTAATTGTTTGGAGAGTTACTTGGTCTTCATGGCAGTGTTTGGTTAGTGGTGTCTCTTGCTTAGGTGTTGCAGCCTCTGGGTCCTTTCAAATAGGTGTATATGTAATGACAGATCATGTGACACTTAGATTGCACACAGGTGGACATCATTCCATTCCAAAGCTTTTTATGGGCTTCATAACAAAGGGGGGTGAATACATACGCACATGCCAATTATCAGTTTTTTATTTCTGAAAAATAGTTTTATGTATATATTTTTCTAATTTTACTTCACCAACTTAGACTATTGTGTTCTGATCCATCACGTATAATTCAGATGAAAAAAACACTGAACTAAAGACTGTAATGTAACAAAATAGGTAAAAAGCCAAGGGGGGGGGTGAATACTTTTGCAAACTTTTTCACTGTATCTGTATAGAACGTCACACAAAATTGTAGCCAAGTACTTTTTAGGGCATATAGTGAATGGCACAAGAAATTTTTTTTTCCAACAAATTAAATGTACAAATAAAAACATATATTGCACCGCATCCAGTATTTATAAATAGAACCCAGTGTCATAAAATCATAAGGTTTTATTACGGTTTGTTGGAACAAAGATTATTACTTCCAGAGGATCGGCAATCGAGGGACAACAGAAAGAACTTTCTGGTGCCATTCACTATATGTCCTAAAAAGTCCTTGGCTACAATTTTGTGTGAAGTCCTGTATGTACTATCTAGGATGTGGGCATATAGGACATAGACCCACCAGCAACTTTAAAGGAAACTTATCCTGAGAAAAAGGCATTTCCTGACATTGCAGAAAATGCTGCCTAGCTGTCAAACGGATCCTCTCTGAGTCATTAATAGAGAGTAGAGATGAGTTTGGGCATGTTTGAGTGCGCTACTGAACCCACATTGCCGAGCCCGCCAGGAAGTTGTCACCTGTAATGGGCAAATCGTTTGCAGCTGAGGCATTCTTCATCTCATAGCTGTGCATATACATGCTCCTTGTATACTGAGATGGAGAATGCCTCAGCCACAAATGATTGGCCCATTACAGATGACAGCTTCCTGGAGAGCTTGGCCATGTGGATTTGAAAGTGCATCCGAACATGCTTGAGCTCATCCCTAGAAGAGAGGAAGTTGCAAACAAGGAGTTCTGACTTCCCTCCAACTTCATGTGCTGTTTTCTTGTTATGGGTAAAGAAGGAAGGCAGAGGAACAGGGTGACACAATAACTAGTATTTTAAGTCAGTAATAGCAGACATTATAATTCATTTGTGACAGATTTCTTTTAAGTTACTTGTGACCTTAATTGACAGCCAACAATGTATTATAGTGAAATATCCATTTTTTTCTAGAGATGCAGTGCCTCAAAAAAAGTATTCATACCCCTTGAAATTTTCCACATTTAGTCATGTTTCAACCAAAAACATAAATGTATTTTTGGGGATTTTATGTGATAGACCAACATAAGTGGCACATAATTGTGAAGTGGAAGGAAAATGATAAATGGTTTTCCAATTTTTTTACAAATAAATATCTGAAAAGTGTGGCATGCATTTGTATTCAGTCCCCTTTACTCTAATACCCCTAACTAAAATCTAGTGGAACCAATTGCCTTCAGAAGTCACCTAATTAGTAAATAGAGTCCACCTGTGTGTAATTTAATCTCAGTAAAAATACAGCTGTTCTGTGAAGCCCTCAGAGGTTTGTTAGAGAACCTTAGTGAACAAACAGCATCATGAAGACCATGGAGCACAGCAGACAGGTCAGGGATAAAGTTGTGAAGAAGTTTAAAGCAGGGTTAGGTTATAAAAAATATCTCAAGCTTTGAATGTCTCACAGAGCACTGTTCAATCCATCATTCAAAAATGGAAAGAGTATAGGACAACTGCAAACCTACCAAGACATGGCCTTCCACCTAGATTGACAGGCCAGGCAAGGAGAGCATTAATCAGAGAAGCAACCAAGAGGCCCATGGTAACTTTGGAGGAGCTGCAGAGATCCACAGCTCAGGTGGGAGAATCTGTACACAGGACAACTATTAGTTGTGCACCCCACAAATCTGGCCTTTATGGAAGAGTGGCAAGAAGAAAGCCATTGTTGAAAGAAAGCCATAAGAAGTCCTGTTTGCAGTTTGCGAGAAGCCATGTGGGGGACACAGCAAACATGTGGAAGAAGGTGCTCCGGTCAGATGAGACCAAAATGTAACTTTTTGGCCTAAAAACAAAACCCTATGTGTGCTGGAAAACGAACACTGCACATCACCCTGAATACACCATCCCCACCGTGAAACATGGTGATGGCAGAATCATGTTTTGGGGAAGTTTTTCTTCAGCAGGGACAGGGAAGCTGGTCAGTTGATAGGAAGATGGATGGAACCAAATACAGGGCAATCTTAGAAGAAAACCTGTCAGAGTCTGCAAAAGAATTGAGACTGGGGCGGAAGTTCACCTTCCAGCAGGACAACGACCCTAAACATACAGCCAGAGCTACAATGGAAAGGTTTAGATCAAAGTATATTCATGTGTTAGAATGGACCAGTTAAAGTCCAGACCTAAATCCAATTGAGAATCTGTGGCAAGACTTGAAAATTGCTGTTCACAGACCTGCTTCATTAAATCTGACAGAGCTTGAGCTATTTTGCACAAGAAGAATGGGCAAAAATGTCACTCTCTAGATGTGCGAAGCTGGTAGAGACATACCCAAAAAGACTTGAAGCTGTAATTGCAGCGAAAGGTGGTTCTACAAAGTATTGACTCAGAGGGGCTGAATACAAACGCACGTCACACTTTTCACATTATTATTTGTAAATAATTTTGAAAAACATTTATTATTTTCCTTCCACTTCACAATTATGTGCCACTTTGTGTTGGTCTATCACATAAATTCCAATTAAAATACATTTACGTTTTTGATTGTAACATGACAAAATGTGGGAAATGTCAAGGGGTATGAATACTTTTTCAAGGCACTGTATATTTACATATGCTATTATTGGCCCTTTCACCGATGAGTTCACCTAAAATCACTGGTTTACTGTTCCTTTTTATGCAACTAACAAAATGAACCCTTTATTTTTTCTAGGGACCCATGTATGCTGCCTTATAGCTCATTTCAGGGGTCCCCTTATATCGTCAAAAAATAAGATAAAATCTCCTGTGTGTATGGGATGCTTCAACGTTAATGGGCAATACAGTAATCCTGACCAAGCAATGCAAACAAGAAAAAGTCTACTAGGGTATTGTATACAAAAAATCAATTGAAAACGTCCCCTATTATTATACATGCCTTTAGGTATTTTGTTAAGGATGTTTGAGTTGCAGAATACTTTCACAATGGAACTTGGGATACTCATAGATGTCTCCTGATTTTGAGCATAGCTTGCAAATATTGGGCAGCTTCTGGAAGGTATGATAACAAGTGTCTCAGTAGGTCAGAGGCACCAGGGGATTCTCCAGTGTGCTGGACAATCTCTCTGAAAACAGATCCCAATCCTTCACTATCCTATGTCGTAGAGCAGGGGACTCCAAACTTTTAAAATGAAGAGCCCGTTTACTTTAGAAGGGCCAGAATATAGCCACTGAGAGTAGAAAATGTTCTTGTGTCAGTGGGAATAAAAAATGGCAATGGTGCCTCATCCTTAGTGTCAGTGGGAGGAATAGTGTTCCATCATTGGCATCATTGGGAGGAATAGTGACCCATCCTTGGTGTCATTGGGAGAAATAGTATCCCATTGTTTGTGTCATTGGGAGGAATGGTGTCTCATTGTTGGTGTCAGTAGGAGTAATTATGCCACTTCATTGGTGTAAGTGGAAGCAATTGTAACCCATCATTGGTGTCATTAGGAGGAATATTGCCCCATCGTGGTGTCGTCAGCAGGAATAGTTCTCCATCACTGGTATCATTGGAAGGAATAGTGTGCCATTGTTGGTTTCATTTGGAGGAATTGTGCCCCATTGTTGGAGTCATTGGAAGGAATAGTGCCCCATTGTTGGAGTCATTGGAAGGAATAGTGCCCCATCCTTGGTGTCAGTGGGAGGAATAGTGCCCCTTCATTAGTGTCTGCGGAACTAATTATGCCCCATCATTGGTGTCATTAGGAACGATTGTGCCCTATCATTGTCATTGAGAGGAATAGTGTCCCACCATTGGTGTCATTGGGAGGAATAGTGTCCCATCGATGGTGTCAGTAGGAGGAATTATGCCCCTTCTTTTGTGTAAGTGGAAGGAATTTTAACCCATCATTAGTGTCATTGGGAGGAATAGTGCCCCTTTAGTGTCAGTTGGAGGAATTATGCCTCAGTGGTGTCAGTGAATGTAAAAGCAATCTAAAGGCCCCCTCTGGCCCCTGGGCCACAGTTTGAAATCCACAGACATAGCGTAAAGGGGTGTTAGTGTCAGCATTCAGCAAGGACTGCAGTGGGTTGTTCTTTAGGGTGATCTAGGGTGTCTATAGGCAGCTTTAGAGGCACATACAAATGGCACAGACACAATTCTTATTCTAGTGAAACATTGTGACCATGGCTGTATTACTTTATCCATTGTCTCTGCATCATCATCCCTAGAAAGATTCTGATTGTTCAGCATTTTCTTTGTTTTAGAAAAATTGTAAGGCATTCAAGATCCTGCAAATACAATCCATATGTTTCTTCAACCCCCTCTTTACCTTCCCAAAATAATAACCAGTGCCCCCACCCCTGTATCAGCTGGCTTGGGTTACCACAAGTAAAATCAAGAGGAATTCCAGGAACAGCTGTAACCCTAGCCTCCCGTGTGTACACACAGAAACTTACTGCATGCCTGATAGCTTCACAAGCTTTTCATTTGTGCAAATCTCACATGACAAGCATGCAGCCTTGTAGCTGTGGACTGCACTGGTTAAACAGTTGGCTAAGTAATACCATCTCTTTTCAAGTTTTCTTAGAAACATTTAAAAATATTAACAAAATGGGGATGTTATGCATATCATATAGTATTATTTGCTCTACAGTTTTATCCATCCTAAACGTGATCTGCTATGACCAAGTGCAACTTTAACAAGTCAAGATTACTTCAGCTGCTCTGTTATTATCTCTGGAGCTTAGATCGCTGCTGTGTCTCTTTAAAACAAAATCATATGCGTTATACAAGTTTTGCTGCTGACTAAGTTGGTCGGTTGATTCACACACAGCCTTGTTTTCATTAAATGAGTCATATAACCTGGGTAATTCATATGTGGTCAGTTTTAGAGGGATGAGATGACAACCCTACTGGATCTACAGATTGTCTAAATTGCCTTGGTTTGTATCATTCTTCTTTTTTTTTTTCAGTTTCAATAATTTGTATTCAGTAGCTAACATGCAATAGTTCCACCCACGCAGGGTTAGCTAACAAAGGTAGACAAAATTAAGCAGTATGAAAACGAGAGCTGATATAACAGAAGGAGATAGGCTTTTCATTAAGCCATGAAGGCCAAGGGGTCCTGGAGGGGTTCCCTCCAACAATGGGGCATCTCCTGGGCCCACCAGTAACGCCCCAGCGATCTGAGCTGGAAGTTCGGCGCCCCTCCTCCCCCCCACCATTTTCTGGGACACATCGCAGGTCACAGAAGATTACGAGACCATTCACAAAGCGCAGCTTGGCTCTCACATGAGAAGTAGGAAACTGGCTATGGAGCTGCAAGGCTTCACTTCCTGTTTCTCTTACTTGAGATGCATGCGCCTGCACCCTGAAGCTGATTGAAGAATCGGCTCAGGTGAGGACATCGCTGGATCCCTGGACAGGTAAGCATCCTTATATTAAAAGCCAGCAGCTACAGTATTTGTAGCTGATGACTTTTAATTAATTTGGGGGAAGCCTGGAGCTCCTGTTTAAAGTGTATCTATAACCAAAAATGTTGTTAGTTTTGGATAGAATAGGGTTTTGCTGTCTGTGATCCAGAAATGCAACAGGAAGTTAGCAGGAATCTCCCAGAGTAAAGCTGGCTACAGGCTATATCATGTTTTCACAACATTCTTGTACAATTTGCCTTTAGATTTACCAAAACTACATAGTATGAGGTCAAACCTAAACACTTCCAATTTGTATGCAATCAGGCAGGCCCTTGCACTACACAGTTGAAGGTAAATCTAAAGGAAATTGAACAACAATTGTATAATGTGTATCAAGCTTAAAAGGATTCCACTCTTATACTGTAGTCCCCAGAAATCATGTCTATTAGAAGATTTTCCCTTACCTTTTGATCTGGGGGCAATTCTACATTTTGTATTTCTCTGTGAGATGGGTCACCAGCACCAATGGGGACACATACAGCAATAAAAATTTGACAGACGATCTAATCCTTCCCCACTCTATCCAAAACAAGAAAAAAGGTTTGGCCTAAGGATACACTTTAACTAAATGTAAGCGATGAACATAAGGTAATAAAAATGGAAGAAAAAATTTGACACTATTTTCTTAGTTGGACTTACTTTAAAATAGAACTGAAGGCAAAACTTTTTTTTTATTTTGTGTAGAATGAGGGATGTTATAAATAGAGGTGCACCAAATGGAAATTTTGGTGCCGATACCGAAAATTGAGGATTCGCATGGCCGAAACAGAAAATATATATTGTTATGTGTAATTGTATCATATTCAACCTTTTAATTAATATCATGTATTTAAATGAACGTGAATTTATTGTCAGCCATTATTAACACTTTTAGCGCAAGAAAATCTCAAGAAAAATGCATCCCTTTAAATTCTATGTATGTCCTCACACTGGTCCAATAAATTTCCGTTGTGATGTTAAAAATCTTGCTTGCTGCATTTTGGTCAGTTGAAATGCATTGAAAATGCACAAATAATGCATCAATGACGCACCTGTGTTACTTTTTGATGCGGTTTTTGAGTAACATGACCTATGAAAAACACACTAGAAGCACAGGGAAATCATGGTAAAATTGCAGCGTTTTTGGCGCCATTATCAGCACCTTTTTCTCTATCTGCAAAATGCTGAAAACACCAGTCCCTGTCAGTTTTTTTCCATCTCTGACACTTTGGGGACATTTTCCTTCACTTCCCGTTCCATAGCCAAAACAGGAAGTGAGAAGAAATCCCTCTAAAGTGAGGTAATTCCTGGTCGTCCCCTGGGACACCAAGACTAGCGTTCCTATTGGAAGGTGTTGCCACTATCACTGTTCTGGAGACAACCTAAAAATTGTGATTTTCTTTCGCTTTCACATCAACTTTTGGTGATAGTGGTAAACGTGACAAATCAAATCGTGAGAATCTCCTTAACAGGAACACAGACAGCAATAAAAACCTGACAGGTGTTCTAATCCCTCTCCACTCTATCCAAAACGAAAGCCCAACGCCTGGCTCCTTATTTGCTGCTGCCTCTTACTTAACCCCTTTCGCATTGTAATACCCCCTAACAGTTTAAAAAGAGAATCTTATACACACCCTTTTTCCGGGTGTCTTTTGTCTAGTTATGTGACAACACAAGTACTCTTCATCCTAGTCTTCCTCTGGCAATAGGCAGGTCGTGAATGTTGCAAAAAGGGCACCACTTCATTACATTTCTCTGCAACATTCTTCTGTCAGTCCAGTGCAGGGGATGAACCCTTGACACCCTGAATCACAAGAAATGGGTTCAATGATGCTGGATGTCATTATTACTGGAAGAGGACTATTGCTGGATCAGGTCAAAGGATAGCACCTGAGACGTGGTGAGTTGCAGCTGGAGTTGCTTTACTTTCCATAGATGCTGGAGTCTGATTTATTTAAATTTTTGACCAAGCTGGGCCTAAAATTAGTTGTCATTCAAGCACCTAAAAATATGGTCCATGTGCCATGATGTATAACATCAATAAACAGTATGCCAAAAATAGCCATCTTCATTGTTGCAGGAGTTTACTGGGGTGAATGAACTATTATTAACAGCCAAAGGTTATGGAGCAGAAGGAGGGAGTCAATAGCAGTGTTTACAAGCCAATGAGCCCTGTTTGGACACAGTGTTCACATGACAAAGCCAACTATAAAGCTTTCTGGCAAACATGAAAATTACAGATGACTCCAGTCACTTCATATACTGTCTTGAAGGAGAAGAACTGCTGTCAGAATTTATTTGAGGGACCCACTGCAAGTAAACCTGAAATCACAGCTCAACCACTCAGATATAATCAGACATATTAAAAGAGAAGTATGCAATCTGAGTCTGGTAAGTAAATAACGTCAGTACTGGGTCACATTTATGCTTGGAAGGGGGATGTGTGGTGTTGCCGCACACTTAGAAGAAAATAAGACAGAATCAAGCTAGAAAATTGATATCCCCAGCCCTACTAGAGCCTCCCTCTGGACATCAACAGGTTCAGGAGACCTGAATGGAAATACTAAATCCACTTTCAGATTTAGCATTAAGCCCTTTATTAATAGTATTATCTTTTTATTTACATAGTTTAGATTTTGTGCCAGAGTTTCATTGCTATCTATGTGCCTGTTGGGTAGATCTGATCCCACTATCATAGATTTTACCACTTGTCAGGCACCTGGCAGTTTACCATTACTCCATTTTTATACTGATATCACCTTTTGCTCCTTTCTGGGGGCTGAAGATACTTTCATAGGACAGGCGCCTGAAGCTCTAGTGACTTCAGTAATTGAAGGTAGCTTTGTTATCCAGTGGTTGGCTTTCGCTATAAACCGTGTGAATATTACCCAGATCTATCTTTCTGGGTTACATCAGGAGTGCTACTGTGAAGTACTCTACCTCAGGGTCTAATTTTTCATGCTCTAATTTATGAACTTGAAGGCATTTTTTGAGCCTCCCACGTACACATATTATAATATAAGACTTAAGCTCCTGAGGAAGCAATCACTCGCGAAACATGTTGAGCTACATCAGACGGCTTTGATTCATACCAACGTTCCCTGGTTTCTACTAAATTTCAAGCACCTGTTTGCTTTAACATCATCATTGTGGGGTTGGCGTGGTCTACATGTTTATACTAGAAGCCTAATTTGATAATGTATTTACCTATGCTTTTATGAATGTTTTTTCGTGGATTATGTTGTTCAATAAAATTATATATATTTTAACTATTGGGTGCCTATAAATTCCATGTTTTCCTGCATTGTTTTTCTAGTATATGATTTAGAATGTGACACTGTTTACACTTTTTAGACACCCACAGTAACACCCTGTAATGGTGCACCTCCCATTTATTTCATGATCTCATTATTTGTCCTAGGGACCACTGTCACTGGAATAAAAGTGAGAGGAAATTAAAATGTTAAAGCAGACCTTCAGTCATGTTTTCATCTTTCCATCTATTAAATCTTCTGCCCTTATTGTTTTAACTTTGGATAGTAAAACATTTTTTTCTGCCAGTAAATACCTTTTACAGCCCACTTCCTGTTTCTTATCTGGTAAAAAGCCTAGGCTTATGACATCATGCACAGCTCTCTCTCTCACTCTCATGAGAGTTTGCCAGGAAGGGAGGGGGATGAGTCATAAGAGGGCCAATGAGAGCTGCAGGGCTCAAAGCTGGAGGTGTAACTCTGTGTGTGTGTGAATCCAGGAAGTGAACAGGCAGCAGCTTCAGCTATCCACAGTTAAAATGGCTGCAGCCAGACTTAGTAGAGGGAGATTTCTGCAGAATATATGGCAAGTACAGAATCACAGTACAGGGGGTCCCCTAATTACGAACGCCCGACATACGAACGACTCCTACTTATGAACGGGCCTCAATGCCAGCTGCTTGTGCTCCCTCGATGGTCCAGGATACCTCCGAGCAGCTATCTTGCCACATTCCACACATTCCACACTGCAGTACTTCATGTACTGCATGGCCAGAAGAGCCCCAGAAGCTCCCGGAACATGCCACATTCCTGCACAGGCGGAAGCTGGAACATTTCACATCCCTGCACAGGCGGAAGTTACACTTACAAGCAGTGTTCCGACTTACAAACAGATTTCACTTACAAACAAACCTACAGTCCTTATTGCGTTCGTAAGTCGGGGACTTCCTGTATATATAAAATAATATGCAAAGTGGTTAAAGGGAAGCTTCAGAATGGCAAATATGTTTTTATTACAAATTATGTGAGCAGACTACAGTTCATCTTTAAGGTTGTCACCTGAACTGGAGCAGAGAGGAAATTTTCTTCTGGGGGCACTTGGTCCAGTACCAACTGTCAGAGGTGGGACTTCCATTTTGGAGAGATTTACACATCCCGTCTCTGGGCCGAGAAGTACAGGGGAGCTCCTCGATGGGAACAAAGACAACAACAAAAGCCAGGCAGAGATTCTATCCTTTCCCACTCTGTCCAAAACGAAAGAAAGAATTCCAACTAATGCCTCTTTATGAACTTTGGAGAAAGTGGGCAAAGGTTTGACTCCATTGTCTGTGTTCCTACTATGGATATTTCCACTCAATTCTTTCCTGCAGAGGAACCACTGCATACGCGATCAGCAGCAGTGCTTCTACCTATGCAATTGAAAGACCAGTGCTGCTGCTGATCACATGGAACCGCTCATCTGAGTGGTTACATGCAAATAGAGCCTCTGACCTGCCCCGGACACAATTTGCATCGGGGATGGAGTTTCTGGTCGAACACAACATGGGGCAGCTAATTACTTAGTTTTTGTGCAGCCATAGCACAGAATGCTGCTGTGTCTAAGGGCAGCATGTAGGTGTCTCTGATTGCAGCAGCCTATCCAACCTCTAATAGCGTCAATATTATAAATATATAAATACATAAATTGTCAAAAATGTGCAACAAACAGTAAGCATCACATACAATTGTACTTTTTTAAAGTGTTACTAAAGGGAAACTTTTTTTTTTTTCATTTTGTCAGTTTTTTCAATCTGTGTCTCACAGGGAAGATTTCCCTTCACTTCCTGTCCCATAGCCAAAACAAGAAGTTAGAGGAAATCTCTCCAAAGTGAGGGAATCCCAGTGCGTCACCAGAACTAGCATCCTCATTGGAAGATCTCCCCTCTATTCTTGTTCCAATGTCAACCCAAAATTTGGGATTTTCTTTTACTTTCGGTGATAACAGTAAACAGGACAAAAGGGAAGGGGGGCGGAGATTTACAGCAATAAAAACTGAGGGGTGTTCTAATCTCTTTCTCTCTCCAGTCTATCCAAAACTAAAAAAAAAAAGTGACAAAACTAATATGGCATGAAGTTGGGTTGTTAGGTGGGTGGATTTATGAAGACAACAAACTATCACTCCAACATGCAGCCTAATAGCTTTTTATGGTATCCGCTAATCAGTATTTACTAAACTGCCACACTTGGTAGAGAATTGGAAAAAAGTGTGCTACAGTGGAGTATAAACTATTATGACAATAAAATCAAGGGTTCATAGAAAGTATAACAGAGAGAAATGGGATGGGGGTTAAATATGGGAGGAAAGGACAGACACACAAAACCAACTGCACTCCAAAACAATTAATATTTTTCTGCCACAAAGTAAAGGGATTCACTCATTCATGTGCATCCAATGTAAATAGTCCAAGGTGGCCACAGTTTATGGAATTTTTTGTGTTAGTCACATTCCTAATGTGGTTTTTAACTTCCTGAAGATTGAGATTTTTTTTCCAGGATTTAGTTATAGTTTGCTGCCATAAAAAGACAAACATAGGAAATCTTTACTCCTTTATGCAAGCCATCTTTTCTTTTAAAGTAAAGCCTCCATGCATATGTTATGGTGAAGTGTTGTGTTTATAAGATAGTAGTTCTAACTTTGGACCTTGCGGTAGGCTCACTGAGTGTGTAGCATTGTGCTTTTAAAGTGATTGTAAAGGATTTTTTTTTTAAATAACAAACATGTTATACTCATCTGCTCTGTGCAATTGAATTGCACAGAGCAGCTCCATCCTCCTCTTCTCGAATTCCCCGCCAGCGCTCCTGGCTCCTCCTCTTCTACAAGTCCCCCAATAGGAAGCGGACTGACAGCAGAGGGAACCAATTGCTCTCGTTGCCTTAGCAAAACCTGTGAGAGCAGAAAAGCCACTACAGATGGGCACTGCACTATATTGAGTGAGGATTCAGGTAAGTACATTGGGATGAGGGGGTGATACTAATACGTACAGTGGGGACGGAAAGTATTCAGACCCCCTAAAATTTTTCACTCTTTGTTATATTGCAGCCATTTGCTAAAATCATTTAAGTTCATTTTTTTTTCATGAATGTATACACAGCACCCCATATTGACATAAAAACACAGAATTGTTGACATTTTTGCAGATTTATTAAAAAAGAAAAACTGAAATATCACATGGTCCTAAGTATTCAGACCCTTTGCTGTGACACTCATATATTTAACTGAGGTGCTGTCCATTTCTTCTGATCATCCTTGAGATGGTTCTACACCTTAATTTGAGTCCAACTGTGTTTGATTATACTGATTGGACTTGATTTGGAAAGCCACACACCTGTCTATATAAGACCTTACAGCTCACAGTGCATGTCAGAGCAAATGAGAATCATGAGGTCAAAGGAGCTGCCTGAAGAGCTCAGAGACAGAATTGTGGCAAGGTACAGATCTGGCCAAGGTTACAAAAAAATTTCTGCTGCACTTAAGGTTCCTAAGAGCACAGTGGCCTCGATAATCCTTAAATGGAAGACATTTGGGACGACCAGAACCCTTCCTAGAGCTGGCCGTCCGGCCAAACTGAGCTATCGGGGGAGAAGAGCCTTGGTGAGAGATGTAAAAAAGAACCCAAAGATCACTGTGGCTGAGCTCCAGAGAAAGCTGTAGAAAGTCAACCATCACTGAAGCCCTCCACCAGTCGGGACTTTATGGCAGAGTGGCCTCTCCTCAGTGCAAGACACATGAAAGCCTGCATGGAGTTTGCTAAAAAAAACACCTAAAGGACTCCAAGATGGTGAGAAATAAGATTCTTTGGTCTGATGAGACCAAGATAGAACTTTTTGGCCTTAAGTCTAAGCGGTATGTGTGGAGAAAACCAGGCACTGCTCATCACCTGTCCAATACAGTCCCAACAGTGAAGCATGGTGGTGGCAGCATCATGCTGTGGGGGTGTTTTTCAGCTGCAGGGACAGGACGACTGGTTGCAATCGAAGGAAAGATGAATGCGGCCAAGTACAGGGATATCCTGGACGAAAACCTTCTCCAGAGTGCTCAGGACCTCAGACTGGGCCGAAGGTTTACCTTCCAACAAGACAATGACCCTAAGCACACAGCGAAAATAATGGAGTGGCTTCATAACAACTCCGTGGCTGTTCTTGAATGGCCCAGCCAGAGCCCTGACTTAAACCCAATTGAGCATCTCTGGAAAAACGTAAAAATGGCTGTCCACCAACGTTTACCATCCAACCTGACAGAACTGGAGAGGATCTGCAAGGAGGAATGGCAGAGGATCCCCAAATCCAGGTGTGAAAAACTTGTTGCATCTTTCCCAAAAAGACTCATGGCTGTATTAGATCAAAAGGGTGCTTCTACTAAATACTGAGCAAAGGGTCTGAATACTTAGGACCATGTGATATTTCAGTTTTTCTTTTTTTAATAAATCTGCAAAAATGTCAACAATTCTGTGTTTTTCTGTCAATATGGGGTGCTGTGTGTACATTGAGGAAAAAAAATGAACTTAAATGATTTTAGCAAATGGCTGCAATATAACAAAGAGTGAAAAATTTAAGGGGGTCTGAATACTTTCCGTCCCCATTGTAAACATTTTTAACCTTAATGTTGGGAATGCATTAACATGTTTAGACTTTAGAACCACTTTAATGCAAAGGCCCAGAAACAGTTTTGGAAAAAAAATCAGTAATATATTCAGCTATCCAAGATGGGGCCAAGAACCATCTACAGAGGACAGTATTCAAGTTTTTATGGAGAGTGTATTTATAGAGCTAATTGTAGTACATCCCAGATTTCAATGTAATTAGTCTTGAACAGACTCTCCCAATTTCTCCTTCTATTTAGGTTTGTAAGCTAATTTCACAGTTGAGACGGGTACATGTAATTAGCACTTTACACATTAGGGGAGAGATATGATAACTTTTTAAGTGGGATTATGTTTCACCAATGTTCAAAACCTGTGAAATTTAATAGTCTATTTATCTATTCAATAACAGGTTGAGGATTCAGTATATTTTCTAATTTGCATATAGAAATAATTAGTGTTAACTTTTGTTTCAATGATAATAGAATGTTTCAAAGGTTAATAAAAAAATGACTCTTTTAGTGGTATAGATAATGCCAAAGCCACGAGGAACTAATCTGGCTCCAAAGTGTAACTATGAAGGACAGAAGGGGTAAATGTATTATATTGTAGTTAACTAGTCCTTAAACCGTGCATAGACAGTTTGAATCTCGGCCAGTTCAGCAGGGGCCAGACAAAATTTGAAGCATGTATGGGCAGGCTGAATGTACCCAAGTTGATCGATCAATAAACTTGGGTACAACCAGCCTGTTGGATTTTACATGTGTTTATTACCGCTAGCAATAATCAGTGTTCTCCCGAAGGGCTCCGCAGGTGGGATTCCCCCATCAACACCGACTGTGCTAATGGGGTATAGAGCAAATGGAGAGAAATTAGCTCTGTCTAAGGGTGGCCTTAGATGCTGTGGATGCATTCTTTTTTTTCAGGTTTTTCTTTTCACCTGATTTTGCCAGTAACACACGTCCTGTCTCACGGTAATAAAATTCACTCACTCACAATACTGTATAAATGAAGGTGCAGCATTGTCACTTTAGGACAGGACCAAACAACACATCTATGACCTCCTTCATACTGTAGTCTAGGGAGGATGGGGTTCTGTAGTTTACAGAGATAGCTGGAATGAATCCTAACTGATAAGAGTGCAGCATAGGCTGAGAAAACATTAAGTTTTCGGCTCATAAGGTTTCTGCCATGAGCAACATATATGTTTTTGCACTTATACAGATAAAAAAAAAAAAAAAAAAGAAACCTTTCAATGTTGCATTAACAAAACACAGCAAACGAGAAGTTCATTGCTATGGTTGCCTCTGGTCTTTACACTTTATATTTCTTGTCCTTAATATTTTATTAATAGAATTAATAGCTGAAAATGGTAGCCTCATAGCCTTCTATGCAGTGACTAATTCAATTCATAAAATACCAGGGACCGCAAGTTGCACTCCAGACAATTGTAACTTCCGAAAGGAATGCACAGAGTTAATTAACATTTTACACTTACCACCCACTGTCCTTTTATAATTATACCTCCTGGAGCTCGCCTTTAAACTTTGCCATGTATAATTGTCTTTCATCTTGCTTTACATTCAGTTCTCACCTTAATTTGTATATTAACAGAAATGTCACAGGTAGTGTACCTTCTGAGAAATTAACGACAGAAAAGAACTGATTGACACAACTGCACCTCTGATAGTGTCATATTACAAGCACTGGTGTTATGTGAATCATGCTGTAGACAAAATTATAGGCAGGTTTTAGACTTTTAATGAGGCGGAGCTCAGAATTCCTAGATAGGTATAAACAAGGCCAAGGATAAATCCAAGGAAAAAATCCAAGCTTACTTACCGACCAGTCTGTGGACAACCGAATCAACCTGTCTAAAGCCTCGTACACACAATCGGATTTTCCGCAGACAAAACCTCGGACTTTTGTCCGAAGGCGTGTGCCTAGATTTTGTCTTGCATACAAATGATACACAATTGTCGGCCAACAAACACGAATGTAGTGACGTACTAGACGTACTACGGCCGAAAAAGAGGAAGTTAAATTGTCATGCGCCACCCTTTGGGCTCCTTCTGCTAATTTCGTGTTAGTAGAAGTTTGGTGAGTGTTGATTTGCGCTTTTCATTTGGCGCTTTTCATTTGCCGCTTTTAATTTTGCGCTTTTCAGTTCGTTTCTGAACGGCCATTCGTCAACCAGCCATGTTGCGGAATCGGAGGAGATAACGTGTTATTTATTATTGGCCTTGGAGTTATTGCTTTGACCCAAATCCAGTCCAGGAACAGGAGGAGGAGGATTTCTTGGACCAAAAATTGGTTGCTTTATTAATCGTGACCAATTATGTCATATGCTTTTGCTGTGGGAGCTCCAGAAGAATCATCCAGATGTTTTTTGGAATTATCTCAGGATGACAGACCCCTGCTTTCACCAACTCTTTCATTGTTGAAGCCCTATATTAAGAAGCAGGACACATGCATGAAGCTTTTATTTTCTTTTTTGGTTGAATAATGATTTGATTTGGTATATTTTCTATATTTTTGGATGCATAGAATGCAGTTATTGGTTAAGCTCTATTGGCAGATAGCATGTCTAATTTTATTTGTTTTCTGGAGAATTGTGGAGAATAATACTTGGCTATGTGTTTTACTTCAAATGACGGTTTGGGAGTAGGCAGTTACATTTTAAAAAATACAATGTAAAATTAACAGGGGACACCAACATAGTTGTATCTTTGATCCTAAAAACTACGGGATAATGGTGTTGTGGTAACTTGCACCAAAAAAAATAAAAAAAATAAAAATAAAAAATAACAAGCATAATAATATTATTCTTGATATCACTAGAAAAAAAAAGCCTTTGAAAATTTGTTTGCAATAACTCAATCAGTATCACCAGCAAAGCAGCTTCATTATTATCCCATTAAAGAAGATGAGAATATGCGCTGCATTTGGAGATTTTATAATTTGCCACGTCACAAATGTTAATTCTGCATTACGAGCGCTAGTTTACAAGACCAACCGCTTCTGGCTCGTCCTTGCTTCCGAGCATGCATGTTTGTACTTTGGACTTTTGTCCAACGGACTTGTGTACACACGCTCGGAAAATCCAACAACAGACATTTGTCCGTGGAAAATGTTAAAGCCTGCCATCCAACATTCGTCTGTGGAAAATTCGACAACAGTTGTCCGATGGAGCATACAAACGGTTGGATTTTCCACCAACAGCCTGACATCACATATTAAACAGATGGTGCAGCGCTAAGAATAAAGTCCATGAATTAGACAGTAAGAAAATGTATCCATGTGGTCATCGGTGATGTAACAGCATGCAAAAAAACTCTGTGGGTATATTTGACCCCTCCACCAGTATTGAAGATGGCCTCTCACCTCAGCGCAGGGACCCTTTAATTACAGAGGGTCAGATGCAACTTTTGAAGGGGGAGAGAGAGAGGAGAGAACACAGCCTGCTATGGGGACGCACTGTAAGAAGCAGACAGATTCCTCAGCCCCAGCACTGAAAAACATCACTTATGCTGCATAACCTTGCCATTTGCTGCATTCATACCGATCGGGATTTGCTGCTAACCATCCATATTGACCCGTAAGGGAAGGTGCATCTGACCCTCTGTAATTAAAGGGTCCCTGCGCTGAGGTGAGAGGCTATCTTCAATACTGGTGGAGGGGTCACATATGCCCACAGAGTTTTTTTGCATGCTGTTACATCACCGATGAGCACATGGATATGTTTTCTTACTGTCTAATTCATGGACTTTATTCTTAGCGCTGCACCATCTGTTTTATATGTGTTTTAGGGTTTTTTGATTATTGACCCTGGTGTTCAGCAGCTATCTGCTATTGTTTATATACATACAGTATCTGCGCTGATTTGTTTTTTCTTATTGTCATCACATATTTCCCATTGGAAAATCCGATCGTGTGTACGAGGCTTAACAGTATGCGTTATAAACAGGGGTTTAGTCTACACCAGTGATGGGAGTAAGTCACACATGTGCAAGTCACAAGCAAGTCTCAAGTCTTAACCTTCAAGTCACAAGCAAGTCCCAAGTTACTGTGGCGAAAAGCAAGCAAGTCAAGTCGAGTCCCTGCTAGAAGTCAAGCAAGTCAAGTCATTTATTTTAGTCAAGTCACAAATTAAGTCAAAATACTGATCTACCCCGAAGCCGGGACTCGGGGGGAGCTTTCTTTTGTGGGGGGGGGGGGGCGGCCAAGACACAGCACTGGTGGTGCCAAGTCATTGCAAGTCAAATAGCCCAAGTAAAAGTCAAGTTGCAAGTCATTAGTGACAAGTCAAAGTCAAGTCGAGTCATTTATTTAATTTTGTCAAGCAAGTCGCAAGTCCTCAAACAGGTGACTCGAGTCTGACTCGAGTCAAGTCATGTGACTCGAGTCCCCCACCTCTGGTCTACACACATTTGCAAATGTGTGTAGACTAAATTACAGAGCTACAGAGCCTCGCTAAGGCACCCTGGTATCTGTAGTTCCTATCACTGACTAGATTTGTGTGTCAGAGTGGGCTGTCTGCAGTGCTGGGACAAGGTCATCTAGAGCCCAGGGTGATCATACAAAACTGCATTATGTGTCAGCAAAAATCCCCCCACAAAAACTCTGAGCACTAATCTGCACGCTTACCCCCTAAGCATAAATTCTTCCTCCTTCCAGTTCAAATCCGCCCCCCCGCTGAAATACCCCCTCTTGGCACAAATCTCCCCCCCATCCCCCAAATCCCCCTAGTTCAACTGCTCCCCCCAAAATAAATATTCACCCCCTCCTAGCACAAATTCTCTACCCCTAAAACGTCCCCTCCTAGTACACATCTTCTCCCCCCCCTTCAAATCCCCACTCCTAGCACACATCTTCTTCCCCATCCGACCTCCCAAACAAATCCCCCTAAATCACCACTCTTAGCACCCCCCCCCAAATTCCCCCTCCTAGAAAAATAGTTACCCCCTGCCGCCCCCCAAATTCCCCCTTCCAACAAAAATCCCCTCCCCAAAATCCTTGTGGTGCCCCCCTCCCACCTCACATGACAACACATTGCCCAGGGCAGCCGCCCTTCCTGCCCACCCCTTGTCCCAGCCCTGGCTGTCAGTACTGAGAGTTACTGAAAGTGTTGTTCCTAGGACACAAAACATTATTATATCTAGGTCATTATACCAAACTCATTACAGAATAGCTGTCCCTATATTTGCAATATCATTAGATGACAAACAAGCACTATATTCTCAAATAATACTAATATAGAAGCATCAAAGTTGCCTTAGACTGGCTATAGACAGGTGGATTTCTCCCTGGGACGTGGATCAGGAAAATATCTGTCTACGATCTCATAAATCGTTCCAACATTGGGATCTGCTGCAATATATGGTGATTGCAGTGGTTCTCCTGATACTTCAATCTTCTACAAAGAAAAAGTGAAGGATCACAACCTGCTTGCAGAAACATTTTCTAAGAGGGTCAGGATGACAGCCAGGCCACTAGCAGTTACAGATGGAGAGATCAGGAATATTACTAGCTCTAGTTGTGCTGCTGTGAATGTAAGCAAGTACAACTTTGGGCAAGAGAAGCAGGCACTGTGCAGTACATGATGAATAGGGGATGGTTCAGAGCTGGCACAGGGTGCAAATCCTTTCATCCAAAACTCCAGTTTTGTATTATGGCGCTTAAAGCAATTGATTTAAGTTTGACGGCTCCTAATTTGAATTAAAATACTGGGAACAAGTCCTGTAAACAGTATTTAAAGTAAAGCTCCACTCTATTTCCGAGCTAAATACACTGCAAGGATTTCTGCAAATTGTTTGACAGTTTCATACTTTTCCTCTTTTGTGAACAATTTGTTTGCCTTGCCATGTCTTTTGTCTAATTGATTTCATGATTTTAACCTTGTGCAAAGCCAATGCTGTAAGATAAAAATTCTGCAGTCTACATCTCTTTAGGTGAGGAGTTGTCTTGAAAAGCATCTCTTCAAAAATTAAGCCAATTTTACTGCTGTCATTAGATGACAAATTAAAACTATTTTCTCGATTTTTACTACTATAGATGCAAATCAAATTTAGGAAAGTTTTAGATATCACCGGTGTACAACACCTCTAGATTGACAGATTGCAAGGTTTGACAGTTTTAGAAAATCAAATATTTCTATCTTTCTCTTTGAAAGATAGCAAGAAGCCTACAGTGGGCACCCCTGGTGCTCCCAGGTATAGGGGAGCATGTGACTTCTGCCCCCCCCCCCCTCCCCACCTCAAAGCACCTTGTCTCAATGTTGATGGGGTAAGGGCCCCTTCCCCACAACCCTGGGCTGTGGTTGTAGGAGGCTGTGGGCAGGGGGCTTATCGGAATCTGGAAGCCCCCTTTAACACTAATGTGAATGAGTATGGCTACATATTCACCAAAAAAGTGTCAAAAAGTATTAAAAACGCAGAGACAGTTTTTGATAATTCCTTTATTAAAAAATAAAAAAACAATGTCCCCCCAATGTAGATCAATTGTCAATCACCACACCACCGCCGACCCGAAAAAAGAAATGTTTTGCCGCCAACTAAGGCAAACCGCTGAATGCCTGGCTTGCCATTTGACAGTTCTTATATAGGTAAGGGGCGGAGCCACCTGTCAATGTCACCTGGTGGAACCGCCCTTCTTGTGATGTCACGACCGGTGCATGCTGGGTCAGTGACGTCATAATGGGGCGGCGCCACCAGATGACATGGCCAGATGGCCCTGCCCTTACATATATAAGAACTGGCAAACGGCAAGCAAGGTATTTGGAAGTTTTCCTTAGTTGACGGTGGAGCGTTTTTTCTTTTTCGGGTCTGGCGGTGGCATGATTGACGATGGATCTGCATCGGGGGGTATTATTTATTTTTTTTTTTTTACTGTTTTTATTTATTTTTGGTGAATGGGTATGGGAAATACGTACCCCATACTCATTCACATAGGAGGTGCGGGATCTGGGGGCCACCTTGTTAAACTACTCACAGACAACCACCGCCCAGGGTTGTCAGGAAGAGGCCCTAACATGGGGACAAGGGGCTTTGAGGTGAGGAGCAGAGCCCCCCCGCCCCAAAGCACCCCCCCCATGTTGACGGCATGTGGTCTGGTATGGTTCAGGAGGGGGGGGCGCTCGCTCCCCCCCCCCCCCACCTTTCCTGACCTGCTAGGCTGCATGCTTGGATGAGAGTCTGGTATGAATTTTGACTGTATCAGTGTCACTGGTTCCCAAAAAAGTGTCAGTGTCCGATCTGTTTGCAGCAATATCGCAGTCCCGCTATAAGTTGCTGATCACCGCCATTACTAGTAAAAATAAATAAATACAAATTTCATAAATATATCCCATAGTCTGTAGACGCTATAACTTTTGCGCAAACCAATCAATTTATGCTTATTGGGATTTTTTTACCAAAAATATGTAGCTAAACTGATTTTTTTACATTTTTTTATTGGATGTGTTTTATAGCAGAAAGTAATTTTTTTTTCCAAAATTGTTGGTCTTTTTTTATTTATAGCGCAAAAAATAAAAAATGCAAAATTTATCAAATACCACCAAAAGAAAGCTCTATTTGTGGGAAAAAAGGACATACATTTTATGTGGGTACAACATCAAACAAGCAATTGTCAATTACTGTAACGCATGGCCTGGTCATGCTGCATCTTCCAGAGCTGAAGTGGTTTAATACAATAGCAGGGGTACCAGTATTGAAAGATTATTATTCCACTAGTCTGGTCATATACACTGAAAAGCTTTATATGTCAGGTTTTTTATACCCCATTCCTGCCAAGATGGTAGCATTTCTGTTATGATATATAAAATATGAACCCTTAGTCACTGTGTGATAAAATGTAATCTTGAGTATAGAGTGGTGTGTGATAGAGCTGCACGAATAATCGTTAAAAAATTGCGATCTCGATTCAACCCCCCTCACAATCTTAATCTGGTATTTACACGATTCATATAGTGCAGAGCCGTTCTCTGCTCAGAACTGTCAAAAAAAAAAAGGCCGCCGGCAAGGTTTATCATAACATTGCTCAGCGCTGAGAGATAAAAAGAAGCATTGGGGGTTATTTACTAAAGGCAAATCCACTTTGCACTACTTTGCACTACAAGTGCAAACTACAAGTGCAGAGTGCACTTGAAATTGCACTGAAAGTGCACTTGGAAGTGCAGTCGCTGTAAATCTGAGGGGAAGATCTGAAATGAGGGGAAGCTCTGATGATTTTATCATCCAATCATGTGCAAGCTCAAATGCTGTTTTTTTATTTTCCTTGCATGGCCCCCTCAGGTCTACAGCGACTGCACTTCCAAGTGCGCTTTCAGTGCAATTTCAAGTTCACTCTGCACTTGTAGTTTGCACTTGTAGTGCAAAGTGGATTTGCCTTTAGTAAATAACCCCCATTGCATCATTTAGATCTTTTAATCAAAGGGATGAACTTTAGTCTGAAAATGAGGTCAGTTTAACTGCTTAAAAACGAAGCCTTTTTCTGACACTTGTTTACAAGTTAAAATCAGTATTTATTGCTAGAAAATTACTTAAAACCCCCAAACATTTTATATATATATATAGATATATATATATATCTATATCTATATAGATATAGATATCTATATCTATATAGATATAGATATTTATTTATTCTTTGCTTAGACCCTAGAGAATAAAATAGCAGTTGTTGCAATATTGTATGTCACACTGTATTTGCACAGCGGTCTTTCAAACTCAATATTTTTGGGGGAAAAAATACACTTCAATGAATTTAAAAAAAAAAACAGTAAAGGTAGCCCAATTTTTTTGTATAATGTGAAAGATGATGTTACGCCGAGAATTGTGAGAGAATCATGATCTTTATTCTAAGCAAAAAATAAACTTGATTCTCATTAAATATAGAAACGTGCAGATCTACTATGTGGTAACCTCTCCCCTCTTTGAGAAGTGACCACCAAATAAACAATAATCCAGCCCAAGCCAGCCTAAGCATGCATGGTATCTTGGGTTTATATGGCAGCTTTTTTTACAAGCCTGAGTAAATATTTAAAACCTTGATTAGAACAGCAGTGTAGTTTTGGGCTGTAAAAGTATATAACTGAAACCTGGCCTTGTAGAAAGCCTAAATGGAGCACCATTTTTCCTTAACAGATTCCCATGAGAGATAACTGCAACAAACTTGCCTTTGCAGATTAGGTGTCAAAGAAATCAGTGTTATAATTTACAGTATTTTGGGAGGCCTTCGTCTGAACTCTGTTTGAAATGATGAGGTATTGCCATTTTATACATTCAGATACAGCACTTGATGCATCCTTCCCAGACGCTTGAACAGTGCAGGGCCTAGTATACGAAGCTGCAGTACCACAAGGGCTTATTGTTCTAATGTGTGACTGATTAGCCCTGCTGTTTGCTGAGGAATGTGAGCCACAAAGAAGCTTCTTCTTATGACAGGACTGAGCCTCTTCCCATCCCTGGGCTGCTTTCTTCTTGGAGCACAGAGGCCACTTGTGTGCATGTTCTATATCTCATCAAGACTCATGTGCTGCTAGAAGATACAAATCTAATACACATATCTTAGCTGTGGACTTTACCGTCTGAGTGCATAACATGGTTTATTATTTTTAAATACGCTATTCTAAACTTTTTTGTATTTCATTTTGGCCATCTGATAGCTCCCTGGCTACCATACATCCTATAGTATCATTACTTAGTGAGTCCCATGCACGACTTTACACCAATGCAAGAAGGTATCAGAATATATTTGAGTACAAGTGTGTACAGCCATTCACTTTTTTGACCAATTTTAGCCTATTACATTTTTTCATCTATCTATCTATCGCATCTGTATGAGTAAGATCTTACTTTTTTGACGGATGCTGGTCCAGATTAGTGACTCTCTGGACCCCGTTTACTAAAGTTTATTGCAATTGTATACAATCAAATATTCTGTTTACAGTATTTACTATGCTACCACAATGACAGCACAATCAGGTTCTAGCCTATATACAGTGCCTTGAAAAAGTATTACCCCTTGAAATTTTCCAAATTTTGTCATGTTACAACAAAAAAGTAAATGTGTTTCATTGGGATTTTATGTGATAGACCAACGCAAAGTGGCACATAATTGTGATGTGGAAGGAAAATGATAAATGGTTTTCAAATTTTTTTACAAATAAATATGTGAAAAGTGTGGCGTGCATTTGTATTTAGCCCCCTTTCGCTGCAATTAAAACTGCAAATCTTTTTGTGTATGTCTCTACAAGCTTTGCACATCTAGAGAGTGACATTTTTGCCCATTCTTCTTTGCAAAATAGCTCAAGCTCTGTTGGATTGGATGGAGAGCGTCTGTGAACATCAATTTTTTTTAAGTCTTGCAACAGATTCTCAGTTGTATGTAGGTCTGGACTTTGACTGGGCCATTCTAACATATGAATGTGTTATCTAAACCGAGGGTCGGCAACCCGTCGTTCCTGGTCCACCTGTCGACCGCAGGCAGGTGACAGGTGGGCCGCAAACAAGTTCCTGCGCCACCGACCCCCGCCTTCTATGTATTGGTCCTTGTCTCCCCTCCCAGCCTCCAGCCTCCTCAGTGGCTCCGCCACCCCATCTATATATTGGTCTCTCTCTCTATCCCGCCTCCATCCTCCTCCGCCTCTGTGATCAATGAACAGCAGAGACCAGGAGGAAGCACAGCTCAAGAATGAGGGTGGGAGGAGGAGCTGGCCAAATGAACTTTTTATGTTAAACTGCTGGTGATTGGTTGCTAGGACACAGGGTGGTCCTAAGCAACCAATCACCAGCTTGCTAATATGAAAAGTCACTCTGCCAGCTCTCGTCCTCTGTCCAGAACTGTGCTGCCTCTCGGTCTCCGCTGTGGAAACAGGTAGGACACTGTGCTATGGGGGGATGGGAGGGGAGGGAAGGGGGGGGGTTACTGCTGTAAGGGAAAGAGGGGGCAGAAGAAACCACTGTGTGTGGGGGGGGGGTGATGTGAAGGGAGCTGAGGAGAGTACACTGTTATGGGAATGGTCACCCCATAGCAGTGTCCTCTACCACCCTTCACATCACCCCCCACCTCCCCCCCGGCCCTGATCCCTGCATTCTGAGCACAATGCACCCCCTAATCCCTGCATTCTGAGCGCAATGCACCCCTAAACCCTGCATTCTGAGTGCAGCACACTCCTGAACCCTGCATTCTGAGTGCAACACACTCCTGATCCCTGCATTCTGACCGCAACACACTCCTGAACCCTGCATTATGAGTGTAATGCACTCCTGAACCCTGCATTTTGAGCATAATGCACTCCTGAACCCTTCATTCTGAGCTCAGCCCACTCCTGATCCCCGCATTCTGAGTGCAATGCACTCCTAAACCCTGCATTCTGACTGCAACGCATTCCTGAACCCTGCATTCTGACCGCAATGCTCTCCTAAACCTTGCATTCTGAGAGTAACGCACTCCTGATCACTGCATTCTGCACCCTGCATTTGCTGCATAACGCACTTATGCATAACGCACTTCTAAACCCTGCACCCTCTTGTAATATTTATTTTTGCTCTGAGTAAAAATATTTTATCAAAAAACAAAAAAAAAAAAAGGTCGGTCTTACTGACTTTTTCTTTTTTTTTGGGGGGGGGGGGTCATCTTTGACTTCATCAGTGTTGTTCAAGTAGCCTACCCCTGATCTAAACCTTTCCATTGTTACTCTGGCTGCTGTATGTTTAGGGTTGTTGTCCTGCTGGAAGGTGAACCTCCGCCCCATTCTCAAGTCTTTAGCAGACTCTAACAGGTTTTCTTTGAAGATTACCCTGTATTTGTCTCCATCCATCTTCCCATCAACTCTGACCAGCTTCCCTGTCCCTGCTGGAAAAAAAAGAAAAGCATCCCCATAACATGATGCTATCACTATCATGTTTCACTGTGGGGATGGTGTGTTTAGGGTGATGTGCAGTGCTAGTTTTCCACCACACATAGCGTTTTGCTTTTAGGCCAAAAAGTAACATTTTAGTCTCATCTGACCAGAACACTTTCTTCCACGTTTTCTGTGTCCACCATATGGCTTTTTGCAAACTGCAAACTGGACTTCTTATGGCTTTCTTTCAACAATGGCTTTCTTCTTGCCACTCTTCCATAAAGGCCAGATTTGTGGAGCGCATGACTAATAGTTGTCCTATGGACAGATTTTCCTACCTGAGCTGTGGATCTCTGCAGCTCCTCCAGAGTTACCATGGGCCTCTTGGCTGCTTCTCTGATTAATGCTCTCCTTGCCATGTCTTAGTAGGCTTGCAGTGCCATACTCTTTCCATTTTCGGGTGATGGATTGAACAGTGCTCCATGAGATGTTCAAAGCTTGGGATATTTTTTCATAACCTAACCCTGCTTTTAAACTTCTCCACAACTTTATCCCTGACCTGTCTGGTGTGTTCCTTGGCCTTCATGATGTTGTTTGTTCACTAAGGCTCCCTAACAAACCTCGGAGGGCTTCACAGAACAGCTGTATTTATACTGAGATTAAATTACACACAGGTGGACTCTATTTACTAATTAGGTGACTTCTGAAGGCAGTTGGTTCCACTAGATTTTAGTTAGGGATATCAGAGTAAAGGGGGCTGAATACAATTGCACACTTTTCAGATATCTATTTGAATACAATTTGGAAAAACATTTATCATTTTCCTTCCACTTCACAATTATGTGCCACTTGGTGTTGGTCTATCACATAAAATCCCAATAAAATACATTTATGTTTTTGGTTGTAACTGACAAAATTTGGAAAACTTCACTGAATTTACTATAAAGTGAGATTTACTATGGACTTTGCATCCCTGCGTCTGAATGGATATCAGTGGCATATCTCAAACAAATTTTGATTTATCAAAATGTTTTTGGATGGACATGACCAATATTAGGGATTTTACATTTGGGAAAAATACCATATGAGGTGAACTAAAAGCTGTACTACCATATACCCTGACTGCTAACCAATACCTAATGTTTATTGAAACTTAAAGAGTACAGTATATACTCGAGTATAGGTCGATCCGAATATAAGCCAAGGCCCCTAATTTACCACAAAAAACTGGGAAAACTTACTGACCCGAGTATAAGCCAAGGGTGAGAAATGCAGCAGCTACTGTAAGGGAAAAGAGGGTCAACATTGCCCATCTGCAGCTGCATACCTCAGTGTCCATTGCATACCTCCCTGTGTCTTGTGTATACCTCCCTGTGTCCTGTGTATACCTCCCTGTGTCCTGTATATACCTCCCTGTGTCCTGTGCATACCTCCCTGTGTCCATTGCAGCCTACCTGTGCTAATCTGCATCCTCTGTGTGCCGATCTGCAGCCACCATTGGCCGATCAGCATGTTATAAAAACATTCGGCGGCCATTCCAGTGTTCAAAAGCTGCGCTTCCTCCTCGTCTGTGATAGGCAGAACACTCAATTTCTCAGCAGTCAGCGTTTAGCCTATCACGGACATCCTCTCATCCACGGATGAGGATGAGAGGATGTCTGTGATAGGCTGAACACTGACTACGAGCAGACGAGGAGGAGGCGCGGCTTTTGAACACTGGAATGGCTGCCGATTTTTTTTTATGATACACTGGCTGCCGTCTATCTGCCTGACGCTCTGATCATGTAGGCAGACAGTGGTGACTCGAATATAAGCCAAAGGGGCACTTTCAGCCTGAAAAAAAGGGCTTAAAATCTTGGCTTATACTCGAGTATATACAGTAACTCCACTTTTGTTGAGAAAAAAACATTCCCCTCTGGGTGATCTATGTACATTGCAAGGATTTTAACAAACTTTGTTGCAGATTCCTAACTTTTGTTATTCTGAAGAAATCAATGTTTGCTTTTCTGTGCCCATGTGCCGAGTGAGCCTAATGGGAGTGGTTTCATAATTATCAATCAGCTGCCTCATCTGCAGGGCTCTAATGCGGAAAATTGCTGGGCCTGCATTCCTTTAGCCGTGATTTCCTGTTGGGAGTATCTTAACAAAAATGAAATTTTTGCTGCAGGGGATGCCTAAAATCTCACTTGTATCTTAATATAGACTTTTGGGAAAATAAGTGAGCCAATCACACAAGCAGGAAATTATGTTTCTGGGGGGCGTTCTTTATACATTCTGTGTACAGAACAACTCCAGGTAGCCATATTGCATTTCACTTTAGAGAAAATTACAGAGCTGCAGATTGAAAAGGAAAGGTATTTTTTAACAACATTCAATTACAATATGACTTGTGTTGCAATTGCATATGCTACATATTTTTTTTTATTTGCCATTTTTTCCCCATAAAAGTGGAGTTACCCTTTAACTCACACAAGTAGAACTAAAGGAAACATTTTTTTTTTCAGTTTTGTGTAGAAGGATTAGAATGCTTGTCAGTTTGTATTGCTGTCTGTGCCCCCATTAAGGAGATTCATTCTCTCTATTTGTCCTGTTTACTATTATCGTTGAAAGTGAAAGAAACAGAAAATCCCAAATTTTGGTTTGTCCCCAGAAAATTAATGGAAGGGAAATCTATCAATGGGGACACAAGCTCTGGTGACCTAGGGGCCCCCTAAGAATTCCCTTATTTTGCAGGGATTTCCTCTCACATCCTGTTTGGCTATGGAATTGGGAATTAAGGTAAATCTCTGCAATGGGACACAGATGGCAAAAAAAAAAATCTGATGGGTTATAACTCTTCCTTACTCTATCCAAAATAAAACAAAAAAAAAAAAGTTTTCCCTATAGCTCTACTTTAACCACTTACGAAAGGCCCGCCGCAGTTTTACGGCGGCTGTTTGAAGGAGGATATCATTGTTATGGCTGCAGCTAGCTGCCATAACCCCGGTATCCCCTTCTTCAGTGGGCGGTCCGCTACAGGATAAAGGTGGTCTCTGAAGCGGATTCGCCGCGAGATCACTTTTATCGGTGGCAGGAGAGGGCCCCCCCCTCCCGTGCGATCCGCTGCCCTCTGCCGTTTACCGGAGCCGTCAGCAGCGGAGGAGGAGATACGGTCCTTTCACTTGCTGGGTATGGAGATGAGTGAGGGGAAGATAGCCCCCACCCGTCTCCATACAATTGCTGGGCGGAAGCGACGTAAAAACGTCACTTCCGCCCACAGCTCTTAAAGGGACATTTTTTAAATGATTTTTTTTAAATGACAATTTTTTTTTTTTTTAATTGTATTTCAGTCTAAATATGAGATCTGATGTCTTTTTGCCCCCAAAACCTGTCATGCTTTTTTCTATTACAAGGGATGTTTACATTCCTTGTAATAGGAATAAAAGTGACAATTTTTTTAAAAAAACTGTGTAAAAATAAAAAATAAAAGGTAAAATAAATAAATAATAAAAAAAAAGTTTAAATGCGCCCCATCCCGATGAGTTCGCGTGCAGAAGCGAACGCATACGTGAGTAGCGCCCGCATATGAAAACGGTGTTCAAACCACACATGTGAGGTATCACCGCGATCGGTGGAGCAAGAGCAATAATTCTAACCCTAGACCTCCTCTTTTTTTAAACGTCCCCTATGGAGATTTTTAAGGGTAAAAGTTTGTCGCCATTCCACGAGCGGGCGCAATTTTGAAGCGTGACATGTTGGGTAGCAATTTACTCGGCTTAACATTATCTTTTACAATATAAAAAAAAAAAAATTGGGCTAACTTTACTGTTGTCTTATTTTTTAATTCAAAAAAGTGTATTTTTTTCCAAAAAAAAGTGCGCTTGTAAAACCGCTGTGCAAATACGGTTTGACAGAAAGTATTGCATTGACCGCCATTTTATTCTCTAGGGTGTTAGAAAAAAAATTATAATGTTCTAAGTAATTTTCTAGCCAAAAAACCTGTTTTTAACTTGTAAACAACAAATCTCAGAAAGAGGCTTGGTCCTTAAGTGGTTAAAGGACAAGTTCACCTTTGATAAAAAAATAATAAATGTTTTTGCAGGTAAAAAAAGTGTGATTTTTTTTTTTTTTTTTTTTAATGCAGGAGCCTACAAAGCATTGCACCTGTGATCAGTGGGTCCTGGGTGCAATGTAAAGCTTCTGCAAACACTTTCTACAGCTCTATGCTCGTACCTCTATAGAGTCTGTCAGTTACTAAGCTGCAGGAAGTGTCTATGGACTACAAGTCCATCTACCGTGGTGGAAGGCGCGATTGTAGTTTATTCATTCACAGATCTCTGTGAATGAATGATGCGACTGTGAGGGGCAGAGCCTTCCAACATCCATTCTGTAGCCTTCTGTGGATGTTGGACAGCCTGCACCCCTCCCTGGTTAACAACTCAATAGATTAATATCCCTTATTTACCTGCAATGAAAAAGAATAATGCCGCGTACACACAAGCCCGACTTTCCGACAACAAAACCGTGGATTTTTTTCCGAAGGATGTTGGCTCAAACTTGTCTTGCATACACACGGTCACACAAATGTTGGCCAAAAATTCTGAACGTGGGAACGCGGTGACGTACAAGATGTACGAGGAGCTGAGAAAAAGGAAGTTCAGTAGCCGGTGCGGCTCCTTCTGCTTGATTCAGAGCATGCGTGAACTTTTGTGCGATGGACTTGTGTACACATGATTGGACTTTCCGACAACAGGTTTTGTTGATGGAAAATTTGAGGACCTGCTCTCAAACATTTGTGTGCGGAAATTCCGACAGAAAATGTTCAATGAAGCATACTCATGGTCGGACTTTCCGACAACAAGCTCACATCGAACATTTCCCGTCGGAAAGTTCAACCGTGTGTATACGGCAGAAGAGTAACTATAGAGATAGAGTTATGCCACGTACACGCAGTCGGATTTTCCGACATCAAATGTTCAATGTGAACTTGTTGTCGGAAATTCCAACCGTGTGTAGGCTCCATCGGACATTTGTTGTCGAAGTTCCCGACAACAAAAATTTGAGAGCTGGATCTCAAATTTTCCAACAACAAAATCTGTTGTCGTACATTCTGATCGTGTGTACACAATTCTGACGCACAAAATTCCATGCATGCTCGTAGTCAAGCAGAAGAGCCGCACTGGCTGTTGAACTTCATTTTTCTCAGCTCGTTGTATGTGTTATATGTCACTGCGTTCATTGGCGATCGGAATTTCCGACAACATTTGTGTGACCGTGTGTATGCAAGACAAGTTTGAGCCAACATCCGTCAGAAATAAATCCAGGATTTTGTTGTCGGAATGTCCGATCGTCTGTACGCGGCATTACTCTACCAACATGTGGAATTTGAACGAGCTATTTAAGTTATTAAAAAGTTATGCCCATTTTTGCATTACATTTGGTACAGCATATATATATATATATATATATATATATATAGTATCTCACAAAAGTGAGTATACCCTTCACATTTTTGTAAATATTTTATTATAACTTTTCATATGACAAAACTGAAGAAATGACACTTTGCTACAATGTTAAGTAGTGAGTGTACAGTTTGTATAACAGTGTAAATTTGCTGTCTCCTCAAAATAATTAAACACACAGCCATTATTGTCTAAACCACTGGCAACAAAAGTGATGTCCAAATTGGGCCCAAAGTGTCAATATTTTGTGTGGCCACCACTATTTTCCAGCACTGCCTTAACCATCTTGGGCATGGAGTTCACCAGAGCTTCACAGGTTGCCACTGGAGTCCTCTTCCACTCCTCCATGACAACATCACGGAGCTGGTGGATGTTAGAGACCTTGCACTCCTCCATCTTCCATTTAAGGACGCCCCACAAATGCTCAATAGGGTTTAGGTCTGGAGACATGCTTTTTTTTTCACTCCGCGCCCCCTATCACCTCTCTTTTATTCAATATAACACCATACTATGTGATCTCTTCACTTATAATAACACATACAAATTATATTTTATAGATAATTGGTAATTTGATTGTCACTTTTTAGGTCATATAGGGGATAGCTCCCCAGGGATGTCTGTTCCCTGCTGGTTTTCCATCCTTTTGCCTCTGGAGCTTACCGCCTCAGCTCTCGGGACTGATGATGCCTTCTCCCCCAGTCTGTCCCAGCCCCCAGCGCTGTCATCCACGCTCACAGTTTATCTGTAAGTTACCAATGGGTGATTCATGGTTATCATCCTAACTATCTACACTGTTTTTTCTTTCCCTCCCTCTTTTTTGGCCAGTCCTATTAATTTTATAATATGTTTATAGATTGTAAGCTCTAACGAGCAGGGCCCTCTGATTCCTCCTGTATTGAATTGTATTGTACTTGTACTGTCTGCCCTAATGTTGTAAAGCGCTGCGTAAACTGTCGGCGCTATATAAATCCTGTATAATAATAATAATAGTTACCGATTTAGCATCTTCTCCTGAAGATTGGAGTTATCCATGAAACGCGTTGAGCTATATAGATGCCTACATTTTTATTACATAATCCAAGAGTGATATCCAATAATTTTAAACATTGTTTTCTGGCCTTTACCAATGTGTCATGGTCTTGTTACAAATATGTGAACATAAATTTTAGAGTCTGGTGGTTTCTTTTTTTATCATGTTGTTAATGTCATGTACCCATATGTTACTATGATACTATGTTACCTTGTTACTATGTGATTCATATGTAATAAATTATATACAATTATATGCAATTGGTTCATGCTATGATATTATGTACATGATATGACACAATGCTATTAAGCTATATATTATTGTATACCCGCCAGACACTCCTTGTTCATGTTGTCCAATTCAGTCGTATGCTTCACACAAAGTCCCAAACTCTCTTTTTATGCAAATTGCCAATAGGGATGGAGGCACTTGACGTTCTATGTCCTGGCCTCATATAAAGTCCCAAACCTCTTTTTCTTTATGCAGGGTGAATGGTGACCTCAGCAGTGAGATAGTTTACCTTCACTGCTTGGTAAGAAGGCTGTGGGTCACTCAATGACCAAGCTGTATTGCTTAACCATAATGGAGAAAAGTGAGGTCATTGATCTGGCTGTGCTGTCTGGCAAGGATCTCTGGATCACAAGACTGGTCAAACAAAATACTTATCTTTTATCTCATAAAACAGTTTATATACCTGTTTTACAACTTTGCATTTAGCTGTTTGCTTAGAGTTGAGGGGAAGAGGTGGAGCAGACAGGGTTAATCTATAAATTGTATTTGGTTGTCTGTAACTCAGCACCGGACTGCAGCTGTACAAATCATTAAAAACATGTAGGGGTGGGGGAAAGAAACATTTGCCAACTAGTCTCCCACTCACCCCCACCATGAACACTCCCTGTACTCACAGCAGATCACATATATATCAAATATAGAAGGATGGAAGAATTCAGCCAAGAAAAGCCCTTTTGCTAACCCAGAAAGCATAATTCTGTTGGGCAGATTTGACAGCTTTGGCCTTATGGACAGTGCTATAATATCCAGACCTTTGGTGCTGCAGAGGAACTTTCAGATCATGTGGGGGACAACTGGTAAAAACATCTCCTGGATTCTTTCTGAATACTAAATAGATAGGATGGGCAGATTACTAATGCAGTCCCTTCATTTAATAAAGGATAACAAAGCTTTAAATTGACCCAGAGTCACTGACCCAGAGCAAGTGAGCAGATCAGGAGTTCTGACTTCTGTTCTGGGTGACTCAGTAAGTAATGAAGAAAGGATATGGTTGACAGCTTTGGAGTTCTTAATTCAAAAGATGTAGACACGACCCATGCAGATAGGGATGGGGCCATCATCCCAAGTAAGCATGGAAAATACCTGTAAAGTGACTCTACCACTTTAGAAAAAAATAAACAAAGCCATACCTGTAAAAGAACACAGATAATACTTACATATCCTCCTGCCAACACTGATGCCCCTTGCTCTCTATACTGCCAAAGAATCTTCTGCATCCTGGTGTTTTGGTTGCCTGGTCTTCCACTACATGTTGAGGCTCCTTCCATCAGCCTTTATGTCAATGCTGTACACAGAAGGGGACCAGGAATCCAACACTCCTGGAAGTGTCACAATTTGGTTACATTAGGGTGGATGTAGCGTATGGAAGGACTTTTTTTTAAATTATTATAGAATTGGACTTTTTGTTAGTACATTAGTGTGTATAGCTCTGCACTTTTATATTGTTGGTGTAAGTTTCATTTTGCACTGTTAAAGTTTTATTGTTGCACTCAAATATTTATAATTATTGCAATTTTATTGAGTATAAATACCGTATTTATCGGCGTATAACACGCGCCGGCGTATAACACGCACCCCAAGTTTAGGAGAGAATTTTAAGGAAAAAAACTTTTAGGAGGGAAGTTTAAGGAAAAGAAACTTACATTAAAATGCCCATCAATGCAGCCTCATCAGTGTTCATCTGCAGCCTTGTTAGTGTCATTGCAGCCTTTTCAGTGTCAGTGCAGCCTTGACCCAGTGTCCATTGCAGCCTTGTCAGTGCAGCTTTGCCCCAGTGCAGTCTTGTCAGTGCAGCCTTGCCTCAGTGCAGCCTTTTCCCCAGTGCAGCCTTTTCCCCAGTGCAGCCTTTTCCCCAGTGCAGCCTTGTCCCCAGTGCAGCCTTGTCCCCAGTGCAGCCTTGTCCCCAGTGCAGCCTTGTCCCCAGTGTCCATGCCTACCGCCTGCCGCTGCCGCCGCCGACATACACATGCTAGTAGTTTTAAATATGGCGCCGCGGAGTTCGGAGGGACTCGGCGCTGGCGGAACTGAACGAACGCCGCCGAGATACACATAGTCGAGTGTATTCGGCTCTTTCCGGCGCCGCTCACAGTCCCGCCCAGTCCCGTCCTATGATGGACATAACACAGGTCCAATAACGGGACTGGGCGTGACTGTGAGCAGCGCCGGAAAGAGCCGAATACACTCGACTATGTGTATCTCGGCTCTGTGATTTCGGCGGCGCTCGTTCAGCACCGCTGAGTCCCTCCGAACTCCACGGCGCCATATTTAAAACTACTCACTATGTGAATGTCGGCGGCGATAGCCGCCAATAGCTTACAATTAGCGGGGATCGGCGTATAACACGCACCCACAACTTTCCCCTGATTTTAAGGGGAAAAAAGTGCGTGTTATACGCCGATAAATACGGTATTTATGGTGTCTCTTTGAGTGATTTTCAACTTCCAGGAGCATTGGCCAGGTATGATGTATACATAGTTACACTGGTCCAGGCTGAACCAATGTAACTATATAAAAAAAAAATATTTTCTTCATGACCAGGCCATTGTTTGCGATACGGCACTGCGTTACTTTAACTGACAAGTTGTGCGACGCTGTACCCAAAAAAAAAATGTATGTCCTTTTTTTTGCACAAATAGAGCTTTCTTTTGGTGGTATTTGATCACTTCTGCGATTTTATTTATTTTATTTTTTTTTGCGTTATAAGCAAAAAAAGACAGACATTTTTGAAAAAAAACAATATTTTTTACTTTCTGCTACAAAACATACCCAATAAAAAAATGTAAAAAATCTAATTTCTTCATCAATTTATGCCAATATGTGTTCTGCTACATATTTTTGGTAAAAAAATCCTAATAAGCGTATATTGATTGGTTTGCGCAAAAGTTATAGCGTCTACAAACCATTGAATATTTTTATGGGATTTATTGGATTTTTCTTTTGTCAGTAGTAATGGCGGCAATCAGCGACTTATAACATAACTGCGACATTGCAGCGGACAAATCCGACACTATGGGGTTGATTTACTAAAGGCAAAAAGACTGTGCACTTTGGAAAGTGCAGTTGCACATGGCAAGAGCAGTTGCTCCAGAGTTTAGTAAATGAGCAGAAGCTCTGCTGACTTTCATCAACTAATCATGTGCAAGCAAAAATGCTGTTTTTTTTTATTTCACTTGCACATGATTGGGTATTCTTTGCAAAGTGAAACTTTACCTCATTTACTAAGCTCTGGAGCAACTGCACTTGCAGAGTGCAGTTGCACTTTCCAAGGTGCACAGTCTGTTGGCCTTTAGTAAATCAACCCCTGTGTGACACTTTTGACACTTTTTTGGGGACCAGTGACAGTAATACAGTGATCAGTGCTAAAAAATATGCACTGTCATTGTACTAATGACACCGGCAGGGAAGGGGTAAACATCAGGCTCAATCAAAGGGTTAAATGTGTCCCTAGGGGGTGCTTTCTAACTGTGTGCTTGTACTATAAGAAGACAGAGATCCATGTTCCTGCTTAGCAGAAACAAAAGACCTCTGTCTTCTCCTGTCACAGAACGGTGATCTGCCTTGTGTACATAGGCAGAAAGCCATTCTGTCTGCCTCGGGAACGATCAGCGGGTTCCGGCAGACATTGGGTCCGCCAGACCCGCTGATTGGCTCCCGCTGTATCCAATCAAAGCTGGATCCAGTCGCTGGCAGGGCCCGTGTGCGCCCCAGACCCGGAAGAAAATATCACGTACAGGTACGTGATTTCATACTAAAGGGCCTCCCTGCTGCACTATATGTGTGTGGGGTGGTCCTTAAACGGTTAACAACCTTCAAGGCTTCCACCCAAATTAGGCCTAGGGAGTGTAGGTGGGACATTACACTGTGAGCACCTGTGAAGGACAACAGAGCGACTATATGGTATGAGTGTACTATGCGAAATGCTGCATGATATGTTGGCTCTGTATCAATATGGAAAAATATACAAATATTGCTACAGTGGAATATTCATGCTTTATGGTAAAAAGTGGTTGCGTTGTCCAGACATTTGTTACAACAATTACAAAATACATTCAAGTTTCATACAAATAACAATAATGAAGCACAAAAAAATCACCATAGTTTCCCTTTAAGAAACTCAACACATTACAGTGCACTGCTGTGCTGTGGTTTAATGTGCATTTGTAAAATGCAGTGAAGCAGCTTGTTTCGCCAAGTAACCCTGTCTTGTGTCATGCCTCACTTCACTACTCTCTTTATCTTTTATTCTCAGCCCCTCTGCTGCATTTCCACTTCTAGAATTTGTTATGCTTTTCCTGGCTGGTCAGATAACAGGGAGGGGGCCAAGTTCTGAGTGCAAAAACCAGAACAAGAAAAGAAGTCAAAACCTCCCCCATTAATCCCGGTCGCTGAACAAGAAATGGGCCAGATAATGCTCGGGAATCTACAGTCTTTGTTAAAGGGTTTTTTTTAAGGATTAGCTAATGTGCGCTCCTTCATGAACAGGGTGATTTCAAGGCAGTGTGCAGGTTGTTAATTGCCGTAATTTTGTGGATGTGGAATGTTTTGTGTAAGATATTTTATGTCTATTTTGGTATGTACAGTATGTCTTGTGGAATAAATTATTTTGATTATTATAATGGAAGAACCAAGCAGAGGAGGCAATAGGGGGCACAAAATCTCTGGCATATATGATGTTTATTAGCACTATTAGCACTAAGTCTACTGTAAAGCAAACAATACTATTGAAATCAGGAGATTAATAAACTTGTATGCAATGGAGACCTTAAAGTGTATGTCAAAGCAAAATATTTTGTACATCCCAAGAATACATTCACATGCCCCCATGTTTTATACCTCTAACATGGTGCAAACATAGATAAATAATTGTGCCAGAAATATAGTGTGCTGCTAACTTCCTCCTTGACATGGCATCACAGTGCATTTTTGGCTCTGAATTCCCAAGCATGTGTTGTCAGCCCTGCCTACTTAATTTCTGATCCGATATAGCAAAAAAAAAAAAAAAATGGTATTATTAGCAAACTTTAAGGGAGTGAATAAGAGAAGTTCATAGTTCGGGTTTCCTTGGAATTCTATGAAAAAATATAAGAGAACCATAAATTGGTAAAAAAGAAATCCGTTTTGGTGGCTTTGTATATTTTTCATAGACTTTAAAGCTCATCTCTGGAATCTCAAAATTTTTAGACTAAACTTTTCCCCATCCTTTTCTCTGCCTTTTGGCTAAGATCAAATGTAGTATCTGTTCTTATCAGTGTCCAGTAGGAGTGCTCTGCTGGCATTCTGGCCTTTTGGTAGGAATAGCTGACTGTATAGTATCCCTGTTGGTATGATGGGGGCTCTGAAGGCTAGTACCAGCTGGAACATGAAACTGGGATGGCCACAGGCAGTTGGCATGTCAGTAATTCCCCTGGGAATACTGAATGGGCCTCAATAAGTTATTTCTGATTTAACCACTTTAGCCCCGGAAGGATTTACCCCCTTCCTGACCAGAGCATTTTTTGCGATTTGGCACTGCTTTGCTTTAGCTGACAGTTGCGCAGTCGTGCAACATTGTACCCGAACAAAATTGACGGCCTTTTTTTCCACACAAATAGAACTTTCTTTTGGGGGTATCTCATCACTTCTGCGGTTTTTATTTTTTGCGCTATAAACGAAAAAAAACAGCAACAATTTTGAAAAAAAAGCAATATTTTTTACTTTTTGCTATAATAAATATCCTCAAAAAATATATGAAAAAACAAATTTCTTCCTCATTTATGCAGATATGTATTCTTCTACATATTTTTGGTAAAAAAATTGCAATAAGTGTATATTGATTGGTTTGCACAAAAGGTATATCGTCTACAAAAAAGAGGATAGATTTATGGCATTTTTATTATTAATTTTTTTTACTAGTAATGGCGGCACCGGCAATCTGCAATTTTTAGTGTGACTGCGATACTGAGGCGGACAGATCGAACACTTTTGACACTATTTTGGGACCATTGACATTTATACAATGATCAGAGCTAAAAAAAAGCCACTGATTACTGTATAATTGTCACTGGCAGGGAAGGGGTTAAACACTAGTGGGCGATCAAGGGGTTAAGTGTGTTCCCTATGTGTGTTCTAACTGTAGGGGGGATGGTCTCACTACAACATGACAGAGATCACTGCTCCCGATGACAGGGAACAGTAGATCCTTGTGATGTTGCTAGGCAGAACAGGGAAATGCCTTGTTTTACATAGGCATCTCCCCGTTCTGCCTTACCTCACCACAATCGTGGGCTGCCGGCAAACATCGAGGGACCCGCTGGCATTTCAAAGGGACGTATGGGTATGGCCTTTTGCCTGCCCGTGCCATTCTGCAGACGTAAATCGGCGTGGGCGGTCGGCATATGGTTAAATGGGTCTACCTTGTCTGGACATGGACTGAGAAGGTAGAGAGTCCACAGTATCTATGCCCCCTGGCTGTGGTCACCCCATGGGTGTGCGTAGTAGCACTTGGGCGTGGCGAACCCACGGTGTGTGAATGGTGTGAACACATGGTCACATCACTAAAACATTTTCTGCACTGGGCCTTCTGGCTAAGTCCAGGGCAATATTTGCTACCGGGCCTAGCCAGTGCACATTGCATGACCACTATTTATTTAATTTATTTTTTCTCCTCATGTTTGTCTCCTTTCACTTTTGTGTGTGTTGTTTTCACTGAATGGAGTATGTGGTCCTCAAGCTTATTCTGAAGTCTAGGGGGGAGATGTGTGGTCATCCTCCTTTCTCCCCTGAAATGGGGGGGGTCTCTCTTCCTACTAGTACTCGTTGGTCGTCTTCGGCTGACTATGAGGAAAGGGGTCCGCCAGGCCTTTTGGCTAGGTGGACCCTGTTTGTGCACTTTTTTGTACACTTACGGGTTTTTGTATTTGCACATCACTGCGGATTAAAACAAAAAACCCTCTCCCCTATCTATAAAAAAAACTTTATTTTTTTTTACTATTTTGATTCTGTTCTAAGAGAATTTTCTGGAAAGACTGGGGGATGTCCGATCTTCTCTCCTCCAGTGGCACAGGGCAAAGGAGTCTAAAGGGCCATGTCACATAGAACTATCTCTGAAGATGAGTTAGTAGGCAGTATTTCCTGATGAATTGGGGGTTGCTTGAAAAAGCAATATAACAGAAAAGCTGGGGAACTTGTTTCAAGTGAAATAACAAATCTGCCTGGACAACAGCTTTAAAAATGACACATCTATGATGGATAAACTATATTGTTCTGTAAGTAGACAAAGTAATATAAAAAATAAAAAAGAATAATGGCATGATTTAGCCATATGGTATATGTTTATGCTTTGGAGTTTATACTGCCATAATTGGTATCCAAAAATTATGATGTTAACTAGGTACCAGGTGTCAATTTCATACTTATTAAATGCCAATTTAAAAAGGAAATAAAAGCATCTGGTAAGAACATGTAGTGCTCTGGAGGTGTTACTTGGATGTGTGCTGTGTCATCTCCTGTGCACAGAAGAGTACTTTTCTGTTGGTTGGTGATAGCATATATACACTGGCATGGGCATCTGCAGAACTCTTTTCAGGGGCGGGGGGGGGGGGGGGAGTATAATTTTAAGGTCACCCATGCAATATAAAAAGATGTACATTCTCTAGGCTATATTTATATGGGCATGATATGCCTGCCCCCCCCCCCCCCTTGCCCCTATGCCCATGTACACTGGCATCAGGTGTTGTGACATTTGTAAGACATTACTGAGCGTGACAGTAGGTATTAGTTTATATATGACACAGTGGCATCAGTCAGTATGATGGTCTGAGGAAGATTCTGTAAAATGAGTTGGTGTGATAGTCAGGGACATTATTTTTAGCAATTTTGGTCTTTGGTATAGCCAGTAACTTTAGTTAGCATTTTGGTTGGTTTGACAGATTACCTCTGTAAATAGAAATATTGGGGCAGACAGTGTTTTTTGGTGTTTTAAAACAGTAGGTTCTGAGAAAATAGATTAGTCACTCGTAGATTTGCAAAGATTTTCTCTTTTTTTTTTTTTCTTTTTAATTATTAATATTGTTAACTTATTGAAGCCCAAGGGCTGTAATATATAACTTATTTATGTTTCAAAAAATGTATATTTCATTGCAAGCATCGAGTAACAAATAGGAGTATCAGAGTATATCATAACAGAAAAAGTTATACATGGAAAATAAGTATAAATATCTATATATATAATATAGTTATTACAATGTATGGGAATACTATAAGGGCTCATGCACACTGCAGCTCAAAAGGAGCTCAAAGAAACGGCTCCTACAGGCTTTTGACATCTTATTTTTTCTGTCTGGAAACTTTCCCCCATGTGTCCATGCACACTATGGCTTTTTCAGGCGTTTTCAGGCATATGCTCAGACAGGCAGAAAAAACCTCCACCAAACTCGCGTTTTTGAGAGGAGCTAGTGCCCCAAAGAGCTCAAAAAAGCTCAAAAGAGCTCAAAAAAGCTTGAAGAAGCTCAAAAACATGCAAAAACGTTTGTTGCATATTTTTGTGGTTGCACAAAAAAACACAAGCTTTTTCAAGCTGAAATAAAAGCTTGAATACTTGTAAAAGCAGCTTCTTTTATATTGAATTCTAACATTTGGAGTCTAACTATAGCATGTGAATATTATTAAAAACTCGGTCTAATATTTGACACTTAATATAAAATAAATAATTAAATGGGGATTTTGAAAGGAGATTTTAGGAATAGGAATTAGGATGTTAAATGAGAATTTTTTTTTAATGATTTGTTAGCACCAGTAAAATAAGTTTGTGTTATGAAAATCCGCCAAAAATAAACATAAAAAAACCAAAGATGCAGGGTGTTGAAAATTTGTTGTGTCAGTTTCTTGCCAGAGAGGGGAATGAGATTGTGTCTTGTCAATCTGTCCCGGATACGCCTAGAAGCTTTCTGTAGGTCAGCATAGATTTGTACATTTCCTGAGGATTTGGGAAGAAGAGAGAAAGAAGAGAGACAACTTTAAAATGGTACAGAGTAAGTGAGTCACAGCTAGCATGTCATGACTTTGCAGGAATATTTCTTGTGATACAAAAAAAATGGTTTAATTGTAATTTTGCACATACAGTACTCCTCTCTCTTTTTTTTTCACTAGTTCAAAGTTTGCAAATGACACCTCTGTAAGCTTCGAATAGAAATTTGATTCCCATCTGCCCCCACCAGTTGCCCCTAACAGTTATGAGAACTGTTTATATACTGGGAGACAGGCATATACCAACAACTTCATCATTATAGTGAATTTGAAATATAAATGACATGATTTTAGGAAACACAACTAACGGATGATTACACAATGTAAGTACTAATGCCCTGTACACACGGGCGGACTTTTCGACCGAACTTGTCCGCCGGAACGAATCCGTCGGACAATCCGACCGTGTGTGGGCTTCATCGGACTTCCGACGGACCTTTTCGTTTGAAAATCAGGCGGACTTTCGATTTGAAACATGTTTCAAATCTTCCCGCCTGAACCAGTTCCTATCGGGAAATCCGTTCGTCTGTATGCTGGTCCGACGGACCAAATGCGACGCAAGGGCAGCTACAGCACCTGCCCGCGAGAATGTTTCCAGCGCGATCCCGTTGCGCTGGTTCTCGGCGACAGGGTACTGCACATCTTGCTGCAATAGGAAAAACACATTTTCTTATTGCAGAGAGCGCGAGAAAGAGGCGACAATGTCCCTTAGGTCTGGTATGGATTCTAAGGGGAATCGCCTACGCTGAAAAAATGGCGTGGGGGTCCCCCCAGAATCCATACCAGACCCTTACCCGAGGACGCAGCCCGGCCAGTCAGGAAAGGGGGTGGGGACAAGCGATCGCCCCCTCCTGAACCGTACCAGGCCGCATGCCCTCAACATGGGGGGGTGGGTGCTTTGGGGAAGGGGGCGCCCTGTGGCCCCCGCACCCCAAAGCACCTTGTCCCCATGTTGATGAGGACATTGGGCCCCTTCCCGACAACCCTGGCCGTTGGTTGTCGGGGTCTGTGGGCGGGGGCTTATCGGAATCCGGAAACCCCCTTTAATAAGGGGGCCCCCAGATCCCGGCCCCCCACTCTATGTGAATGAGTATGGGGTACATTGTACCCCTACCCATTCACCTGGGGAAAAAAGTTTCAATAAAAAAACACACTAGACAGGTTTTTAAAGTAATTTATTAGGCACCTCCAGGGGTCTTCTTCCGACTTCGGGGGTCTCTTCCAACTTCTCCGCTCTTTCCGGCCTCTTCTCCCGGTGTCTGACTTCATCAGAGGCAGAGGCAGTCAGGAGTACAAGGGAGAAGCAGCCATTACCAGCAACTTTATGCGGTTACCTCTTTGTGTGTCCTGCGCACGAAGAGGAGATCACCCCCACGTGACTGTGACGTTACGCGTAGGGACGGGATAGGCATCCAAGACTGACATATGCAAACGAGCTCGCCGCTCATAGGAGATAAGTTTTGTGTGTGCTTTTTTCTTGTAAGTGAAGTGAGTACCCTCACCATTGATTTAATAAAAACCAACCTCTAAATGAAATACTACACTATTTGGCCCCTTCTTTCCTTTAATCCCCCTCCTGCTCCACTGAGAGACAAAGACCCACTAACAGCTCCATCCAGCCCAGGAATCTAAGTGAGAGGCAGTCAGGAGTACAAGGGAGAAGCAGCCATTACCAGCAACTTTATGTGGTTACCTCTCTGTGTGTCCTGTGCACGAAGAGGAGATCACCCCCATGCTCTCAGCACCTTATTGCACTTTTTTGCACATTTTCTGATTAGTCGCATTAAGAGGATTTAATCGCATTGGACTACATTCCCAGTCCCATTATATATTTTACACACGTTTGCCTTTGTTTGAATTTCCACAAGTTCTACAGTGGACTTATTTTGGTTATATGTTTATTATACACTGCATTTGCGATTCTTGCACATATTGATTGCACGTTGCACGTTTAATTTATTAATTGCTGTTTTTTGCACAATGTTTTTTGCCTACTTGCATGATCCATTGAGGTTTTTAGTGATTGTGTTTCCAGTAAGATACTTATCACATCTGGCCTTAGGTCTTTATTGAATGATTTTCTTGCACTTTGCTATTACCACCAATTATTGTGGAATATCACACTGCACCTATTGAGTAAAGAAGTGCTCTATATTGATTGTACTTATTCTTATACTGTTTCTGTTTTTTTATATGTTTATATCATTTTACGTGTTCATTTACCTTTGTACTACTACCTCTAGCAGCATAGGTTTTTTTTTTCTTTTTTTTTTTAAAAGAACAGCGCAGCACTAATTTTTATATACCTAATGTTGCTGACTTGTTAGTTCACCTTTTTTTTTTTTACTGTAGTGTCTTACTTGTTTGATATTACAAACTGAACTATTAATAAAAAATATTTTCATCCCTAAAACCTAGGCTGAGTCAGGAAGAATGGAAATTTCCATCATGGTTTTACTTACATTGAATCGATTTGGGTCCCCAAAGTTAAGATAATTATTTGAGAAGACTATAAACTTCCTTTTGTACTTTTACCTCTAAAGCCTGCGATAGATGGATCAAAATGATGTCGCTTCAGCAGGAACTGGTCAAATTTCAATTCATCTATGGGCAGGCTGATTGTACTGAAGTAGGCCTATCGATCGACATTACTATAACCAGTCTGTTTTTTTTTTTTGTATGATCACTGCCGCAGGCTATAGCCACAAGCACTGATAATTGTATTCCGTTGGCAGGGGGAACCTCCCATTGCCAAAATACAATAGTGCAGCGGGAGGGATTCCCCCATAACCACTGACTGTGTTGATGTGGTAATCAAGCAATTTTTTTTACCTTAAACATGTAGTTAAAGGAAAGAAAATTGCATAATGTATGGGCAGCTTAAGTTTTTCAACATTTCAGAAAACAACGCAGCATTTTGTAATGTTATTATGACCCAAATAAGGCAGTATGACTAAAAATCAAATGACATCTTCCTTGAAGAATACCTATTCTACAGGGCAATAACGTGTGCTTTCCTTTACATATACAGAGATTTTAGAATCTGATAGAAATTCTCTGTGTCACAAGACTGTCTGTCCTGCTTCAGGTGTGTTTATTGAGATATATTAAATATATACGCTGCGCTTCCAAAATAGACCACACAAAATACCAATGTGAAAAACAAAGTGCATACAGGTATATATGAATGTCTTACAGTGGTAAATCAATTTGTCTCTATTGACTGTAAAAAGTGACACTAGTGCACCACAATATAGAAAAAAAAATTCCCCCTGAAGAAGATACAGAAATGCCTGTATCGACACGCGCTGGGGAGGGGACAGGACGACACGTTAGGCAGGTGATTTGCTAAGGAGGAACTACATACCATCCCAATATCAGTCCGGTATTTTACCCATTTTTTCGCTTGATGTAGAGTGGTGCACTGGGGCACCTGATGTTTGTGAGTACCCCAGATGGGGGGTTTTGCTTTGATTTAATAAATCATTTAAACTCTAATACACTATCAAGTTTTTATTTACTACTTACTGAGGCATTACACTGACGAGTACAGGATTCCGGTATAGCTGCAAGAGCCCAGAGTTGGTTCACAGGCATGTACTGACTGCGCTTAATTGCAAAGTCACACGCTTAGAGGTGAGCATTTAATACCTAAGGGGAGCACCAGAGTGAGGAACACCACGGCATTCTTTGGATTACCTAGAAGTTTCAGAATTGCTTGGACTTTAAGCACACTTAAATAGATTCAGCTGGATGTCACGCATATGCACAGGAGCACTTTTGATTCAGTAGCGGGGTCGTTGTTAATCGATACATGATCCTTTGTACACAATCAGAAGTGGTATAATTGTTAACCACTTGTATGCACATAAGTACTTTTTCATCACTTTTTTCATCATTTTCCTTTTTCTTTTTTTTTTTCACTTACCTGTTTATTTGTTTATTTTATATATTGTGGTGCACTAGTGTCACTTTTTACAGTCAATAGAGACAAATTGATTTACCACTGTAAGACATTCACACATACCTGTATGCACTTTGTTTTTCACATTGGTATTGTGTGTGGTCTATTTTGGAAGAGCAGCGTACATATTTAATTGATCTACTTTTGCATGATTTTATGAGACATGTTTAATGCTTGCAGCTGATTTATGGTAATTAGGCATTTTGGTTAGTGGAGGCTCACGGGACTCTATATAATTTTGTTTAATGAGATATAACAGAGGGTCCTGGCTTTACAGCGAACAGACAGATGTATTCATGGCATGGTGGCACTGACAGATTTCAAACTGTATGTGTTATCATTGTAAAAATTACTAGAATGGACTATTAATGCTGAATTCCAGGAATTCAGCAACTTTGCAAATGTGCAGGAACACTACGAGCTAGGTGCAGCATGTTACCTCTAAGACTTATCTCATATTGCACTCCCGGAGGATATGCTCCGACTGTGAGAGGAGAGAAGCACACATAGCAGCTATGCCCACCTCTGCCCTCTGCTGCCCATTCACAGAAGTCTTTGTATTTACTGTAATACAAAGGCTTCTTGGAATGGGCAGACGGATCGGAGGAGCGGACATAGAAGTTCAAGAGTCTCTGTTCTTGAACAAACTGAGACCACAGTGAGCAGCATCAGAGCTCTGGAAGTTGTCTTCATGAAGCACAATAAACCTGTCAGATGTGAATAATAGAGATAAGTCTAGGAAGTAGGCAGACACCTTGTTAGACTTAACTCATGGTATGTCTACAGTCTTTACAAAGTACCTGATTTCCAGGAATTTAGCTTTAATGTAGTTGTGTTTGATGATTGTCAGAGTTCCTTCAGATATATCGGAATTGATTTACTAAAAGAGTAGAGAGTTTTCACATTGTTACATGAATTTTTACTTAGCATAGTGAATACGTTGAAGCTGCTTTACTTCAATCTTTCAATCAAATGCCAGCAAAAATACAGTTTTTTTAATGGGTCTCTGTCAATTTCCAAAATAATTAAAAACTTGGCTCCTGCAGTAGCAGCTGGTGCAGCCTGTTTTGAAGCATGGCAAGCTTTGAGTGTCTTCAGTATTTGAGAAACCTGGGAGATCAAATGCCTGCATCCCCCTCTGTACTCAATTATTCTGTTTGCCCCTACGTCACTACTGAGCCCATGCATGGCAAGGGACATGGGGTTTCAACACTTCTAAGAAGTGGCCAATGAAAAAGACTTTGATGAAGCAGGAATTCCTTCAAAACAGCCAAGTTCAGATTCTCTGCCTGCCAGAGGGGTAAGTATTCTATTGCAGGGGCCAAGATTGCATTCTTAGATAGAGTTGCTTAAATTTCCATTGCACATGTTAGGGTATTCAAATAAACAAAGCTTCACCTCATTCACTAAGCTAAGTAAACATTCTTTACTTCCTTAGTAAATCAGCCCCATTAAATCATAGTATACATATGATGTTGTATCTACAGTGAGATGTCAGATTAAATCCAAGCACTGTAGTTTGTATTTATGATTCCTCAGTCAGTTCCTGCTTTACTGGACTTTTATAAAACATACTGAGAGTTGCCGGATGCATGGATTCCAATGGGGGGATTTGAAGCACCTGATTTGATCCAGAGGCTCTAATAGGCTTCAAAATAGCATAGGCTGGGGGAGCAGAGAATGTGCTCCGAGCCCACCCAGGTGTGTTTAATAGTGAATGAATATTCGCTATTGTAACACTGATCCTCCTCCCGGCTAATTATGAAGCCAGTCTTGAGACCCATCACCGGAATGGCTGAAAGGACAGGCGATCCTATTGGACACCTAGGAGGAGGGGAGGAGACGTGCAGGGGAAGCGAGGAGGAGGAGAGGACACAGCCCACTGCCCGATGCCCTCTGCCCGCCACCTAGATGGGGTAAGTGCCGGACCAACTGGCAGACAGCGAGCGAGCGCCCCCTCCCAAAAAAAAAAAAAAAACAGCAAAACAGCAGCCTTCACTGACAGGGACTGATATGAATGATGTAGAATATAAACATAAAGCGCTGCATAAATTTCAGGGCATGTGGCTAAGTGATTAGCACGTCCGCCTAGCAGCCCTAGGGTTGTTGGTTTGCATCCCAACCACGGCACTTCCTGCCTGGAGTTTGCATGTTCTCCCGATGCCTGTGTAGGTTTCCTCCCACACTCCAACGACATGCAGGTTGTTTGGCTCCTGTCTAAATTGGCCCTAGTATGTGTATGTATAAATGTGAGTTAGGGACCTTAGATTGTAAGCTCCTTGAGGGCAGGGACTGATGTGAATTTACATTATACAGTGGGGCAAAAAAGTATTTAGTCAGCCACTAATTGTGCAAGTTCTCCCACTTAAAAAGATGAGAGAGGCCTGTAATTGTCATCATAGGTATACCTCAACCATGAGAGACAAAATGTGGAAACAAATCCAGACAATCACATTGTCTGATTTTTGAAAGAATTTATTTGCAAATTATGGTGGAAAATAAGTATTTTGTCAATATCAAAAGTTCATCTCAATACTTTGTTATATATCCTTTGTTGGCAATGACAGAGGTCAAACGTTTTCTGTAAGTCTTCACAAGGTTGTCACACACTGTTGCTGGTATGTTGGCCCATTCCTCCATGCAGATCTCCTCTAGAGCAGTGATGTTTTGGGGCTGTCGCTGGGCAACACGGACTTTCAACTCCCTCCAAAGGTTTTCTATGGGGTTGAGATCTGGAGACTGGCTAGGCCACTCCAGGACCTTAAAATGCTTCTTATGAAGCCACTCCTTCGTTGCCCGGGTGGTGTGTTTGGGATCATTGTCATGCTGAAAGACACAGCCACGTTTCATCTTCAATGCCCTTGCTGATGAGAGGAAGTTTGCACTCAAAATCTCACGATACATGGCCCCATTCATTCTTTCATGTACATGGATCAGTCGTCCTGTTCCCTTTGCAGAGAAACAGCCCCAAAGCATGATGTTGCCACCCCCATGCTTCACAGTAGGCATGGTGTTCTTTGGTTGCAACTCAGCATTCTCTCTCCTCCAAACAGGACGAGTTGTGTTTCTACCAAACAGTTCTACTTTGGTTTCATCCGACCATATGACATTCTCCCAATCCTCTTCTGGATCATCCAAATGCTCTCTAGCAAACCTTAGACGGGCCCGGACATGTACTGGCTTAAGCAGGGGGACACGTCTGGCACTGCAGGATCTGAGTCCCTGGCGGCGTAGTGTGTTACTGATGGTAGCCTTTGTTACGTTGGTCCCAGCTCTCTGCGGGTCATTCACTAGGTCCGCCCCGTGTGGTTCTGGGATTTTTGCTCACCGTTCTTGTGATCATTTTGACCCCACGGGGTGAGATCTTGCGTGGAGCCCCAGATCGAGGGGGATTATTAGTGGTCTTGTATGTCTTCCATTTTCTAATTATTGCTCCCGCAGTTGATTTCTTCACACCAAGCTGCTTGCCTATTGCAGATTCAGCCTTCCCAGCCTGGTGCAGGTCTACAATTTTGTTTCTGGTGTCCTTCGACAGCTCTTTGGTCTTCATATATAAAAGGAAAATCACTATGATCATTCAGTGGACTTTTTATCCAATAGCCCATTGGATGGGACTCTACTATGTATACTTTATATGTATAAAATAATCCTTTTATATATTCATTATATTTTTTGTTACAATTTAGCACATTTCATTTGGGATTGTTTATAGTTGTTAGTGTGACACAAGGAGTTGTCCATGCTAGATGGATTCTCTTTAGGTCACATTTTTGATCACTTATATTTAGCGTAGCTTTTTTCTTATAATGCTACATTTACATAACATATTTTATGTACCTTTAATAACTGTCACATTTATCTTCTCCTCAGTTACTTTATGAAGTTCTGGTGTTTCATGAGTTAACCTCTAAGCAGCCAGCAATTCACTTGGAGTTATTTAGGAAACAAGCCATCAGAAATCTTCATGTAAAGATAAGCTGGGACAATTGGCTTGAGGTTTACCCTAAAATGCAGGACTATCCCATTCCCAGCGGTTCTATAAGACTGTCAAACTCTGCTACAAATCCATACAAAGCAACAGCAGAAATAAAAAATCTATAACACTGAAACTAGGTTCTGATTTCCTCCTTTCGTGTACCAGAGCATGGCATGAGGATCTGAGATGCCAATTCTTAACAAAGAGGCAACCATTTACACATCCAGATATGTTGAAAACATGGACCAAATATCCTGTGGTCTGATCTGTATATGGTCATATGTGCCAGCTTTATTATTATTGTTACAGGTACTTATATTTATTTGTTAATTTTAATAGCGCCATCAATTTATGCAGCGCTTTACATATACAGTGGGGCAAAAAAGTATTTAGTCAGCAACCAATTGTGCAGCTTTATTCTTATATTGTATTTTGTGTGTGTATCTCACATTATAGTTGCGGCTGTTTTTTTATTATTTATGATTCATTTGGATAGCGCAGTAAAATTATTTTCCTTTCATTTATGTAAATGTAGCACCCTCTACCTTGTAGGCAAATTTAGCCAGCCCTATGCTTTAGGCTGGGCCTGGTTATTTTGATTTGGGACTGGGAGTGTTTAGTGTAGTGGTGGGTGTGATCACCTGTGCTCTGACTCAGAGGCGCCTCCCCTGCTTTCAGGAAGATTGTTCTGAACAGGGATTGGACCTGAGGTTTCAGTGGCAGGTAGCTCATGTGAGGAGCTCTGACCAATTACCAGTCGGTATTGGCAGGGGGCAGGCCTCCCATATAAGCTGGGGTCACATGCTGACAGGGAGGAGTTCTGAAGGAGCAGGAAAAGAAGAATGGAGTTATAGGTAGCTGCCGCATTGTGTCCCCAGGTGTGGGGGGGGGGGGGGGTGCCGAGCGCGGAGGAGGGATGGAGGAGCTGCTAGGATGTATTCCTGGATAAAGATCTTCACCATGGAGTGGGTGTCAAGCTGCTGTGACCAGGGAACCCAGGACTTGCTGATCGGTGAGGGAGAAGCAACAGTAGGAACAAGGAGAGTAGATCAAAGTTCTGTGACCAGGGAACACAGAACTTGCCCTTTTTGGAGAAGGTCAGTTTGAAAGAAGCAAAAGGAGAATTGTTGAGAGCAGTGCAGAATGCTGTGGCCGGGGAACACAGCGTTTGCAGTTATGGACTGGCTGTTAACAGTAGTCCGCTTATTACCATGTGCTAGGCCGTCGGGGAGAGGTACCGAGTATCTCTGGCCTGGTAAAGCACTTTGGTAATACCTTCCAAGAGACTGTGTAGCTACCAAATTCACTGAGCCACCGGGGAGAGGTATTGCATGCCTCTGGCTTATTGATTTGCTAAAGCCACACCACTCAGAGACTTTACTACAGTAACAAAGTACAGCCAGCAAGCTGGGGTTATTCAGCGTGATCCCTTCCTGTTCTATTGGAAGTGAAGCAACAGTAATCTAACAGTTTTGCAGTAGAGGATTTGTACAAGAAAAGAGGAATTCAGAGAAGTGATATTCTGCAGGAGTCAGTGCAGAGGAGGAGGAGCAATAGTCTGCAGAGGAGATATGCAGAGGAAATAGACTGTGAATGTTAGAGGTGCATTATTTCAAGGCTAAAGCTGCTAATCGATGTCTTACCAATATGATGACAATTCAATAAGTGCTATGGGCATCCCATATCTTCCTTTACCCCAACTAAGTTGTATCCCTCAATAAACGCAAAAAAACTACGCAAATGACTGCTCATTGTCTCAAGTGATATATGGGGGTCTGGCAGCAGGGTGATTTGGCGGATTGTTTGTCACTAGTGCTCACACCATGGCTACATAAAGAAAAAGATTTTAAAACATTCAACAGGAAATATATTTGGTCAATTAGTAAAGTTTCAGACATTTAAAGCAGAACAGAACTTCATCCAAAAATAACAACATAAAAATGAATATCCCATTAAATGCCCATTCACACTTGTGTGTTTTCCTACACCTTGCTACACCTGACTGTACACAATCCAGTTCTTTATCATTGTCCCTGTTCACATTTATACGCTCAGTGGCCATACACTCCACGCCCTACGTTCAAAAAAGTACATGAGGTTTTTTCAGTGTATTCAGGTGTTTATGATCCTTCATTTGACTTGAGAACTCCCATAAACGCATGATATGTGCATGTTTTGCACCTGAAGAATTCCTCTTTTCTTATAGAACTTCCCAGCCCAGGAAACAAATGCCTGAAGCTTGATACATAAGCAAAAATGTCTGTAATAAACCTATAATATGCTTGAAAAATGCCTGTAAAACACCTGAACAAAATGTTTCAAAATCACCAGGAATACACTCTGTTTGCTCTGCTCAAGTGTGTGAAATACCAAAATTAGCTTTTGCTGTAATGTTCATCTTCTAGAGATTTTACCCCCAGTACTTTTTTTTCTGCTGCTAGATTTCCTTAGGCTGATGACTAGCATCATTCAACCCACTTCCTCTGAGCCCAGATCATCCTGGATCTGCCCCCAGTCTGGGGCTAGACAGTGAAAGGAGAAGCAGCACAGTTATGAGCTCACCTCTCTGTCACTCTGCTCTCTCTTCCTATCAGCGTGCTTCTTGTCACCATATGAGCTGATTGGCTTTGTAAACTCTAGCCTTGCTGCACAGGGACTGTAAAAGAGTGATATAGAGATACCAGGGTTACCAACCCCCATGCCTTATATACAGACAAAACAGAAATATAACTGACAGAATGCACTTTTGTTGACAACCTGAAAATTGACATAAAGAGAATTGTTATGTAAAAAATATATGTAAACATTAACCACTTCTCGTTGTCCACAGTAGTTTTACTGCAAGTGGGCGGCAGCTACAGGCCAGGCAACGTACCTGTCCATTGCCCAGAACATGCCCACTGGTGCGCCCTCCCCCTTGGGCATGCAGCGCACGGCTCCCTTTGGGTTTTATTCATAACAGATGTGCTTAGTATTGTGATGTTATCATAGGCCCACAGCTATCACATGGTACAGGGTGCTGTGATTGGCTTAGCTGTAGCCAATTACAAATCACAATTAGAGTTGGGCCAAACACCCCCTGTTCGGTTCGCACCAGAACTACCGAGCAGAGAAAAAGTTCTGACCCGAACGGCAAACCCCATTGAAGTCTATGGGAGCTGAAGTTGAAAAATCAAAAGTTCCCACTTTGAAGGCTTATATTCAAGTAATTGGCCATTAAAAGGATATGGGGGTCCAGGTACTTCCCTGGGGGACATGTATCAATGCAAATTTTTTTTTTTAAAGATTGTTTTTACAGGATTAGTGATTTTAATGATGCTTAAAGTGCAACAATAAAAATGAAACATTCCTTTAAATATAGTGCCTGGGGGTCCCCTTAGTCTGGCTGTAAAGTATAGAACATGCTGCAGCAAAAATGAGCAAAAAAAAAATTATTGAAATTACATTTACATTTCCAGCAATACAATACTATTGCTGGCAATAGAAAAATATGTTTAAAAAAACAGCGTGGGGTTCCTCCCCCCCCCCCGGTCCTTACCAGGCCCTTCAGACCCATTCATGAAAGGTCAAAACATTGCTGGTAAAAATACCTGATCACCCCCCCCCCCCCCCCCCCCAGAGTAGTGCAGGGCCACTATGGTGACATTGATCTAATCTCTAATTAACATATGTAAAAAAAAATGTTAAAAAATGTAAAAACAAGTGAAAACAAATGTTAAAAAATGTTTAAATGTTTTTCTTACCCTACATACTTCCCCTACATAACCAGTCAGTATCCATGATCACTGCCACACCAGTCATATGAAGACGCTGCACTGCACTAGTGACAGTATGTAAAAAAAAATTGTGAAAAAACAAAAACAAATTTTATTTAATTCCTTTATTTTAGAAAGAAATGTGACAAAAAAAAATACAAAAACTTTCCAAAAATGGATCATTTGGGGTGGTATTTGTTAGAGGTCGACCGATATGGGTTTTTCTCTGGCCGATGCCGATATTTAGAAATCTCGGTGGCCGATGGCCGATATGTGATGCCGATTTTTTTGGGCCGATATATTAGGCCGATTTTTTTTTTTTTCTTTTTTTTTTTTTTCCTTCATCTCATAAAATTTAACAGTTAGACCCCTTTCACACTGGGGCGTTTTTCAGGCGCTTTTGGGCTAAAAATAGTGCCTGTAAAGTGCCTCCCCTGCAGTCTCAGTGTGATATCCCGAGTGCTTTCACACTGAGGCGATGCGCTGGCAGGAGGTTAAAAAAAAGTCCTGCAAGCAGCATCTTTGGAGCGGTGTATACCGCTGCTCCACCACTCCTGCCCATTGAAATGAATGTGCACCGCTGCCAAAGCCCCTGCAAAGCGTTTCGGCAGCGGCGCTTCAGGGGCGCATTTAACCCCTTCCTCGGCTGCTAGCTGGGTTATAAGCTCCCCGCTAGCAGCCGAATAGCGCCGCTAAAATGACGGTAAAGCGCTGCTAAAACTAGCAGCGTTTTACCGTCAACGCATGCCCGCTGCAGTGTGAAAGCAACCTAAAGTGATACAGAAAATTTTTTACATTTAAACATTTATTAAACAAATTAAACCTCCAATCAGTTCACTTGTATGTAGAATTTAGATTAAAAAAAACTATATCTTAAAAATAAATACACAAAAACAGGTAATCAAAACTTTTGGATGAAAAAAATGGGCTAACTTTACTGCTTAGTTTTTTTTGTAAATTTATTAGTGTATTTAAAAAAAAAAAAAAATTGCGTTTGAAAGACCGCTGCGCAAATACCGTGTGACATAAAATATTGCAACAACCGCTATTTTATTCCCTAGGGTCTCTGCTAAAAAAAAATATATAATGTTTGGGGGTTCTAAGTGATTTTCCAGCAGAAAATACAGGATTTTACTTGTAAGCAACGAGTGTCAGAAAAGATTTAGTCTTTAAATGGTTAAACTGAGAGCTTCTACACACAGAGTTCAGCTCATTCATAAGTGTAAACATTGTATCAATTCAGGTTCTTTTTATCAGATTTGGCAGGCTGCCCAGAGGAGGAGAGAAGTCACTTCAGAGAAGAATACAGGCAACTTGTATTGACTTCAGAAGTCATTTGCAAGTCCGCTGAGTTATATCGGCCTTTTTTATCAGCACAATCGGCCGATGCCGATTAAGAAAAAAACGTCAAATATCGGCCGATATATCGGTCGACCTCTAGTATTTGTACTGTCCTGGCCTCAAGAAATGTGAGGGATCATCAGTACATCAGGATTGATTAATTTTTGAATATATATGCCATAGTTTGTAGACGCTATAACTCTCACACAAACCAATTACTATATTATTGGGATTTTATACCATGTAGCAGAATACATTTTGGCCTAAATGTTTGAAGAAATTTGTTTTAATTTGATATGTTTTATAACAGAAAGTAGAAAATATTTTTTATTTCAAAATTTTCATTCTTTTTTAATTTATTTAGCAAAAAATAAAGAGAACCCAGTCATCAAATACCACCAAAACAAGCTCTATTTCTGTGAAAACAAAAACGATATAAATTTCTTTTATGTACAGTGTTTCGTGACCATGCAATTGTAAATTAAATTTGCACAATGCTGAATAGCAAAAAATGGCTTGGCCATGAAAAGGGGAAAATCTTCTGGAGGTCAAGTGGTTAACAATACCCATGAGAAGTAATCAGCTTTACTTTACAATTAAAAATTCAAAACAAAAAGTGAGATTGATTAGAGTTATGGAAAACCTAGGGAACCCTGGGATGCAGTAGCCCCCGTTTACATCAGCGCAATTTGACATGTAATTTGACAGGTCAAACCACATGTCAAATCAAGGCCTATTGCTGGCAATAGGAGCGTCTCAATCGGTGCAACACCCACTTTGCAGCGCCGCATCGATTTCCAAAAGTAGCTCCTGCACTACTTTTGGCGACTTTGGGGGGCTATTTCAATAGACATCTGTGCATGAACCCACACAGGTGTTTTTCAAGTCGTCTTCGAACTTGCACTGAAATGCGGCTTTGAAATCATGCAAGTTCAGATGAACAATTTCAAAGTCATGTTCAGTGTGAACGAGGGCTAAGTCCTGTGGCATTTGTAGCATGCCCTGGGAAATGGTGGCAATCCAACGGCCATTTGAACTCTATGAAATGTTTGGATGACATTAAATAAAAAATAAAGTAAGTAAATAAAGTTTGTTCAAAAAAAAGAAAAAGTGAACAGTGAGATACACCGATATTGGCGCATCAGAACTACACTGATCCGACTGGACTTCACCGCACACCAGCCACTGTGTTGTAATGCAGCCCTTAGTGATGATTATTACAGAGCTAAACTAAAAGAGAAGTATGGCCAAAACTTTTTTGGCCATACTTCTCTTTTGGGGTACAAGAGTCCAGTTACTTTTGTTCTCCTATGACCCAGAGTCAGCTGATGGGACAGAGCCACACCAGGCTTTGGAATTATCCTGACAATACTTTAATTGTCAAAAGATTGGTACATTTCTTTTTTTTTGCCTTAGACATGAGAGTTCCATTCCTCTTTAATTATTTATTTTTAGAAAATCAACTTGGTTTATATGCAAATTCAGTAACTGCAGAATCACTTGTTATTATACTTTAAATGTTGCTAATCCATAGAGAAAAGAAGAAAGTCTTCATCAGCAATATGCTTTTGTGGGTTATGTTTTTCTCAGTTATTTTTTTTTATCTGCTAGTTTGAAGCAGGAGCTCAGACTTGAAGATGTAGCTAATAAAATATAAAGAACTTAGTCCAGTGTTATCTCAAGTCTTTGGCAAAACCCCATGGGTTTGGCTTTGGCTGTCTAGAGCATCTGGAAGCTATCATTATAAACAATGACCCCCCCACCCCACCCCAACTCCTCTGAGACAGTACAAGCAGAACTTGAGAACTCCTAGCCTGCCGTGGACACCATGTGGTCTGTTCCTTCAAACTAGCAAACCTGAGCGCCTTCCTCTCTCTGCTGTTTTACTTGGCACCAACATACCCCTTTCTACAATAGAATCCAGCTGTCCCTACGTCCTGCGTTAATCTCCCCTTGAAAAATTGCATTGCATGCATGACTTTAAAAAATGAGCTTTATAAAGATTAAAGCCCATATTTAAAGGACACCTAAAGTCCGGATAAAACTGACATAATAGATTAAATAAATATATATATATATAACATTTGTTTTGATTTATTTCAATCATGAGGTTTTTTATTTTTTTATTTTTTTGCTTGTAAACATTGATGTGAAGACGCTAGGAATTGCAAGCATTTACAAAGCACATAGCAGCACTGCTTTAAGTCTGCTACATCATTGTTTTAAGCTATAGCCAGTACTACCATTAAAGAGACCCTGTCATTGAAAAAAAGCTTCAGAACAGACTGTCCTTCAGCCGACAAAAGAACAATGAAAGCTGTAGCATGAGAATTTCTAATGTAAGATAAAAAGTCGCACTCAATAATTACCTCATTCTTGATATTTTATACTATTGATGATAAAGTAACTCAATACATATAGTCTGCACCCCAAAATTCACACTGCCTGAACACTTTTCACCCAATTTGTCATCCCATAAGTATAGAGTAGGCCTTCTCTACCCTTGTGACCGAGCCCATTGTGGGGGGGAAGGCATTTAGGAGTGTAGTTTTTGGGTGCAGTCCAGACTATATGCATTGAGTTACTTTACCATTAATAGAATAAAATATCAAGAACAAGATAATTATGGTAGCGACTCTTCAGCCCCTTTTAGACAGGCAGACTCCGGCAGCGGATTCGCCTGTTCAGCGTGAATCTGTCTGCTGATCCCCGCTAAGCAGGTGGATGACAGGTCTGTGTCCACTCTGCTGATGCAGAGCGGACACGGACCAAGCCTGCTTTCCTGTATGGGTGGTCATATGGAAACAAACCGCCTATATGGGACAGTATGGGTTTGGGCTGAACAACCTGTGAGGCCCTGCACCCTGCACATAGGGGCTGTCACCTGGCTTGCACGTGGGATCCACGTGAGGATGAGCCCTGCCTCCGCCTTACACGCAGACTGCCTGCATCCAGGGTCAATCAATCGCATGTGATCCCTGCACGAGGGATTACATGCAAGTGGCCTCACTTAGCTGCACGAGTCAGCAGCATAACTTTTATAATAGAGCTGCCTTCCGCAGCTAATTGTGGGAACCCCCGCTGGGGTTATCACATCTAATCTTAGCGCAAGTGCATTCGCAGTTGTAAATGTACTCAAAAAAGGGTAAGAGAAGTTCTTTGCTAAGATTTTCATACAATTCAATAAAAACTTAGTGTATGAGGCCTAATTGTGGATTGTTGTGGATGGAACTGCATTGTATGTATTGATTAGTTTGCTAATTGGGACCTTGAGAAGCAGGACACAGCAGGGCTTAATTTCCTGCTACCATCCGCAAAAATATTTAGAACATTATTTTTCTTCCAAATACAAAAAGTATATACATGGTAATATTTATTCACTTTGTATCTTTATGAATGAGGTTTCTATAATACCACCACTAAATAAGCCAAGCATTAGAGTTGGTCTCCAGCTTTAATGTATGATTAAAGGCAAAACTTTTTTTCTTTCTTAATTTTGGATAGAGTGGAGAGGGATTAGAATACCTGTCAGGTTTTTATCGCATTTCGTGCCCCTGTTAGGGAGATTTACCCTCTCTATTCGTCCTATTTACTGTTATTACTTAGCGTGTGTGTTCTGACATCTTGCTATCGGAACCAGCATTAACACCCCTGTTCCTGGTTTGCCCGTTTTCCTTCTTTGGACCATTTTTGGTTGGGAACACCCCACAAGAGCTGCAGTTTTGGAGATGATGTGACCCAGTCATGTAGCCATTACCATTTGACCTTTATCAAAGTCACTCAACCCTGGCACTTGCCCATTTTATCTGCTTTCAACACTATAACTTCAGGGACAGCATGTTCACTTGAGTAATATATCCCACCCATTTTCAGATGCCATAGTAGTGACATAAGAAATGTTGTTCACTTTACCTGTCAGTGATCATGAAATTTTGACTGATCGGTACATACTGTATATGTATATATACAGTATCTCACAAAAGTTAGTACACCTCTCACATTTTTGTAAATATTTTATTATATCTTTTCATGTGACAACACTGAAGAAATGACACTTTGGTACAATGTAAAGTAGTGAGTGTACAGCTTGTATAACAGTGTCAATTTGCTGTCACCTCAAAATAACTCAACAGACAGCCATTAATGTCTAAACCGCTGGCAACAAAAGTGAGTACACCCCTAAGTGAAAATGTCCAAATTGGGCCCAAAGTGTCAATATTTTGTGTGGCCACCATTATTTTCCAACACTGCCTTAACCCTCTTGGGCATGGAGTTCACCAGAGCTTCACAGATTGTCACTGGAGTCTTCTTCCACTCCTCCAGGATGACATCATGGAGCTGGTGGATGTTAGAGACCTTGCGCTCCTTCACCTTCCGTTTGAGGATGCCCCACAGATGTTCAATAGAGTTTAAGTCTGGAGACATGCTTGGCCAGTCCATCACCTTTACCCTCTGCTTCGTTAGCAAGGCAGTGGTTGTCTTTGAGGTGTGTTTCGGGTTGTTATCATGTTGGAATACTGCCCTGCTGCCCAGTCTCTGAAGGAAGGGGGATCATGCTCTTCTCCAGTATGTCACAGCACATGTTGGCATTCATGGTTCCCTCAATGAACTGTAGCTCTCCAGTGCTGGTAGTACTTATGCAGCCCCAGACCATGACACTCCTACCACCATACTTGATTGTAGGCAAGACACACTTGTCTTTGTACTCCTCACCTGGTTGCCGCCACACAAGCTTGACACCATCTGAACCAAATAAGTTTATCTTGGTATCATCAGACCACAGGACATGGTTCCAGTAATCCATGTCCTTAGTCTGCTTATTTCCAGCAAACTATTTGCAGGCTTTCTTGTACATCATCTTTAGAAGAGGCTTCCTTCTGGGACGACAGCCATGCAGACCAATTTGATGCAGTGTGTGGCATATGGTCTGAGCACTGACAGGCTGACCCCTGCCCCTTCAACCTCTGCAGCAATGCTGGCAGCACTCATACATCTATTTCCCAAAGACAACCTCTGGATATGACGCTGAGCACTTGCACTTAGCTTCTTTGGTTGACCATGGCGAGGCCTGTTCTGAGTGGAACCTGTCCTGTTAAACCGCTGTATGGTCTTGGCCACTGTGCTGCAGCTCAGTTTCAGGGTCTTGGCAATCTTCTTAAAGCCTAGGCCATCTTTATGTAGGGCAACAATTCTTTTTTTCTGATCCTCAGAGAGTTCTTTGCCATGTTGAACTTCCAGTAACCAGTATGAGAGAGTGAGAGTGATAACACCAAATTTAACACACCTGCTTCCCATTCTCACCTGAGATCTTGTAACACTAACGAGTCACATGACAACGGTGAGGGAAAATAACTAATTGGGCTGAATTTGGACATTTTCACTTAGGGGTGTACTCAATTTTGTTGCCAGTGGTTTAGACATTATTGGCTGTGTGTTGAGTTATTTTAAAGGGACAGCAAATTTACACTGTTATACAAGCTGTACCCTCACTACTTTACATTGTAGCAAAGTGTCATTTCTTCAGTGTTGTCACATGAAAAGATATAATAAAATATTTACAAAAATGTGAGAGGTGTACTTACTTTTGTGAGATACTGTACATATATATATATCAGTTGTTTTTTGTGGTAACAAATATTTAGTTAAGCAATCATCTGCCGATTGTTTATACTGCTTTCTTGTCTCAGAAGACAAGTTGAAGTCACTTCATCAGCTGGAATTGATGACTAGCTTGTAGTGGTATTTCCAGCTAGAGGTGTAGGCCACAGAACACTGCTGCAGTCTAGCACGCCGAGGGCCTCTGTTGTCTTTCCTAGGGGAGTAGAGCTGGCTTCCATTTGCTGCGTTGTAGGGCTTGCGTGCGTGTGCTGCAGGCTATGATTCTAGGATTCCACACCCTGGGCTCTTTTAGCACTGCATACGTCAAGTTTGTTTTTGTTCTATTAACCAGGAGAAGATGCAGTTGCCTGATTTGAGCTGCTCGATTCTTATGCAGTTGTCTGTGAAGAATGAATCCTGAATAGCTCTACATAAACTTCATAAATTATGCATTTCAGTGCCATGCATCTCATTTTCAAACAGTAGTAGAAATAGGATTCAAGCAGCACAAAAAGATGCATATAAGACAATAGAAAAGATTAAAGTAATGAAAAGAATTTGACGCCATGTTTTTTGTAAATTGTAAGGTTATAAGGAGGGTTGTACCTAGAGCACATGTGAGCAAAATCATAAAGGGCCCTCCCTTTCTATTGGAACCAGCTTAATTTCCAATTAAAATCCTTCAGTAATACAAACATTTTTTGTTTTATTACAATTGTATAAAGCAGCGTTTCTAAACCTTTTTTTAGGTCAATCCCCATTTTAAATTCTGCAGTCTCAACTCACCCCATTCTAAAATGTTAAAAACAAAACTTATAGTTTTACATGACGCAGCAGCATGCACACACACCCAAAGTTAGAGGTGATCTATTCTTGTAGAGCATACTGGTAATGACTAGTATTCCATTCTCTTTTTCCTCAGTTTCTCTCCCTCACTCAGCTAATGTGATTAAACATTGCTGATGGAAAGGGGTAGGGGAAGGGCAAATAAGGATGCTGTGCAGGGTCCAATGTCCCCCTTATCAACTGATGATGTTATTGGTTGTTAAGACATGGGCGATTAGAAGGTTGTAATGGTGAACAATGAAGTGGCTTTGTGTAACAAACCATGCTTGATCCACCTACTGGCTTGTTCACAATGTTTGATCAATTTTTAGGCATTTTGCCAAGGCATCCCTGAAGAAACCAAAGGCACCCCAGGGTTGAAAAAGGCTGGTATAGAGGTTCCTAAACTTTATACATTCATTTGATCAAAATGTAGTTGCCAAATATTATTGATGCCTGCATAAATCAATGTGTAGCTTGACAGCTCTGAGCCCCAGTGCTGGATTTAGATTTTCTGCCCCCCCCCAAGGCAAACTATCTTGTGTTGCCCCTCTCCTACCAAAAACAGCTCTGGATACCCCTACTATTACATTACTGAAATGTGATGTTATAGCCACTCAAGGCTAGGATGGATGCAGAGAGGTTTAAAGAGACAGCTCTCTCTACTATTTTATATCGAGAACTGGTGGCTAGGACAGGGCAAACAGTTACCTTACTCTACCAGCAGTTTATAGATGATAGAATTCAGAATGGGTGACCTTTAAGTATGATATAAACAAGGCCAAGGATAAATCCAAGGAAAGATCCAAGCTTGCTCATCGACCACCCCGCTGACACCTGAATCAACAGATACTAGGGTGCCGTGAGAAGGCTCTGTGGCTTACGCATGAATTTGCAAATGTGTGCAGATTAAACCCCTGTTTAAACGCATATTGTTAGATAGGTTGATTCGGTTGTCAGCTGACTGGTCGGAGAGTAAGCTTGGATCTTTCCTTGGCCTTGTTTATATCATATGTTGCCTTCCAATGCTGCTTGCTTCAATGGCCAGTTATATGTGGGGGCAGTGGACACCTTTTTTGTGTGACCTTTAAGTATACAGTTTAAAAAAAATTGAGCTAGGACTGCACCAAAGCAGACCTGTACTGGCAAACACGGTAGCCTGGAATTATTTATTATACATTTTTTTATTATGCATAGGAATGCATTACTGGCTCTGTAATATGACGTGTAGGAAGCTGAGTGCTACTACTGTCAGCCATGCCACCTAGACTATGGCTTATGTTGGCTATAAAGAATCCACTTCTGCAGGCCACCTGTGATCTCTGCCTTTGGTTATAAAGATCTACATTTCTAAATCATATCTTCAGTTTCTTAGGCTCCTAGCCTGTTTAGGCTTATATTGACCACATGTGATAAATATATTGTGAAAACACAACAAAGAATCAATATAATGACATCAAACCTTTTTAGGTTAAAAAACGTGTATAAAGAAACCACACCAAATATGTAAATAAGTGTCCATAGGAACCCATTCACAAGGGTTAAAAAGGAAAAATATATGTGAAAGAAGAAAGTCCAAAGGAAACAAATCATCAATGATTCAGTTGCTCCACCAGTGTCCCTGCAATCACAATTGGTAATGCTTCCACCACCAGGTGACACCAAGTTTTAAAGCCTCTTACCAGATCCTGTGGACCATTGTATAATTTGGTCAAATACATGTGTTACATCTCCTTATGAAGAGAAACTCCAAAGCACCAAACGTGATCCAGTCAGGGTTGCTTCATCAGCAGAATGAAAAATAAAAATAAAAAGCATATACGCCCATAGTGTAACCCATAGAATACATTTATTCAAAAAATAACAAGTAAAACTTGCAAAGGAAATCACACTAAGCATATCCATATCACTTTGCAATGTGAATTTTCACTTAGCTTAGTGAATAAGGTGAAATAAAGTGAAAGTTGAATTCATAAAGAATACCAATTCATATGCAGTGACAATAAAAAAAAAATAGGATTTCTTCTCACACATGATTGGGTCATTGAATTCGGCACAACTTCACCACAATAACTAATAGGGATGAGCTTCAGTTAGTTCGAACCCATGCTTGGCCAGACCTGGAAGGAAGTTTTCAGCTTTCTTCTGGGTTTGGCCAAACATGGATTGGTAAAGAACCCAAGCTTGGCAATTTTCTCTAAACTAAAATATTTTTCTCTTTACAAAGTGATTTTCCACTTACCTTAATCAATAGGGTAAAGATGCACTGCCTGGATCATGAATGTGCAAAAATCTTTTTTTTTTTCATTTACATTGCATATCATTGGGTATTCTTTGCAAAGTGAATTTTTAATTTGTTTCACCTCATTTGCTAATTAATAATCCACTTTACAAAGTGAAAATTTATTTTGAAAGTGAGGCTCTCTGCTCCTTTAGTAAACCAGGATCTCTGTGAATATTTTATGAATACTAGTACTTAAGTATGTGAGTTAATATTGGATAAGGTTACATTTGTGTATATGTACAAGCCTGGATAATTCTGTTTAGAAGTGATAAGACCGCCAGTTTCAGAACTCAGTAAACAATTATAGGAGAGACGGGGAGTATTTTTACACTGCTAACAATAGAGAAAGCCTCATAAAAATGTCAGTAGTTCTTGAATTTCTACTAGGATTCAGACATCTGGTAGCATATTGATTCCACATTTTAACAAAATTGTTATTATGTAACGTCACATTTTTGTCCACAAGAGAGCTGTGTATGCTCTGTACATGTGATTTAATTTCCACGAATTTGTTGAAACTGAAAACTGAAATTAGGAACCAAGTATAAATATACAGTGTACCACCGCATTGTTACTTAGTAATGCTGCCTCCCTCATGGTCTGCTGCCTCCCTCGTGGATCTTTTCAGGATCTATAGTGGAAAAGAATGTTTAAACCCAAACGGAAATCAAATAATTTAGTCTGTATAAACCAGATTTTCTTTGGAAGATTTTTTTTCAAGTTTTGATAAGTTTTACAGAGTAAACAAACAGGTTTTATGGGCCTATTCATACCTGTGAAAATACATACATTTTCTTTTTAAAAATGTATCTCTGTTTTCTTTTTAAAAATGTATACATTACTATGCTAACATTTTTAGACATGTGTGAAGAAATACTGTAAAGTAAGAATATAAAGAATATTATAAAAATATATTTTTTAATTGTTTATTTTTATCAGTTTACAAAATGCAAAATTAGCGAACAGAAAAAAAATCTAAATCAATTTTTGGTGTGACATCCCTTTGGCTACAAACCAGCATCAATTCTTCTAGTTACACTTGCACACAGAGGGAGCTTGACAGGTAGGTTGTTCCAAACATCTTGGAGATCTTCTGTGCATGTTGGCTGCCTCAAATCCTTCTGTCTATAAGTATCTGCCTGTATTTCTCAGCATTGAGGACACCATTGATCGGGGCAAAGTTGAGGACCATAGATGCAGTGGTGGGAGCCAAGGAAATTTAATGCAGCAGATGAAAGACACATCATGCTTACAGTGGAGATGGAAAGTATTCAGAACCCCTTAAATTTTCCACTCTTTGTTATATTGCAGCCATTTGCTAAAATCATTTAAGTTCATTTTTTTTCCTCAATAATGTACACACAGCACCCCATATTGACAGAAAAACACAGAATTGTTGACATTTTTGCAGATTTATTAAAAAATAAAAACTGAAATATCACATGGTCCTAAGTATTCAGACCCTTTGCTGTAACACTCATATATTTAACTCAGGTGCTGTCAATTTCTTCTGATCATCCTTGAGATGGTTCTACACCTTCATTTAAGTCCAGCTGTGTTTGATTATACTGATTGGACTTGATTAGGAAAGCCACACACCTGTCTATATAAGATCTTACAGCTCACAGTGCATGTCAGAGCAAATGAGAATCATGAGGTGAAAGGAACTGCCTGAAGAGCTCAGAGACAGAATTGTTGCAAGGCACAGATCTGGCCAAGGTTACAAAAAAATTCTGCTGCACTTAAGGTTCCTAAGAGCACAGTGGCCTCCCTAATCCTTAAATGGAAGACGTTTGGGATGACCAGAACCCTTCCTAGAGCTGGCCGTCCGGCCAAACTGAGCTATCGGGGGAGAAGAGCCTTGGTGAGAGAGGTAAAGAAGAACCCAAAGATCACTGTGGCTGAGCTCCAGAGATGCAGTCAGGAGATGGAAGAAAGTTGTAGAAAGTCAACCATCACTGCAGCTCTCCACCAGTCGGGGCTTTATGGCAGAGTAGCCCGACGAAAGCCTCTCCTCAGTGCAAGACACATAAAAGCCTGCATGGAGTTTGCTAAAAAACACCTGAAGGACTCCAAGATGGTGAGAAGTAAGATTCTCTGGTCTGATGAGACCAAGATAGAACTTTTTGGCCTTAATTCTAGGCGGTATGTGTGGAGAAAACCAGGCACTGCTCATCACCTGTCCAATACAGTCACAACAGTGAAGCATGGTGGTGGCAGCATCATGCTGTGGGGGTGTTTTTCAGCTGCAGGGACAGGACAACTGATTGCAACTGAGGGAAAGATGAATGCGGCCAAGTACAGGGATATCCTGGACGAAAACCTTCTCCAGAGTGCTCAGGACCTCAGACTAGGCCGAAGGTTTACCTTCCAACAAGACAATGACCCTAAGCACACAGCTAAAATAACGAAGGAGTGGCTTCACAACAACTCTGTGACTGTTCTTGAATGGCCCAGCCAGAGCCCTGACTTAAACCTAATTTAGCATCTCTGGAGAGACCTAAAAATGTCTGTCCACCAACGTTTACCATCCAACCTGACAGAACTGGAGAGGATCTGCAAGGAGGAATGGCAGAGGATCCCCAAATCCAGGTGTGAAAAACTTGTTGCATCTTTCCCAAAAAAGACTCATGGCTGTATTAGATCAAAAGGGTGCTTCTACTAAATACTGAGCAAAGGGTCTAAATACATAGGACCATGTGATATTTCAGTTTTTCTTTTTTAATAAATCTGCAAAAATGTCAACAATTCTATGTTTTTCTGTCAATATGGGGTGCTGTGTGTACATTAATGAGGAAAAAAATGAACTTAAATGATTTTAGCAAATGGCTGCAATATAACAAAGAGTGAAAAATGTAAGGGGGTCTGAATACTTTCCGTCCCCACTGTACATTCCTTCTCCATTAGAAAATGTACAGCAGTGACATCAGCACAGAACTGCTGAAAACCAGTGGGACACAGGTACACTCATCTACTGTCCAGACAAGTCTGGCCAGAAGTGGTTTTCAAGGAAGAATTGCAGCTAAAAAGCCATACCTCCGACATGGAAACAAGGCTAAGTAACTCAGCTATGTACAAAAACATGGGGTGCAGAAAAATGGCAATAGGTGGTCTGGACTGATAAGTTCAAATTTGAAATATTTGGATTTAGCAGGAGGCAGTTTGTTCACGAAGGGCTGGAGAACGGTACAATAATTAGTGTCTGCAGGCAACAGTGAAGCATGGCGGAGGATCCTTGTAAGTTTCGGGCTGCATTTCTGCAAATGGAGTTGGAGATTTGGTCAGGTTCAATGATGTCCTTAATGCTGAGAATTGAATCCATCATACCATACCATCAGGGAGGCATGTAATTGGCCCAAATTTTATTCTGTTGCAGAAAATCGACCCCAAACATACAGCCAATGTCATTAAGAACTATTCTCAGTGTAAGAAGAACCAGGAGTCCTGGAATTGATGGTTTTACCCCCACAGAGCCCTGATCTCAACACCATCAAGTCTGTCTGGGCTTATATAAGGAGACAGAATGATGTGATCCGCAGAAGATTTGTGGTTAGTTCTCTAAGGTGTTTGGAACAACCTACCTGCTAAACTCCTTCAAAAATTGTGTGCAAGTAGTGTACCTAGAAGACTTGATGCTGTTTTGAAAGCAAAGGGTGGTCACAACAATATTGATTCTCTTCTGTTCATTTACCTATTTTTTTGCTCATTTTGTTAATTGATAAAAATAACACTAGTAATACTGATAGTAATAACACTTCTATTTCTGAAAGCTTTCTTAAAGTGTTACTAAACCCAGGACCCTTCATTCATTATATCTGGTCTTCCACAATACACAGAACATGGAAATGCAATAGTTTTAGTAAATATAAACTGCTAAGTACCTTTTCTCATTAGCAGTTAGAGCAATCTTGTGACTTCTATCAGTGTCTGGTTAAAGCTTGTAGGAGGAGTTTTCATTCTCCCCTGACTGTCCTATAAAGCTGCAGGACCCCTGATCCTCTGTCTGGACAGTGCTGATCCTGTACTGATCACATGCACGCTCCCAAGAAAAAAAAACTCTCTAGCAATACACACCAAACTGAGCATGTGCAGCTTGCCCCCAAGGCTATGTTCTATCAGAGGATTAACCCTTTAGGCTCCACAGTGAGTATAATAAGCATGCTTTACTGCATATATAGACTGATTTTACTGTTGTGGGTTTAGTAACACCTTAATTCACATAATCTTTTCACACCTGCTTGAAAACTTTTGTACAGTCTATAGTATATGTATATATATATATTTATATATTTATATATTTATTTATATGTGGTATTGTTCAGTTCAAAAATGTTAATTACAGAATGACTCCAAATTCCTATGAGTATGGGAACTCTGTTTAGCTTGTGCCTTTCCTACTCTGCACCTGATTGGCCTGGGCAACTTGTGACCTGTTTTTTGCTTAACCCCTGAGCCTACATATATACCCCCCCTCCAATTTTCCTAACCCCCCCAGTCCTGCCTTTTTTTTTATTTTATGTTTGTTGACATGATTCCAGATTCATTGACTGCACCAATATGCCCTGCCCAGTTTTCTTTTCTAAACTACTCAAACCCACTCCTTCATCTCCATAACATAGATATGAATCATTGTGTAATCCCAGGATATGTACTTGGAGGGCTAATCAGGCTCCTTGAGATAACACAGGAAGTGTGCTCAAGGCACAGGACAGCTCCAAATTTCTGAGATGATCTACAGATATATTTTTTCACTTACCATACAGATATAGTGCATCTGGAAAGTATTCACAGCGCTTAACTTTTTACACTTTTTAAACGTAGTGACGTAGTATCCGGTCGCCGTAAGGTCATGCCTATGTGAAATCTCTTTTATATATGAGGATTCCGGAGATAAGGCTGAACTTCCCCATTGGGATATCCAGATTTATAATCCATGGGATGCTGGTCTGTGCCTATTTACTTCTAGGTTCTGGTGAGTACAAACCCCTTGTGGGTGTGTGGAGCACGTGACGGTGAAGTGTTTGGTGAACGGTGCACCCATCAATATACTGCCTGATATACCATCTATACTCATCAGAGACTCTTAATCCATTATAGTTTTGTAATTTTTATACAAACTAATCTATCGGATCTACTATTGTTACCTGATAGAAGCGCCGCTTTGATGTTTTTATTGTTATCTCTGTTGAGGTTTTAATTTTAACATTCTTTTCTACCATTTTATTGATTTTAGTGGCTGCTGAGGGAAACCTCCTCTATAATGCATTTATTTTTTTAATGGTGTTTACTGCACATATCACTTTATATTCTAGTTTTATCAAAAAATATTGACTGTAGTATTTTAAGACCTGTTTACACATAGCGCTGAGATTGGGGGAGTGTGTTTGGATTATAGGGTTGTTTTCCTCCTTTGCGTTTATAATACCCCATAATGACAATGTGAAAGAAGTTTGTTTGAAATCTTTGCAAATTTATTACAAATAATACATTTTAAAAATCCCATGTACATAAGTATTCACAGCCTTTGCTCAATACGTTGGTGAAGTACCTTTGGGACCAATTACAGCCTCAAGTCTTTTTGAGTATGATGCTACAAGCTTGGCACACCTATTTTTGGGCAGTTTCTCCCATTCTTCTTTGCAGGACCTCTCAGGCTCCATTAGGTTGAATGGGGAGCGCCAACGCACAGCTATTTTCAGATCTCTCCAGAGATGTTTAATCGGGTTCAAGTCTGGGCTCTGGCTGGGCCACTCAAGGACATTCACAACTTTGTCCTGTAGCCACTCCCTTGTTATCTTGACTGTGTGCTTAGGGTCGCTGTCCTGTTGGAAGATGAACCTTTGCCCCAGTCTGAGGTCCAGAGTGCAATGGAGCAGGTTTTTATTAAGGATGCCTCTGTACATTGCTGCATATATCTTTCCCTTGATCCTGACAAGTCACCCAGTTCCTGCCGTTGAAAAATATCCCCACAGCGTGATGCTGCCACTACTATGCTTCATTGTAGGGATGGTTTTGGCCAGGTGATAAGCGGTGCCTGGTTTCCTCCAGACATGATGCTTGCCATTCAGGCTAAAGAGTTTAATCTTTGTTTCATCAGACCAGAGAATTTTGTTTCTCATGGTTTGAGAGTCCTTCAGGTGCCTTTTGGCAAACTCCAGGTGTGCTGTCATGTGCCTTTTACTGAGGAGTGGCTTCTGTCTGGCCACTCTACCATACAGGCCTGATTGGTGAAGTGCTGCAGAGATGGTTGTTCTTCTGGAAGGTTTTCCCCTCTCCACAGAGAAACGGTGGCGCTTTGTCAGAGTGACCATCAGGTTCTTGGTCACCTCCCTGACTAAGGCCCTTCTCCCCTGCTCTAGGAAGAGTCCTGGTGGTCCCAAACTTCTTCCATTTACAGATGATGGAGGCCACTGTGCTCATTGGGACCTTTAATGCTGCAGAAATTTTGTTTGTGCTCTGACATGCACTGTTAATTGTGGGCCCTTATATAGACAGGTGTGTACCTTTCCAAATCATGTCCAATCAACTAAATTTAACACAGGTGGACTCCAATCAAGTTGTAGAAACATCTCAAGGATGATCAGTGGAAACAGGATGCACCTGAGCTCAATTTTGAGTTCATGGCAGAGCCTGTTAATACTTATGTACGTGTGTATTTTTTTTGTTTTTTATTTTTTATAAATTTGCAAAGATTTTAAACAAACTTCTTTCATGTTGTCCTTATGGGGTATTGTCTGTAGAATTTTGAGGAAAGTAATGAATTTTGAGGGGTTGTAAAGTTAGAATGTTGCTTTATCTTAATGCATTCTGTGCATTAAGATAAAAAGCCTTCTGTGTGCAGCAGCCCCCCTCAGCCCTCCTAATACTTACCCGAGCCTTATCTCTGTTCAGTGATGTCCACGAATGACTCGACTATCCAGATTGGCTGAGACACAGCAGCAGTGCTATTGGCTCCCTCTACTGTCTATCAAAGTCAGTTAGCCAATCAGGAAAGAGAGGGGGTGGGGTCAAATCGGAGCTCCGTGTCTGAATGGACACAGGGAGCTGTGACTCGGCTCAAGTGCCCCCATAGCAAGCTGCTTGCTGTGGGGGCACTCAACATAAGGGATGGGCCAAGAGAGCCGAAGAGGGACCCGAGAAGAGGAGGATCTGGGCTGCTCTGTGCAAAACCATTACACAGGGCAGGTAAGTATAACATGTTTGTTATTTTTATGGAAAAAAAGAGCCTTTACAATCACTTTAATCCATTTTGGAATAAGGCTGTAACATAACAAAATGTGGAAAAAGAGAAGCGCTGTGAATACTTTCCGGGTGCACTGTCTAATAAAATACTTTCAGTAGTTTAATTAACAAGCAAAAAGGTAGCAAATAAGAGAAGTTCATTGTTATAGTTTACATACAAGAGAGGACAAAGTAATTGCATTGGGAAACCAGTTGCACTCTTGGGAGACTAATCTACAAATCTCTAATTGAATGCAATTTAATACAATTAGCAAAAATGTAGAACAATGAGTTTGTGAAAATGTGAGTCAAATGAAAAAAAAGGCAAACACAGCAATAATAATGAAGTAGGAGGGAGGAAGGGGTAGGTCACAGTAGGTTTACAGAAGACCCAAGCTATTGACCTCCACAGCAGCAACATTCTGAGACAGGAAGGGGACCAGGCATCCCTGCAGTGAAGATTTGTACAAGATCCAGCTGCCTGAACAACGTGAGACATCCTTTATTACAGGTAAGTTGGTTCACTAAAGCTATAGAGATTTTTTTTTTTATGGCTAAACTTCAGCTTTAACAACAAAATGAGTGCACATCATTTGGCTTGCACAGGGATCTCTATTAATTGTGATAATTCATAGCTTGCAAGAATCTATAAAATGTAATGGAGGAAATCTAGTTATTTTAGCTTAGGAAACTTGTGTCTATGTATTTTTCCTGGCACTGGTTATACGTCTGTTGAGAGGGTGACGTACAACTTGGTCTCAACTTCATTTGCTGCCAGCCACATGAATAACGTCACTAAATGTATGGCTTACTTGCTCTATGCATTCATTAAAAGATAATCATTATTTCTCTGTACCTTCTACAGGTGTAGGGCAGGTTGCAATATTGGTAATGAGCAATGATTTCTTGGCCCTACTGCTGAGATAGTTAACAAAACCTAAAGGATTTTACATTTTGAATAGAAGGGGGAATAATTATAAGCTCTGTCAGGATTTTACTGTTGTATAAACTCTTCCAAAGCAGCACAACCTGTTTGTTCTTTTGTTAAAGAAAGTAGTTCAGTCTTCTATGAAATTACATCCTCAGATTTTAAGGCCCATACACAAGATAGGACTTTGTACAAACTTTCCAGTGGATTTTTGTACAAAGGGCGTCAGCCATAAACTAATTAAGCATACACACGGCAGGACTTTTTCAGCCAACTTTCACCAAATCATGTGGTTTTTCAGCTCTTTTCGCTACCCTTTGGTCAACTTCTGTATTGTTGTCTGATCTTTTGCATTGGTTCTGAGCATGTGTGTTTGTACTTTGGACTAAAGTCCTATGGACTTGTGTACACATGATAGGATTTTGCACCATAGGACTTTTGTTGCCTGAAAGTTTGTCTGTTTGCACAGCCAACATTTGTCCAAAGAAAAACGAAAAAGTTTATCCGATGGAGCATACACATGGTAGGATGTTGCCTTAAAACAGCTAATTTGCATGTTTGTTGTCAAAAAGTCGTGTGTATGGGCCTTATGACAGATATCACTCTTAAATGCCTGTATAATAATACTTTCAAAGGTTTTAGTGACCAGACTCAATACGTTTCTGGGACAAGCAATCCATAGAGACCTTGTTGGTCGCCTGTCCTCTTTAGCTTTACCTTGGAACCTTTCGCAATAGCCATTAGATCAGATGCTAACATAAAGGTTGCAGGAAGCCACCATAAAATAATGTTCTTTGTGGATGACATCTTGCTGCATCTTTCTGCACCTCATATATCAATGCCTTTTTTTCTTTATGTCTTTCTATGTTTGTGGACCAAAGCAAAAGCTTTAGAGTCTTTCTACTCTTCAAACTGAGTACAAATTCACCTGGTCCACCATACATCTATACTTAGGAGTGTATATTTCCCCAATTTATAACTCGCTTTAGAGAGAGAAATTACCCAATTACCTTTAGCGAACTCTCTCACCTTTTGATTATGTTTAAAATCCTGCCCATCTTTTCCTTTTGTAAAGGCATGCTTGTCAAATTTAATCTTGAAAATCTAAAATAATTAATGAAATACTGAATAAAAATCCTGACCGTCTCTTTATAATGTGGAGTTCATACAATAAAAATGTCTAACATACCGTTTATGGAACCACCTACAAGCCTTACCAATTGCTGTCCGAAACTATATCTTATGCATAGAACATTCTAAATTTTAAAATATATATGGGGGACTTTAGGGCCTAGGAGACTGAACAGTATTTTATATCTTATAAATTATCAGGTGGATAGGGAGTTCTAAACAAAATAAAATACTACACTGCTGCATGAATAGCCTGTTTGGCATCATTTCATGTCACTCAAGAACTCCAACTATGGATCTGACTATCATGAAATTTTCCCTTACTCCAATTTACAATCTAATCTGTCTCCCACCACAATATCATCCTCACGTCCAAGACCAGATGCTGCGCTAATCTTTAGACAAATAGGATACCATTAAATTCTCTAGTGCATTGGTATCCCCCACATCTACCCTTGGTTTTCTCTCCCCTATTCAGTTCCCCTCATACAGAATCTTATTTCTTCAAAGCTTGGCAATATCATGCATCTAAATATGACTATAAACTTCTTTACTTTATGGTTAACACATTTCAGCATTCCAAAAAATCCCAAATCATAACTTTTTACAAATAAAACATTTTCCAAAATCCCTATTTAGTAGCAAAACGTTTACAGTAGGGATCGAAAGTTTGGGCACCCCAGGTAAAAATGTGTATTAATGTGCATAATGAAGCCAAGGAAAGATGGAAAAATCTCCAAATGGCATCAAATTACAGATTAGACATTCTTATAATATGCCAAAAAAAAGTTAGATTTTATTTCCATCATTTACACTTTCAAAATTACAGAAAACAAAAAAATGGGTCTGCAAAAGTTTGGGTACCCTGCAGAATTAATATCTTGTACTGCCCCCTTTGGCAAGTATCACAGCTTGTAAACGCTTTTTGTAGCCAGCCAAGAGTCTTGCAATTCTTGTTTGAGGTATCTTTGCCCATTCTTCCTTACAAAAGTCTTCCAGTTCTTTGAGATTTCTGGGCTGTCTGTCACGCACTGCTCTTTTAAGGTCTATCCATAGATTTTCAATAATGTTGAGGTCAGGAGATTGTGAAGGCCATGGCAAAACCTTCAGTTTACGCCTCTTGATGTAATCCCCCATGGATTTTGAGGTGTGTTTAGGATCATTATCCATTTGTAGAAGCCATCCTCTCTTTCACAGATGGCATCAAGTTACCATCAAAAATTTGCTGAAATTTTATTGAATCCATTTTTCCTTCTACTCGTGAAATGTTCCCTGTGCCACTGGCTGCAATACAACCCCAAAGCATGATTGATCCACCCCCATGCTTAACAGTTGGACAGAGGTTCTTTCCATTAAATTCTGTGCCCTTTCTTCTGCAAACGTACCTTTGCTCATTCCGGCCAAAAAGTTCTATTTTAACCTCTTCGGTCCACAGAACTTGTTTCCAAAATGCCTCAGGCTTGTCTATATATTCATTTGCAAAGTTTAAACGCTGATTTTTGTGGTGAGGACGTAGAAGAGGTTTTCTTCTGATGACTCTTCCATGAAGACCATATTTGTACAAGTATCTCTTTATAGTGGAATAGTGTACCACAACTCCAGTGTCTGCCAGATCTTTCTGGAGGGATCGTGCAGTCAAACGTGGGTTTTGAATTGCTTTTCTCACAATCCTGTGAGCTGTTCTGTCTGATATTTTTCTTGGTCTTCCAGATCTTGCTTTAACTTCCACTGTTCCTGATGACTGCCATTTCTTAATTACATTCCGAACAGAGGATATTGACATCTGAAAATGCTTTGCTATTTTCTTATAGCCTTCTCCAGCTTTGTGAGCGTCAACTATTTTCAGTTTCAGTTTTCTAGACAACTGCTTAGAAGAACCCATGGTGCTGATTGTTGGGGCAAGGTCAGATGAGTCTGGCCATTTAAAACCTTTGAGATTGACATCACCTGGTCTTCCCAGAAGATGAATGAGAACAATCCATGACACTGGCAGGTCTCAGCTTTGCAAAGGGTGCAGTGCATGCTATAAATTCTGCAGGGTGCCCAAACTTTTGCAGACGCCATTTTTTGTTTTCTGTAATTTTGAAAGTGTAAATGATGGAAATAAAATCTAACTTTTTTTGACATATTATAAGAATGTCTAATCTGTAATTTGATGCCATTTGGAGATTTTTCCATCCTTCCTTGGCTTCGTTATGCACATTAATACACATTTTTACCTGGGGTGCTCAAACTTTCGATCCCCACTGTACACCACTACAGATTTCAAACTTTGAAACCAGATTTATGGACAAGCCACAATCTACAGTATAGGCCCAATTTCCTCTTTATAGAGAGCAGTGTTAATTTTGGCAGCAAATTTCGATTTAGTTTTAGTCTTAGTCTTTTGACTAACATGGCATTTTAGTTTTAGTCCCATTTTAGTCTTCTGCAGTTGTTTTAGTTGTATTTAGTCTAAATCTCCAGTACATATTGGTCGACTAAAACTAATTTTAGTCATCTAAAATCTAATGTGTAGAGTTAAATTGTAATGCATTATTTAAGCATTTCTCTACAGTTTCCACACTCATTATATAATATATATACTGCTGGGGTGAAAAATCGAGTATGTTATTATTTATGGTTTTAAAGTTTGAACATGCACTACAGGCCAGTGTTAATTTTGACGTCAAATTTCAATTAAGTGTTAGTCATACCATTTTAGTTGTAGGCGTATTTTAGTCTTAACTAAAATGCCATTTTAGTTTTAGTTGTATTTTAGTCATCTCAATTGTTTAATTTTAGTCATATTTTAGTAGACTAAAATAGTATTTTAGTTTTAGTTGACAAAATTAACACTGATAGAGAGACCTCAATTCCTCACAAAATCCTAACAAATCCTAACAAACTTCCGTAAACTGTTGGCGCCTATATAAATCCTGTATAATAATAATATATGATCAAGTAGGAAAAAAAACTAGGGGCTCCCTTGAGCAAATGGAGTTGGAAATAATATGGTCATAGATTGCCAAAAGCTAATCTAATGTTATATTGAGAGAAATCATGCAAAGTGTTTAATACAATTGTACCTGACCCCAGATAGAATGACTAGTAAAGCCTAGTACACACAGGTCAAATGTAGGCCGGCATTGGCCGGTTCTATAGAAATTGGCCGACATTCGGCCTGTGTGAATGGCAGCCGGTCTGACAAAAGCCAATGGCTGAGAGCGCTTACCGAAGTGTTCTGGCGGGGAGACCGTCCCTCTGCCAGAACACAATAGAACAGCAGGGAAAATCGCTGTACTAAGCTCAGATTGTTAGTACAGCAGCTCCGACCTAAGCTGCAAGAACGAAAAAAAATTGTGGTGTGTACGGAGCTTTATACTCCTACACTATTCCGCACTGCTTTTGGGGCTGTACTTCCTCAGGCTCTATGCTTCATGTTTGCTGGGACTACCCAAGAGTTCAGAAGCTGAGTTTCCAAGAATATAATCTTGTCTGATCAATACTACATTGCCGCCTAGTGCGAGGCACTTGAGGAACCATTGATGAATAAGAGGATTCCAAATCTTATCAAACATGAAGAAGTGTTGGTCACCTTTATCTTTTTGACCACAAGACAGACATTTGCTAAATCCTGGCAGCAACCCACACTGAATTTTGAGGAATTCAAGCAGCGACTCATGGGAACAATGACTAATTAGAACAGGGGTCTTAAAGTACCGGCTCATTTACGGCCCGCAGACTGGTTAAAAATGGTCCGCAGGCAGGGCCGATCCTGGGAGGGAGCAGGTGGTGCACTGCGCAGCGGCTGGGAGCTTTCTCTCTCCGTCTCCTGTGTCCTCTCCCTTGCATGCTTCTGCAGCAAACTAAACAGACACGGCACAGGAGAGCAATGAGAGAACAGAGCGGAGGGAGAATCTGCCCATCGCCCTGCCCACCTAGGCTCTGATGATCATTCAGAGCTGTGCTCCCTCGGAGGCTGTGCCCGGCCCCAGATCCAGGCTCCTGCTGCCACCTCAGGGCGGGAGATCATTGGGTTCTCTGTATGCCCTGCCAGAAGGAGTGGACTCTGGAGGCAGAAGATCAGGCCACCAGTTGTCTGCCAGGAGGGGAGGTAAGTGAGCCATCACACCGAGGCTGAGCAAAGTCCTTAGTAGGGTGACTGGGGTTGAAATTTATGAAGAGGGGGTAGTTGTGAAGTGTTTGTGGGGGTATTTGTGAAGTGTGAGGGGGGGTTATTTGTGGAGTGTAGGGGGTAGTGCTGGGGATTAATAATGCGTCCACTGACACCAGTGCTGGGGGATACTAATGCATCCACTGACACCAGTGCTAGGGGTTAATAATGCGTCCTCTGACACCAGTGCTGTTGTTTTTGAAGTTTGAAAGTTTACATGCGGCCCCCATGGAATATGAAAACTTGTCTTGTGGACCTCAGGTAATTTGAGTTTCAGACCCTTGAACTAGAAGCCTATGGCTATACCATACTATACTTTAATGATGCACTAGAAAAGTACTTGAAATATATGGGAACCCTTACCTTGTAAAGCAACCAATTGAGGTTCAAGCAGAAACGCACAGCAAAAAAAAAAAAAAAAAAATATATATATATATATATATATATATATATATATATATATACGTATATACATATATACAAATGTTTTTGCTGTGCATTTCCATTTTAAATGGAATTGGTTGTTTTTAAGGGATATATATAGGATGGTATCCAAGTGGATACATTTTTTGAAGTATTGATATCGTTTACAGGTAATTTTGTTGTAGAACAAAAAATCTTTTTTGTTCTTATACAACTCTTGGGGTGCATACTATTCTAGTGTGATAAAACAGTGAAGTATTTTACTACATGTCAGGTCACCATTGGGTACGGTATCAGGTTATGACAAATAGAATACATTCATCTTTTTTTTTTTTTTGCCAGGCTCGTCCAAAGGGCGAAGGTCTAACCCCATATCAAGGAAAGAAACGATGTTTTGGGGAATACAAATGTCCAAAGTGCAAGCGGAAATGGATGAGTGGGAACTCCTGGGCTAACATGGGTCAAGAGTGTATAAAGTGCCACATCAATGTCTACCCCCATAAACAGGTAAGCCAGAGACAGAGTGTGATGGTCCCATCAGCTTGATATTGCATGCAAGATTTTCAAAGTACCCTAATCCCTAGGACTGTGTCCAGTATACCACCCATAAAATCTACTTGCTAGTGGCCCACTGTTTGTACCTGTAATGGTTGCAGGCATACCCCACTGTTATCATTTGATGAGGTGACAAACCACTGAAGTAAAATACCAGATCATATGTTGAAATTTGCAGAGGTCAGGGAAGATGGCGATCTGGCTGAAGGTTTTAAATATAGACAGAATGTTGACGTAGTTGCTGTACAAGTAAAATCCTAACATAATCAGAAGCATATGCAGGAAATAGATAAAAAATAACAGTCAGGGAATGAGGGCTGAGGTTAGTAGGCACAATTAAGAAACTGGGTTAGGGAGCAGAACACAAAATCTGGGTAACAGGAAACTCCACATATTAGAATTAAAGACAAGTAGTAGAGGAGTCCTTATGCATCCTATGAGGCTGATAGATCCAGGGATAGTTAAGAAGAGGATATAGACTAAGAAAAAGGCACAGGTTAACAGATAGTAGAGAAAATGGGGGAGATATTAAAGTGTTTGTAAACTTAACATGTCATATTCCTGATATGCATAGCTCCCAACTGTCCCTGATTTCAAGGGACTATCCCTCATTTGAACAAAGTCTTTCTGTCCCTCTTTCCTTCTTATGTGTCCCTATTTTTTGGTCTGATTTATTTAGTTGTACATAAAATGCACTATTTATCTATCCAAAAGTGTTTTACAATGCTTTACAATTTCTAAATTGCTACATCTGTAAATTCCAAAAATCAATACAAATAAATAATAGTGGTAAAAACACTTGTAAGTTTAACCAATCATTTGTATAATTTGTATAATTTACCTTAGCATAGCAGGGTGTGTGTCCTATGCCTATATACTTTTGCTAATAGGTGTCCCTCATACCCATCTCAGGTATGCTAATATGTGCCTGCTGTAACATGTACATGTATAAAAAAGTATCCATTTCTATTTGTATTGCTTCCTTTGTGTGAAATGTCTGATGTTCTTGCCAGTCCCTCTGCTTTCCTATTAAAAACAAATCACACTATGCAGGAGAGCACAGCATGGTCAGTTCTCTAGCTATGCTCCAATGATCAGATTTGTCCTAACACACCTCCCCTACACAGCCTTTCACTGGGAAGCTCAGTGTGCTGCTGCTTCTCCTTCCCCAGCTCTTATGCAGCTGCGAACAGAGGGAATGTGATCACTTATAAAAAAAAAAAAAATAAAGGTATTTATAATGCTTTTTTTTATATCTATAAAACAAATGTTTTGCCTTTTATTTCTATTTTAAACTGAATGGGTTGTTTTACATGGTGAGGGTTTACAATCACTTCAAGTTACAACTTTACTGTAGCTTTTAAATCTGACTACTCTCATCCCAGAGTCTTGACTAATGTCAGCAGACCTTATGAAGAGTTTGTGACTGCTACAAACATCTTCATATTTTAATGTTACATATGTTGTAGAATTTAAGACTGAATTATGTATTTATGACAAATGCAGCCAGTTCTTATCCCTGCAAACCTTTGGAATTATGTCGTGCCAGCTGCAAGAAAATTGTGCTATTGCAGAACATAAAGATGCTATGTTGAACCTTACCTTTGCCTGACACTAGGAATGAATGAGAATTGCTGCATGGATATTGATGCTGCAGCCATTGTCACTTTCTAAACCTTTTTAGCCTGTCCAGACTACTCTTACTAATCCTGCCTCCAAAATAACAAGCATTCAACAATGTAAAAAACCGAATAAAAAGGAGAAAAGGAGTTAGAAAATGAATTGCATTTTTCCTGCTTCTGCTGAAATGTGAAGGAAAATGCAGGCATAACCATTCCTCCACTTTACGGTACCTTTTTTTTTAAATCCCAAGAATTGTTGGCCAGAGAACCTTCTCTAGTAATTAGGCAGCGTTGGAAAAGGAAGTTAAATGTTCTGGTTACAGGAGGCTAAGGGACCACATTACTAAAGAGGTTGTTTTCACCCTTGACTATAGTATTACCCTAGACTTTGATAAACACACAATTGGATATATTACTAAGTCATTTCCTTCATTTGACCTGACAGGTTCCTTTAAAGTGGACCTTTATCCCCTAATAGTAAGAATCCATGGTGCATGCACCTCTGCATGCTGATTCCAAATCACGGCTTTAATCTGTTACACACATTTTGTTGTTTTCCTGGTAGTTTGAGACACTGGTGATGTATCCCTGAGCCCTTATGAAGGCTATTTATCCAGTGCCTCCCAAGGAGATATCATCTGAAAACTCAAAGATCATGTGAAATGTCACGAAAATTGTCACAGCACATCGTTGGAGGCAAGCGATAATGTGTTATATGGATTTCGTTTTGCATACAGATATATTTAATGCTGCTTCTTTCATTTAAGGAGTGGGGGAGGAGGAGGTCTGCTTTAAGCAAAGGAAAATGTTCTTCAATAGCCAAAAATATGAGACTCCAGGCTCCTGTGCTTTCTCTAGTCATGTTTGATAGTCTCGTAAACTTCACCATACAAAACAGGTAAATAGTGGCGCTATCTAAACCCCCCAAAAAAAACAAAAACACAAAAAAAAATTAAAATCAAAAATAGAAATAAAAATAAGTAAATAGGAAACACCCAGTGTTAGATGCGAGTTAAATTAATCGCAATAAAACATCCATCTAAGATTTCACAATTTCAGTGATCTCAAAAACTCAATATGTATATATATGTATTCAGTGAAGATCTTCAATTAAATCAGGCAATCTTTCCACCATACCATGCGAGTATGTGCCATCACTTCTCCGTACTCACGTGGTGTGGTGTGAAGATTGCATGATTTAATTGAAGCTACTGTATGTCTGTTAGTGAAGTTACTAAAAATTATTTTTCAACATAAACATGGGCAGTCACAAGGTGTTTATAGGTGGGTGCTAGCTTCATCACAAGGATGTATAGTGAACCTTAAAGTGGTTGTAAAGGCAGAATATTTTTTATCTTAATGCATTCTATGCATTAAGATAAAAAATCCTTCAGTGTGCAGCAGCTCCCCTCAGCCCCCCTAATACTTACCTGAGCCTCATCTCGTTCCAGCGATGTGCACGAGTGCGTCGGCCATCCGGGACCCTGCCACCTAATTGGCTGAGACACAGCAGTGACGCCATTGGCTCCCGCTGCTGTTAATCAAAGTCAGTTAGCCAATGAGGAGAGAGAGGGGGTGGCGCCAAACTGCGGTTCCATGTCTGAATGGACACAGGGAGCTGCAGCTCGGCTCTGGTGCCCCCATAGCAAGCTGCTTGCTGTGGGGGCACTTGGCAGGAGGGAGGGGCCAGGAGCAAAGGCGAGGGACCCGAGAAGTGGAGGATCTGGGCTTCTCTGTGCAAAATCATTATACAGAGCAGGTAAGTCTAACATGTTTGTTATTTTTAAAGACAAAAAACAAGACTTTAATATCACTTTAAGGTGCCCATAGTGAGGGCCAGCTGCGCCAAATACCTGAAGTGAGCGTGCAGTGAGTATAGCACACCTCAAAGTGCACATATTGAGTGAATGCTGTAAGTTAGTCCCACATTTTAAAGGTACTTTTAACTTCAGAGCCATATTCTTGATAGCTAAAGATATTAATATCACAAAATTCGTTTTCAGAAGGTGTGTTTGATAGGCATAGTGTCTCATTTCCAGTTTTATCAGCATACTGCAAAATATGTTTTACCAGAAAATATGAAATACCAGCAGGGAATAGTGAACGTACTAAGCTAACCGTATAATAAAGTAAACAATTACAGTGAATCTCCTAATGCATGAAGCTGCCATCCTTCAGATGTTACTTGTCAGCTACACCCATTCCTTTCACATCTGGGTTCTGGAACTGCCAGAAATGTCATTGGTATGTCATGGCATACTTCAAAAGCCAAAAACATGTGGTCACAGGAAAATAATAGAAGAAAAAAAATAAGAAATAGGAGTTCTGTTGTGTAATGGAAAACTTTTTATGAAACAAATAGTGTTTCTAATTTATTATAGACTGAAATAGCTTAGTATGACCTAGCTGCTGTATAAGTCGCCTGCCTCTACACTGGTTTCATTAGTGATATTTTTTACCCCTCAGAATTATTGCATACACTTAATAAACATATCCTGTAGTACAATGCAGATTTTGTGTGTAGGACCCAGCTGAGAAAAGCAGTTACAAAAAATATAACTCCATAAGAACCTAGTTTAATTTAAAGGCTAAGTTCACCTTGTTTTTTTCTAAATTCCAGCTTTTCTATGTACCAATTCACCATTAGGGCACTTTCACACTGGGGCGATGGGGGCATCGGCGGTAAAGCTCCGCTACTTTTAGCGGCGCTTTACCGTAGTTTCAGCGGCGCTTTTCGGCTGCTAGCGGGGTGCTTTTTAGCATGTGTTTTATTTTTTAGACTTTTCTCCCCTTATTTTCACTGGGCATCTGGTCAGTAACACACTTCCTGTCTTAGCATGTCTCCACTCTTGGACCCTTGGACAGCAGCATTGTCTGTCTGGGGAGGGGGTAGTGTTAGATGCATTAGCAGATTTAGATGGACTTGACTAACAAAGCCAAACTTAAGCTAACACTTTGTAAGAAGTTATATCAACGGTTTTTCTTCCTTTTGGGATAGTTTTTTTCATAAATGGATAAAAACTGACCATTGTAAGCACCCCTGTCAGTGTCAAATGATTTTTCTCAACCCTCTAACTACAACTTTTTTGGACAGCTTGGTCTATTAAGTCCTTCATAAAGGAAGGTAAAACAAATCCTAGTGCCTGAAAATGGTTTTGCATCTTTGACATGTGCTAGCAAAACTGTACATATCATCGCAACTACTGCACCCAGGTGATTTGTATCTTGGGTTTTTTCAGGACAAATTGAGCTTTCACTTGGTGGTAAATAGTAATGGATAGCTCCAAATTTTTTTTATTATAACAGGAAACTGGCAAAAAAATAGCAAAAATTCTTTTTTTTTTTTTTATTTATTTAGCTGAATATTTCTTGCTGTTACCATACCCTACTGCCAAAGAACAACCCAAAATATTTTTTTTCTGCTCCTGATGATACCTCATATGTGTATAATATTTGTTGTTTGTACCTATAGTAGAACCAAGAAAAAATAATGCGCAGTTTGCTTTTTTATCCTACCTAAACACACTGACATGGATATTAACTGACATTGATATCATTTTTTTTACAAATGCTGTTTTTTGTGTTCCAATAGTTTTTATTACAAATTTAAAGCATCACACAGAAGTTTCTGTTTAACCACTTTAGCCCCGGAAGGATTTACCCCCTTAATGACCAGGCCATTTTTTGCGATACGGCACTGCGTCCGCTTTAACTGACAATTGCGCGGTCATGCGACATTGTATACAAACAAAATTCATGCCCTTTTTTTTTCCACAAATAGAGCTATATTTTGGTGGTATTTGATCACCTCTGTGGTTTTCATTTTTTGCGCTATAAACAAAAAAAGAGCAACAATTTTGAAATAAACAATATTTTCTACTTTTTGCTATAATACAAATCCCCCCCCCCCCCCCAAAAAAAATGTCTTCATCAGTTTAGGCCAATATCTATTCTTCTACATATTTTTGGTAAATAAGCGTGTATTGATTGTTTTGTGCAAAATTTATGGCGCAAAAATAGGGGATATATTTATGGCATTTTTAATATTATTTTTTTTTTAACTAGTAATGGCGGTGATCAGCAATTTTTAGCGGGACTGCGACATTGCGGACAGATCGGACACTTTTGACACCTTTTTGGGACCATTGACATTTATAAGGCAATCAGAGCTAAAAATAGTCACTAATTAATATATAAATGTCACTAGCAGGGAAGAGATTATCATTAGGGGGTGATAAAGGGGTTAAGTGTTCCCTAGGGAGGTGTTTCTAACATGGGGGGAGTGGACTGACTGGGAGTAGAGAGAGATCGCTGTTCCTGATCACTAGGCCCCCTACAGCTATGGCGATTTGTGCAGCCATGCCAACCTGCCACCGTAGAATAACGGCGGCTGGTTGGCAAGCAGTTAAACAATTTCAAATAGTTGTCAGAACAAGGATGCGATTTCCAAGATGATAAAAGGCCCTGACCAGTGAAACTACATCCTAAAGTTTTAGGTCTAACAGTCAAGCTCTACTCATTATCACGACCATTTGTCTAAGTCTCAGCAACTAAGCACCAAGAAACATCAACAGGTAAAAATGAGTATCAAGTAACAGTACAGTAAGCTAATGATCACACATATCTCTAGAGCATTGTGAAATATAAAAGCATTGTCATCTAGGGCTGGTCCTGGTACCTCAAATCATGTGATCTCGATCTCCAGAAAGATAGAACAATTGGGGAGACTTGACGGTCCCCCAACAGCATCCTATTAAAAATTATTAGTATAATATAACAGAACCAATAACAGGAAGAGTGAAAAATTAGAAAAAAAGAGAGAAGAGAGACAAGTAGGAGAAAGAATCAGAATAGAGTAGGTCTCCTCAGCCCCGGCCTCCCCTCACAAAATGGCCCAGTGTTTCGGGAGCTTGAAGATAAGCAATCCAGGGGTTCCACACTTTTTCAAACCTAGCTTGCTTATCTCTAGGAATACTGGTCAGTTTTTCATTAATCATAATCCAGGATATTTAATGTTTCACCAACGTAACATTAATGGTGAGTGATTTCCATGCTCACGCTATGGTTATTTTAGCTACCAAAAAAATGAAAAATATGACAGTTGGTAGATACAAATGCTGTTTTTTATCCTTCTTAAAATACATGGACAATGACCTTTGACCCTGACCTTGACCCTAACTCTGGCTCCGACCTACAGCAGATCAAACCGTGATCTGACTTTTTTTTTTTTATTACACACTTTTTTGTTTACCTTTTTCTCCAGTAGCAAGAAGAAAAAAAAATTACAATGTTTCTTTTTCTTTATTCAAGAGGGGATAAAAACACAAGCGCTGTACAGTGACTTATCAATGTCATAGCCAATCAGAGGCTATTGCAGCAGTCAGGTGATTGGGAACTGGGCCTCCGCTTCCTGATCATTAGTGAGAAACTAATGCAGCCACCACATCTAGAAATTGGTAAGCTGCAATATAATACTTTTATGTTTTGGGATTTAATACTACTTTAACTCACCCACTGAAGGCTGCTTAAAGTCTCTTATGTTCAGAAATTCTCTAAACAAAAAAGGCTTCACGTGATGTGCAGGTTCCACGCCTCCAAAATTCTCATGAGAGCAATTTGCAATGTATAAACTGTGCAACAAATTCTTAAAAGAAAAAAAACATTTTGAGAGTTTGAAAATCTTTAAGCATAAAAAAACTCCTGTTACCCATCATTAAGGACTGGGTTGAAATTCACCAACAGCTGGTGAGCCATAACTACAACCGAGAATGGCATTAGATTACATATGCACTAATTAATCTTTTGTGTCCCATTTTCCCCCTTGCAGCGACCTTTGGAAAAACCTGACGGTCTTGATGTGTCTGATCAAAGTAAGGAGCACCCCCAGCATTTGTGCGAGAAGTGCAAAGTTCTGGGGTATTATTGCCGTCGTGTCCAGTAAACAGAACCAAGTTCCCGTAGTGGCGGGCAAAAGAATTGAAGACATAGAAGAACAAAGACACAGTGACTTGCATATAAACTAATAATATGAGATTTAGAATGTAACATTCTTCCTGTGTATGTGTAAAAACTGTATTTATAAAGCATTAGGGCTTACGAAAGTGGTTGCCATTTGCCTCCAGATTTCCCTGTTTCGTTAGGTTTCAACAAAATGAAGATCTGGCTATTATTTTCTAGCATATTATTATGACACAAATGACTTTGCTCTGTAAAACAGTTCAAATGGCAGTGATGATGTGAAAATGCAGTAACTCAGTAACCAACCAGAGTTTGGTTTGTTAAGGTAAAATCAGAGAAGTTTTGGATTCTGGTTGGATGCCATGGGCTACTAAACATTTTACATTTCTCCTTGTCTTACTGAATAGCTTGAAAAAAAGGTGACAAATATTCCTTGAACGAGTCGGCTTTTGCCATATGCCCACGATATGCCCATGCCTACAGAAGAGGAGGAAACATATTTTTGCACTTTTTCATGGGTTGTGAACCATTATCAAAAGCTGAATGTTAAAAAATACATAAACCATTGCTGTTTACTTACAACATGTGTTTACTATAAAAAGGACTGTTACATCAGATGTGTTTTACAGATAGTGTCATGGCTGTCAAAGAATAGTATGACCTAATCATGTGCCTCGGAGATGGCAATCACCACTTATAACACATCTGCAGTGCCCTATGGGAACTAAATAATTAGTCTTCCTTCATCATTTTACAAACAGTTATTACCAAGAAATAGCTGTTACCTTTATTATTTATATAAGCCTTGGACTTAGAGGCACATGGTGGTGGTTGCTTATCCCCAGATTTCACCTAAAAAAAAAATAGAATAAAAATCTGTATGCATATGGCAACGTTGAGTTACCAATAATAAATAAAAAAACTATCCTCAACTTCCGGGAAGGTAAGGGACATTTGTTTACATGTAATTTAGCCTCTTTGCTATTGATAAACTAATGGAAGTATCCACAGTAGCAACAGGGGTTTATGTTCAAAATGGCCTAAAATTGAGGTAGAGGCAAGACACAACACCAATAGTATTATGTCAGAAGAAATCAGTGTTACATGTTGTGTTTTATTGTATTCTCCTATAGGCCAAAAGCACACATAAAACTTTAACTGTGAATATGGGGTTGTCCATGGATTGAAATTGTCCCTAATCCCTGAGCTAGAGATTTGCCTCAAGTACTATTTATAATTGTTATTTTGTAAGCCACTTTGTAGATTTGTTTTTGTCTGTTTGTGTGATTTATGTGTGTGTTGATGCGTGCTGGAACTTCTATTATTTTATTTACTAAATGTTCATAGAAGCTAATTAGTCCAGTCCTCTTATCTATTTAACTGATGCATTTTCTCCATTCTTACACTGTTGTGCTAAGGTGCCTTTGCCCATCATCTCAACAAAAGCGCAAGTAACAAAACCCATGTTCTGCCTCAGATCAGCAGTATTCGAAGTGGCACTTATCTACTGCCCTTTTACAGGCCTCAGTCCTGGCCCAATTAGAAACGAGGGAATATTATCTTTTCCATTACATGTCATACAATAGCTTACAGCCAGGGGTATCTGTCATTAAATATGAAAAGTGTGAGAGCAAATTGCGTGTTTATCCAGACAAATAGTCTAAGTTGGTTGCGTTCTACATATACAAAATTAATAAATTCATGACCATTCTCAAAATATCTGAGGAGGCATCTTTAGGCAATTGTACATGCTAAATGATTTGCATATGGTGCTTCTTATTTTAACTGCATACAGTGGAAATTGCTTTAGACAGGCATGAAATGTGAGTATTGGTATTCGCTTATATTTTTGGAATATAAAATTTGACATTGTAGTTAGGGTATATTTAGAGACCATACTATATACACGTGATTAGTGATTTGATTTAATACAAGCTCCATTTCTTTTCATTGCGCTGCAGAGAACCTTATGAGAACCTTATGACTGTTATATGCAGATTTTGCCTTCCCCGCGCCCAATAGTAAATGTGTTTTGTTTCTGCCCCTTTTGATGCTCTAAGGAGGACTACAGGTGTTTTGTGATGGATATCGCCCTGCATGAAGCCATAGCTGCCTGTCATCAAAAAACAAATGTGGAATGATACAGTTACAGTATAGCTTACTTTTCATTTTATATATATATATATATATATATATATATATATATATATATATATATATATATATATATATATATATATATATATATATATATATATATATATATTTTTTTTTTTTTTTTTTTTTTTTAAGGATCAGATTAAAATGAAAACACATGGAATGAGGGACATCTGTAAGTGCAGGCATCAGTGATGGTTACCAGTATTAGAGCCTGTTTTGACGGACTTTGCATATGTGTCAGTGGGCAAATGAAGTGTGCTTTCAGGTGCATTTTGCTTGCATTTGACATTGGTTTCAGACACTTCACTCTTAGCTGCATCATCTTTCTTCAAGCTGCTTTTGCATTCCCATTGACTTTTATAGGGAGAGAAGTAGTTCTGACACAAACAGAAGCCCGTTGGCACAGACCCTTATGGTCACCACAAATGCTTTTATTCTCGTTTGGTAGAGGAATGTTATTGTAGCAATGGAGCTCGGTTTTACAGTGCCTTGCAAAAGTATTCACCCCCCTTGGGTTTTTACCTATTTTGTTACATTGCAGCCTTTAGTTCAATATTTTTTTAATCTGAATTATATGTGATGGATCAGAATACAATAGTCTAAGTTGGTGAAGTAAAATTAGAAAAATATATACATAAAACTATTTTTCAGAAATATAAAACGGATAATTGGCATATGCGTATGTATTCACCCCCTTTGTTATGAAGCCCATAAAAAGCTCTGGTGCAACCAATTACCTTCAGAAGTCACATAATTAGTGAAATGATGTCCACCTGTGTGCAGTCTAAGTGTCACATGATCTGTCGTTACATATACACGCCTTTTTGAAAGGCCCCAGAGGCTGCAACACCTAAGCAAGAGGCACCACTAACCAAACACTGCCATGAAGACCAAGGAATTCTCCAAACAAGTAAGGGACAATGTTGTTGAGAAGTACAAGTCAGGGTTAGGTTATAACAAAATATCCAAATCTTTGATGATCCGTAGGAGCCCCATCAAATCTATCATAACCAAATGGAAAGAACATGACACAACAGCAAACCTGCCAAGAGATGGCCGCACACCAAAACTCTCAGACCGGGCAAGGAGGGCATTAATCAGAGAGGCAGCACAGAGACCTAAGGTAACCCTGGAGGAGCTGCAGAGTTCCATAGCAGAGACTGGAGAACTACATAGGACGACAATAAGCCGTACGCTCTATAGAGTTGGGCTGTATGGCAGAGTGGCCAGAAGAAAGCCATTACTTTCAGCAAAAAGCAAAATGGCACGTTTTTAGTTTGCAAAAAGGCATGTAGGAGACTCCCAAAATGTATGGAGGAAGGTGCTCTGGTCTGATGACTCTAAAATTAAACTTTTTGGCCATCAAAGAAAACGCTATGTCTGGCGCAAACCCAACACATCATATCACCCGAGGAACACCATCCCCACAATGAAACATGGTGGTGGCAGCATCATGCTGTGGGGATGTTTTTCAGCAGTCGGGACTGGGAAACTGGTCAGAGTTGAGGGAAAGATGGATGGTGCTAAATACAGGGATATTCTTGAGCAAAACCTGTACCACTCTGTGTGTGATTTGAGGCTAGGACGGAGGTTCACCTTCCAGCAGGACAATGACCCCAAACACACTGCTAAAGCAACACTTGAGTGGTTTACGGGGAAACTTGTAAATGTATTGGAATGGCCTAGTCAAAGCCCAGACCTCAATCCAATTGAAAATATGTGGTCAGACCTAAAGACTGCTGTACACAAGCGCAAACCATCCAACTTGAAGGAGCTTGAGCACTTTTGCAAGGAGGAATGGGCAAAAATCCTAGTGGTAAGATGTGGCAAGCTCATAGAGACTTATTCAAAGCAACTTGGAGCTGTGATATTCGCAAAAGGTGGCTCTACAAAGTATTGACTTTAGGGGGGTGAATAGTTATGCACATTGACTTTTTTCTGTTATTTTGTCCTATTTGTTGTTTGCTTCACAATAAAAAAAAACATCTTCAAAGTTGTGGGCATGTTCTGTAAATTAAATTATGCAAATCCTCAAACAACCCATGTTAATTCCAGGTTGTGAGGCAACAAAACACGAAAAATGCCAAGGGGGGTGAATACTTTTGCATGGCACGTTATCTGAACCAAAACAAATAAACAGCGGGTCTGCGAGGGTTTGATGTGAGTTTATAGAACTGGCAGCAGACATTATTGGAGAAGAAGAACTTTTGTCTGAAATTTACTTTAGGGCATAATGAATACACAGGAACATATTCTCATAGATTACTGATAAAGGTGACTTATTTAAAAATTAGGAATTCAATTGAAGGATCATTGTCTCAACTGCTAATCTACATACACATTCGGGGCTAAGGAAGGACTCCAAGGAAGTGATTAAGATTGAAGATAGTTGGGGGAAGTTGTTTTATTTAGGTGCACGTTCGCTATTTCTGTGATCTGATCATTTGTATGAATTCCTGTCAAAACACAACATTCAGTATTAAATTATAAAAGTAAATAGCTGTTTACATATAGCTGCTTTTTGAGTAGTTGCAGCTTTACAAAAATGTTCCAGGTAGCTATGGGTGCATTGCGATATTTGCAGCCTGCCTCTAGAGACATTCTACTTCTGTTGCTTGTGGACATCAACTAGCAATCAGTATCATAAAGTAGTAAACCCCTCCGCTTATCAATAATTTTAAATGACTAGGCACTTGCTCTTATCTGATACCAAGTGCCAATGTAGCTTAGACTGAAACAAAATAGGTACATTACTTAAAGAGGAACTCCACCCAAAAGGGGAAGTTTTGCTTTAAGTCCTTCTCCCCTCCTCCTCTCCTATATTTGGCATGTCACTTTTTTTTTTTGGGGGGGGGGGGAGTACATGGTTTTTACAGGTACCTGCTCCCACTTCCACGTGCATGCGGAACGGGCAGCCAGTTGTGAACCTGAAAGCTGCATAGCTGGCTGCACACAGTTATGATGCCGGTGATGGGAATCCTAAGGCTAGTGAAGAACTAGCAAGGTTGAGGACTGTGCAGGATCCTTGGACAGGTAAGTGTCCTATATATTAATTAAACTTGACCTCTGGAAGATTTACCCCCCTTAATGAGCAGGCCATTTTTTGCGATATGGCACTGTGTTATTTAACTGAATATTGCGCGGTCATGAGGCACTATATCCAAATAAACTTTATGTCCTTTTTTCCCACAGATAGAGCTTTCTTTTAGTGGTATATGATCACCACTGCAGTTTTTACATTTTGCGCTATAAATAAAAAAAGACTGACAATAAAAAAAAAAAAAACATCCAAGAAAAATTGTTTTAAAAATCAAATTACTTCATAAATTTAGGCCAATTCTGCTACATGTTTTTGATAAAAAAAATCCCAATAAGCATACAGTAAAACCTTGGTTTGAGATTAACTTGGTTTGAGAGTGTTTTGCAAGACAAGCAAAATTTTTAAATAAATTTTGACTTGATATACAAGCGATGTCTTGATATACAAGTAGTGTCATATCACAACTGAGTATAAAAGAGAAGAGAGGCGCCTCGAAGTGTAGCAATATGGTTACATTTATTGAAGGTACAACATTTAGCAACTCACATGGTTGATGATTAAAACAGGCACATCTAAGTATGCAGGTATCAGGGGTAAAGCTGTCCACATAGACCGTCCTCCTAAATGTTTTACCTTCATTAAATGCAGGGCTTTTTTCTCAGAAAATAGGTGCAGGAACTCAACCATGGCCCTCCAACCCCCCCCCCCCCCCCCCACACACACACACACACACACACACACACACCTGCATCAATTGGAGTGGTCAAATTTCACTTACAGTGGAAGGGTCTAAAAGGTGCATTAAATATCAGGAGTGCATTACGTACAAAGTGCTGAGTTGTGGGGGTTACACACACACAGTGCAGAGTTCAGTGGTGTTCTATGTACATTGTGCAGATTTAGGGGGTGCTCTGCATACAGAGTGCAGAGTTCAGGGGTGCACTTTGCCTTCTTCCACAGCTGCTTACCTCTGCATCCCCAATCCACATCTCACTTTCATCCCTCTTCAGCTCTGGCCTCTGAATGCAACCCCCCTTCCACTGTCCCCATCTTCTCCTTCCCTCTTTAGAAGCTCCACCATCTTCCACATGTCTTGCTTGTGTTGCTGTATTAAGCTGAAGCACCCAGCCAACTCTAGTACCTCCCCACACCTTGTAGGTAGCTCTGCCTCTATCACTTGCAGGGAGATCATCCAGTAGGGGTTTTGGAAGCTGCACAGCACCCTGGGCACCTTCATATGCCTTGTCCCCATCCTACACTCTGTGGGAGCTGCTCAGGAGATCAGATCTGTGGGAGCTGTTGGGAGATAAGCTGTCACTGATAAACACAGAAGCCGGACTTCTGTGTTTACAAGTGATAGTGGTAAGAAGGGCGCAGAAGGCCTGAGCCAGAGGTGGTGAAACTGAGTCCCACCAATTCCAGCTGAAAAAAGCCCTGATTAAATGTAACCATATTGCTACACTTAGAGGCTCCTCTCTTCTCTTTTATACTCTGTAGCTCCTGCTGGATTTTGCTTCTAATCCCCTTGTGGAGGCTCCCATTTGTGGATGGACATTTTATGGTTACACAACCTATCACATTGCTCATAATCTTTTTTATATGGACTATAAACTGAAAGACTTATGAATAAATGGTTGTGGAACGAATCATTTGAGTTTCCATTATTTCATATGGGAAATTTTGCTTTGATATAAGGATGCTTTGGATTACAACCATGTTTCTGGAACTAATTATGTTCGCAATTCAAGGTTTTACTGTATATTTATTGGTTTATGCGAATGTTATAGCATTCGCAAAATCTGGGATATATTTATGGAAGTTTTGTTTATTTTTTAATACTAGTGATGGTGGCAATCAGAGACTTTTAGTAAGACTGTGATATTTTAGCAGACATTCTGACACTAACTGACACTTTTGACACTTTGCCTGGAACCATTTACACTAATACAGTGACTTTTATTTATTTTTTTGCCCAGACTGGACAACCGCTTTAAGTTCCCTAGTATTTTATATCCAGACTGGATTTCTTTGTTTTTTTTTTCTCCCATTCTATAAATGGTAGATGCTTATTATTAATTATTACAATCTAATCAGCATAATGTAGCTAAAAGACTGGTAAAAAAAATAAGATTTTAAAATAGCCGAACATAAAGAAAATTCTGCAATGTATTTTTTTTTTCCTTTTTTAGTTTAGGAATCTTTAATAATGTCATCTCAAACATTATGTTTTTCATCTCCTTTCCATGAGGTCTACACATAGGCTTCATAGGACATTTTGCAGGTTCTGTCAGGTACTTTACCCATTGTACCTCTCTGATATGTTGCCTGAACACTATCTCCCTTTAATTTAGTGTTATGTGTTTCAAACTTGGAAACTGGTTAAGTTTTATATCCAGTAATCTACATAGCCTCCACAACTAGCTTTAGTTTATTTTGTGTAAATATCATTCTAAATATCTTACAGCCTGTCATTTGGGATGGAAGAGAGATACAGTATGATATACCAGTTTAGGTTTGTCAGAGTACAGTAATACTAGAAGAAGTGGCTTTATTACTGGTTATGGTAATCCCTAAAGCAGTATTAAACCCAAATAGCAAACCTTTTTTATACTGCAGCTTACCAGTTTTTACCAGCATTAGTATCCTTTTTTAGGCTTTCTTTCCTATATTTTCACCTAGTGATCTGACCAGTAAGTCTGTTTTTCAACAGACCAGGCTGTCCTGCATATAGCCACTACTTCTTAAAAAATGAATAAAGATAGTGAATAAAATAAACCTGTCATGGGGGGAAAGCTGGGTCTGCTACTGCTGAACTTCTTCTGAAAATGCTAAATGCTTGGCTGTTCACACACATATTCAGAAAGTCTGAGGAAAGTCTGGAGTCCTTCAGTAAAGAACTTAAATAATTGGAACAATACCATGGGCAAACAATTAGCATTTTCAGATGAGGAGGCCAGCAATGACAGCCTCTGTGTTTTTTTTAAAGATTCTCTTTGACTGTAGTTTAGCTGATCTGTGGGGTTTTGCCGGATCGATCAGTGCCACTGGCTATAGCCTGCAGCAGTGATCAGTGTATTCTGATGGTGGGGAAGTCTCACTGCTGTCAGAATGCAGTGACTCAGCTGGAAGGATTCCCTCATCCACATTGAGTGACTGTGGATAGAGGATTCGGGTAATTTTGTTTTCATTCCATCTGCTGTCAAGGTGATTTGAAGTGTTTAGGAAGCTATGTACAGCACTCTGCTGGCCCTTCCCACCAGCCAGGATCTGCTGGCATTGCATAGAGTAAAGGGGAACCAGGAGAGGCAACATGTAAGCAAATTAAATTTAAGCTTTAAAAAAATTGGATATTCATCATAATATAAGCTCACCTATTTATTAATACTTGCAAAGCCAACTGTCTTGATTCTTCTGAATCCTTGCTATCCTCTTGAGACAAGCTTTTAGAACTTTGTGTCGCTTCTTAACTGCCGCGTTTCAGTTTTGTAGTGATGGCATAAAAACAACAGCTTGGTTGCGGACTTTTCCAATATGTATGCCTCTTTAATGCCTTTGTCTTAAAATAGTCACTTACTTTGACTTGTTTAATAAGCCTCATTAAGATAAAAAAATAATGCTGCCATGTACTTGGGTCATAGCCCCAAATCAGAATGTATCTTGTAATATTATGGCTTCAGAAAAGTGAATTCTAATGGATAGCTATGAGTAACTGCCCTTTGCACAAAACACTTTGCTTCTTGCGTTGCTTATTCAATAAGGCCATCGGCATAAAATGTTGTCCATCTTCTCCATCACCACAATGGTGACAAAGACAAGGTTCTCACCATGCTTATCTATATTATTCATCTCTACTAATGTCTCTGCATAGCACAGTGTTAGTGTCTTTTTGGCTAGCACGGGTTAGAGAAAGACAAGTATACCTTAAGATTTCCTTGAGGCTGGGTTTACACTATTGCAAATTGGATGCGGGGAGATTGTGACTGACTCTCTATAGAGCCGGTTCACACATCCCAGGAGTGGCTCCAGTGCGAATTGCATAGGAGTCCTGTGAATCTTCTGGTCCATTTCAATTCTGAGTTAAGCCAAAAATTCAGACTGAAATCGGACCTGAAACGGTGAACAGGGACACACCGAACCCCTGCTGTGAGCTGCTCCATGCAGCAGTGGGAACCCAGCCTTAAGCTTACACTAATGACTTACCTGACTGATTTTCATCTCATGCTACTAAACAATTTACAGACTTGCTGGCAGCCAACCTATTTACAGAACATTGATTGAATGTTACAAATGATTTGATTGCTAACAAGAGATACAATTCCTTAGTAGCAAGAAAAGCTAGCAAACAGATTAAAGGTACTTTCTAATGAAAGCTGAAGCCTAGAGATGCAGATCATGAGTGTAACCAACATGCTCAGGGTCAAAGTTGTCCCTAAGGCATAGCTGTAGAGCACCAACCCTACACAATATGGGTTATTGGTGAACTGGGAACTCCTTATATCTTATATAGGAGGTAAATTCCCAAACACACCCACCCAGTGCAATAAAGAGTTATCTAGTGGACCTTCTCACAGTTTATTTGTTTTCTTTGTTGCCTGGAATCACTGACTTGACCTTGTTAGCTCATAAGTTTTCTTACTTTTAAGATCCCACTCTGGTCCAGAATTACAGAACTGGAAAAGAAAGTAATAGATAGATATCTGTAGAATTTAAAGGGCTGGTGACCTTTCTAAACTGCCCATTGAGTTGAGAGGGCATTCATTGTAAGGTTGTGTGAATTGGGAAGGGAGGAACAGGAAACACAGAAAGACAAACTGGCCTATCAGGGGAGGAATTACAAATTGTCCCACTTGACAATGGCCAGAATGTCGTCTTATGTCTCTGGGTACCATAAGCCATAGCGTTTACATAAAAGCAAGCTTGTGTCCAAGCTGGTCTTTCAGTTATACTCAATCACATTTTTTATGCATTTAGCAAATCATAATTAAATTTGTGCCAACTATACAGTATTTCCTGCAAATATTACTGTATTTTGTACATTTTAACATGTTATTATGAATGAGTGCTGTTTTTTGTATGTCTGATGGTACATAACATGGAATCAAAGGGGGGCAGCTAGAGGGCAAACATACTGACCAGTGCTTGCTGCATAATACACAGCCATGTTTTATCATGCTTCTGATCATTTGAAAGAACATATCCCCTTTGCAAACATTTGTGTGTGTCTTGTATGAGCCTATAAAAGGGACAATCACATAATTTCTAATGTTTACCCATAACTTCAACAATTTGCTTGCAGATACTTATTTATACCCAATATTACTTGACATAGCATACCTTTTTTTAAATTTTAATACTATGTGTGTATTTTGGGAAAAAAAGAAACTTTGTAGATGTTAAATTTTATTTGCAACTAGCTACAATTAATTTTCTGGTAAAGGAATGGTTTGCAATGTTTTATTCTGTATATATTTTGGGTCCTTTTGGTTTACTAGAAAATGTTCATTTGCAAGTGATATTTTTTTTTCTTAAAGTGTTTTTAAAAGTTTTAAACTTTTTAAAGGGCCTTTTTATTTTTCTGAACTCTAATGAAAGTGAAGTCTTTTCGTACTTATTTTACAAGTTAAGGAATTATCCTATAGGAAATATTTATGGAAGAGTTTGTTTTGTTATTATACTTATGTCTGTATAAAGTATGTAACCAAACATCATCAAGATGAACATATTACCTGCGAAAAAGTATTATATTAAAGTTGGTACATAATGTCTAAAGAAAGACCTTTTACAGTTATGTAAGCAATGTGTTTTGTTGTTTTAATGCATTTTATTACATTTAATTGGAATGGATGGAAATATTGTCAAGGCAGGTTGACCACTTGCTGCCATAAATGCCTCTTGTGTGTTTTTATTGTATTATATTACAAGCAACTACGATGTTAAAATAGGTATAAATACATATATTTTACTGATAATGCTTTTGAAGTTTTGGATTATGAAAATGTTACAGCTCTTAAAGGGAAATGTTAGTTTGCTTTGATTATAGGATGCTTATACTCTCTAGTTTTGCTGTATCATTAAAACATAGGTAGCATTACTAGGATGAACTTACATTTTCAGTGAATTTGCTTTAAAGATTAATATCTAGCCAGCAAAGGCCCCTACCCTGATTTGATCTGAGATTCCATTGCCAGTCGATTTGGACACGTTATGGAATCAGAGGATTTTCATTCACAGTGGGCAAGGAAGGAAAATACAATTGTCAGTGCTCTAATTTAAAACTATGTGATATTGAAACATACAGCCAGTGGATGCAATCTTTCAAATGTTCCAGCACAAGTTAACAATCCCTGCTTTTAGAGTAGATGGCAATACTTAATTGGAAGCCATGGCATTTAAAACATCTCGTGCATAACAAATAAATAAAACATGTGGTTGAGAAAACATTGTAAATCTAAAGAGAATGTTAGAACTAAACAGAACAACATATCCGCCTTTGGCAAACAGAACTATGATTTAATTCTGATACTAATGGACGTTATAAAGCTGCTGTTTTGCATAGTTTATTTGTTAAAGGAAACACTGAGAGAAATACAAGAGTGGCCATTGCTGTCCTTTATCTCAGGGTCCGATTTCTGCATAGCCAACAGTGGCCATATTCTAGGTCAGCACATAATCACCTACACATCATGTTGCTGTCAGTAACACATCATCATGAATAATAAAAGGCCCCAGACTGTCAGTACAATCTAGTTGGGATTGATGGAATCGTGTACACCTAGATCCAAACTTCTAGCAGAATAAGGTGTATGAATGCAAAGTGGGCAGACTGTCGCTTCTCCGCACTCTCAGCCCTGGCAGGCATTTTTTAGCTATGACATCTTTGTTAGTATTATACTAAGGATAGCTGATGGACTATTGATGGATATTTGGCCTAGGGGGGCAGAAAGTATTCACCTGGCCCTGCTCTTTCTGAAAAAGTTAGTTGCCTGGCTGTCTCTGGCCTCATTCATTTCTGAGTGACCAGGAACAATACTTGTTCTCGGTCCATGACTTAGTATTGAAGCCACTGGATTTGCACAATACCCAATCAACTGGCATTTTCAGAATTTTCTCTCCAGTACAAGTTTCCTTTAATGCTCATGCCTCTGTTGTGTTAAAGCAAATTTTCTTTTTTTCATTTAAAAAATGTAGCACTCATCAGCCACTTGATTACCCAAAGCATGACATATAGCAAACATACAGAAGAGCCAGTCCTGTAGAACCTTTTGGTACTTGCTGTACTTGTGCACACTGTTGGATTCTTCCCTGGCTGTATAAGTGTAAACTATTGGATTCTGCTTTATGCACACTATGGTATTTTAATGGCATCAACTTTATTGCCTCTATTTTCAACCTTCAAGTTACATAATTTTAAATAGCAGTTATATTCATTTTGTTGCCTTGCTCCCTTAGTGGAATCTTTTTATTGTAAGCACTGTTAAAAAAGTAATTTGCCAAGTTCATAGTGGATATATAAAATCCATTATTTGCAGCAATAATGCAAGCACTAACCAAGAACTATATATTAGTATGTATTTTGGAGACTGTAGAAAATAAGCATGGATCCTCATATATGTTATTTTGTTCTGAACTTGGGGTCATAATTTTTTTATGTATAGATTGATTAAAATGTTACTGGGTAACCATATGTAGTGCTAAAAGGATGGGCAGAACTCAGCATCTGGTAGACAACCCAGACTGAGCTCTATTCCCATATTGGCATTCCGACTTGTGCCTTAAATTCTTTGCCTTTGTTGTAGTGCTTTAGTATTTTACCAGGCAATGAATTTGTTGTTTTCTTTTCCAAAATAAACCATTATATATCATCTTGTGTTCTTTCTTGTCTATTTATTGGAAAATTTCAAAAATATATAATAATTTGTAGAATAACATTTCAGAAAATGAGGTTTTAAGTCTAAGTAATGTATAAGGGTCAATCTTTGCATTTTACTCACTTGTTCCGACACTGTAAACCGCATATGTCACGTTTCACCATAATTAAGTGTCTGTCCTCATCTCAGTGCATTGGAAAGCCCATAGAAGTATATGGAAATGCATCAAAACGCATGCACCATGTGTTTTGATGCATTGACACAAGGCATTTACAAACCTTGATCAATGGCTGTCAAACACTCTAAATTTTAAAGAGGAACTGTAGTCTGCTCACATAATTTGTAATAAGAACATCTTTGCCATTCTGAAGCTTCCCTCCAACCACTTTGCAGATTATTTTATATATACTGTGATTCCGTACTTGCCAAATATGCTACAGAAATCTCCCTCCACTGAGTCTGGCTGCAGACATTTTAACTGTGGGCAGCTGAAGCTGCTGCCTGTTCACTTCCTGGATTTACACAGACACACAGAGGCACACCTCCAGCCCTGCAGCCCTCTTAGGACTCACCCCCCCCCCCACCCCTCCTGGAAAACTCTCACTAAAGTGAGAGAGCTCTGCGTGATGTCATTAGCCTAGGCTTTTTACCAGACAAGAAACAGGAAGTGGGCTGTATAAGGTATTTACTGGCAGAAAAAAAATGTTTTACTATCCAAAGTTAAAAGAACAAGAGCAGAAGATAGAAGATTTTAATAGATGAAAAGTTGAAAAAAATGACTAAAGGTTCACTTTAAATTTAAAAATGCATTGAAAAAAAAAGAATTGTCAACAGACCAAGTAAATGTTTTTTTTTTGCACTACAGCACTTTATATAACCAAATCCACTAAAACAAACAGTAGGGATAACTTTTTACCAGCTTTAAAACAGCCTTGAAGTAATATTGAAAGGAAGTTAGAGCAGAGCAGATTTTGTGTGCTATGAACTGTTTATATCTACATTTTACTTATACCTACAGAGTTGTATTCAAATACATGGGAAAATATGGTAAACTTTATATATGTTAATAAAAAAAAGGATAATAGCATACTTTAAACACTGTGCCTGATTAACATTCTAGAGCTTTGTTATTAAGCTTTAAGTATGTTTACATGAGCCCCAGATATTTGTGTAAATGGTTAGGCAGGCCATAGACAGTGCAAATTGCTTTGCTGCAACCACAGGTTGCTAGTGGCTAAAGCAGTTACATAGTTAGTCTGCTTGGAAAAAGACACAAGTCCATCTAGTTCAACCAATAAATAGGGGAAAACAAAAAATAAAAACATTTTTACAATCCTATATACACAATCCCATACCCACAATTGATCGAGAGGAAGCCAAAAAAAAAAAAAAAAACAGCGGGGGGAAAAAAGTCCTTCCTAATCCCCCCAAAAGCAATCGAATATTCCATGGATCAACTTTACCTATAAATGTTAGTACCCAGTTATATTACATGCATCTAGGAAAGAATCCAGGTCTTTTTTTAAAGCAATCTACTGAGCTGGTCAGAACCAGCTCTTGAGGGAGTCTAACCCCTTTCACACTAAGGCAGTTTTCAAGAGTTTTAGCGCTAGCTATAGCTCCTGTAAAGCACTTGAAAACTGCCTCCCATTCATTGCAATGGGTGCTTTCAGACCCAGGCGGTGTGCTTGCGGGACTTTAGAAAAAGTCCTGCAAGCAGCATCTTCGGGTGGTCTGGGAGCACTGTATACAGCGCTCCCAAAACGCCCTTGCCCATTCAAATGAATGGGCAGTGCTGCTGAAACGCCTGAAAAGTGCTTCTGTAACACCGCAACATGCTCTTTCACAGCTCTTACTGTGAAAAAGTTTTTCAGTATTTGGAGATGAAATCTTTTTTCCTCTAGATGTAAAGAGTGCCCCCCTGTCCTCTGTGATGACCTTAAAGTGAATAAATCAACACCAAGTTCACTGTATGGACCACTTATGTATTTGTACATGTTGATCATATCCCCCCTTAATCTCCTCTTCTCAAGAGAGAATAAATTAAGTTCCTCTAATCTTTCCTCATAGCTGAGCTCCTCCATGCCTCTTATCAGTTTGGTTGCCCTTCTCTGCACTTTCTCCAGTTCCCCGATATCCTTTTTGTGAACTGGTGCCCAAAACTGAACTGCATATTCCAGATGAGGTCTTACTAATGATTTGGAGCGACAATGTTGCATCTCAACCAAAAGAAATCTAAATGAAAGATTTCCTGCAGCAAAACATGTTATGGCTTTCAGGAAAAACCATGAGCCAATGGATTACTGTAAGATAAAACCAAATGCTGCAAATGGCTTCTGTTGCAACAAAATTATTTTGTACTAAATTAGAAAGAAAATCAAAGAAACTCTTTTGCTTTTGTTAAAGTGTTTCTATAAACTTATTACTAGTTACTTTTGGATAGAGTATAGCTAAAAACCTTTTCAGATTTTCTATTTGTAATGTGTCCCATTAGGGAGATTTCCTTACAGTTACACGCTTTCCACAGCAACATTTGCTGTAGGTTATGACATCACAAGGTGATCACACAGTTAAACTTGAAGTATTCCTTAAGCAAATACTGTAGCTGCTTACTTTTAATATATGTACACTTACCAATCCAGGGAACCCGCGATGTCAGCACCCCAGGAGGAGGAGGGGGCCGAACTTCCGAAGGACATCGCTGCTGCGCAGTCTCCCAGAAGTTGGGAAGGTACCTGTCAAAAACAGGTACCCATTCCCCGCCCCCCCGGAAGGTGCCAAATGTGGCACCAGAGGGAGGGGGAAGCAGATAAGCAGAAGTTACATTTTTGGATGGAACTCTGCTTTAAGTAAAACCATAAAACTGTATGGTAGCTGTTTTACAGTAGATGTAATATTAGAGACGATGATAGAGTTAACAGAAGAATATTCATTAATACATCTCAGACTTGCACCAAATTGCAGCAACTGATAAATACTTGGAAACTTTGAGAATGTGTCTGTTAGGCACTGTCTCTGCACTTATGAACTCTCAGGAAGCCAATTGGATTTTATTTCCTGCACTGCTCTGAAATGATACATGAAAAATAAATAAAAAGCAGTTCTTTGTTACAATCACTCATTACTTTTAGTGAAATATAATATTTTAGAACAGGGATGTCAAACTCAATTTTTTTGCGGGCCGCATCAGCATTTTGGTTGCCCTCAAAGGGCTGAATGTATCTGTGAGACTATATAAATGTATCTACTCTTTATCATATTAAATGATTGCCTCTGCATTCGGTTATTACTGGTTTTAGTAATAACCTAAAGTGTTACTTAACCCAGGACCTGCATTCACTATATCTCATCTCCTACAGTACACAGAACATGGAAATGTAATTATTTTAGTAAATATAAACTGCTATATACCTTTTTTCATCAGCAGTACATAGCAGTCTTCTGACTTCTAGCAGTATCTGGTTAAAGCTTGTAGGAGGAGTTTTCATTCTACTCTGACTGTCCTATCAGGGTGCAGGACCCCCGACCCTCTGTCTAGACAGGGCCGATTGGCCCTGTGCCGATCACATGCACCCTCCCAAGAAAAAAAAAAAAAAAACTCTTCAGCAATACACACCAAACTGAGCATGTGCAGAGGGACTCCAAAGGTTTTGTCTTATCAGGAGATGTATTGGGGACAGCGGAAGAAGGGGAGGATCAGAGAAGACAGGATCAAACAGCCTTTTTACACAATGCAGAGGATTAACCCTTAGGTTTCACAGTGAGTATAACAAGCATGCTTTACTGCATATACAGGCTTTTACTGTTGTGGGCTTAGTAACACTTTAAAGTCTCTATTTTTTTTCTATGAAAAAAACAAACATTTCATACTTAACTGCCCTGTTGCAGTGGATTTGCACAGAGCAGCCCAGATCCTCCTCTTCCCGGGTGCTCCTGGCCCCTCCCCCCTGCTGAGTGCACCCACAGCAAACAGCTTTCTATGGGGGCACCCAAGCTGAGCTACAGCTACGTGTATCCTTTCAGGCACGGAGCTGCGGTTTGGCCCACCCCCTCTCTCTCCTGATTGGCTAACTGACTTTGATTGACAGCAGTGGGAGCCAATGGTGCTGCTGCTGTGTCTCAGTCAATTGGGAGTCAATGAATGGCCTAGACACACATGGACATCGCTGGACAGAGATGGGGCTCCGGTAAGTATTAGGGGGGCTGCTAAAGGGCTGCTGCATACAGAAGGCTTTTTATCTTAATGTTAGAATGCATTGATATAAACAACCTTCTGATTTTACAACCCCTTTAAGCTGTGAAGGGCAGGTGCAGATCAGCACGGAGCCCACTCATACTCAAATCTGAAAAGGAGGGTCACACACCGTTGGTATCATCCACAAGAAACTTTTTTAGAGACTGCTCAGACAGAACATAGTTCTGCCATGGTGTTCTGTCTAAGCAGTCTCCAATAACATTTCTTATAGACGATACCAGCAGTGTGGGACCCTCCTTTTCAGCTGGCATAGAATTGTATTTTTCCATTGTATTATTCTCATAATAATTATAGGCATATGTCCTGAGCACCCCGCCCCCCCCTTACTTCAGATGTTGAGAGCCCCCCCCACCATCAGAAGTGAAGAGCCCCCCACTCTCCCATACATCACAGGGTACCCCCCCTTACCTTGTATTGCTGCCAGGCAGAAGCTGGGAAGCAGAAAGTGCAGGGTCTGGAGGAGGACCAGAGGAGGGCTGGCATCAGCTGCTGGAGTCTGCTGCATGCTGATACCAGGGAAGGCAGAGACAAGGGAGTGTTGCAGCTGCACAGTGAGTTAAAAAATCTGCAGGAGGAGTTCTGTCCTCTTCTGCAAAACACTAAAGACAGTAAACATAATACTCTGTTAGGGGCGGTTCCCACTGCTGCGATGTCAGACATTGCTTGTGATTCGCACCGCACTGCTGTGCAAATCACATGCGATGTTTGTGCGATGCAAATTCAGCCATACAGGTTGTATGGCTGAATTTGCATCGCATTCGGACCAAACTCGCACAGGACACTTTTTTTGGTGCGCACCAGAATCGGATCGCATGGGTGTGAACACCCATGCGATCCGATTCCTGTCCGAATTGACAGTTCGCACTGATATATGCAAACAGAAATGGGGGTGTCATTAACTATTCTATTGACACTCCCAGCAGTTCTCATAGGTCAGTGTTAACTGCCTGCAAGTTGTATGCGATGCGGGAACCTGTACTGGATTCATAGGGTTCCCGCATCGCTGCAGTGTGAACTGACATGGAAAACAGTTCTTTATTTTACTATTTTACTTTTCTACAGCACATTAACACCTGCCACCAATGGAGTACAACTAAAGTCCAAGTTTAAGAGATAGAGTGGTGCCCTATCACATCCCCCTGAGGAAGCCACGTGACCCTGTAGCATTACGTAGCAGAGGGGCTTGCTGACGTCACAACGCACTGGGAGACAAGGATACACGAGGTTGACATGGTAATACCTGTGTATATGCTGTGGATTGTACAGTTTTCTTGCTGGAAATACTTATATATTTTATGCTGATATTGGCTGGTGCACCTACAGCACCAGAAATATGTGAGTGTTTTTAAACAAAGTGCATTTAATAAAAACCGGTTGGATTTTAAAAGGGTAAGCTAAGCACTATGTATAGAATTCTTTTTTATGGTACCTTGCATGAGCGGAGGAGGATTTAAAGAGGAATCTGTTTCAATCTGCATACTGCAATCTGGTTGGATATTTAAAGAGTATTCTCCTATGTGGGATAGAGATGCATACAGACAACAATCAGTGGTCACACAATCCAGGTGAGGGCACATCTGGTGGAGGGGAGCCCACATTGCATGATAGAAGGTGGTGCACATGGCAGTGAAAATACCAAGAAGCTTGCTATTCACTGTTATAAATGCAATTTTTGGACTGCACAAGTGGACTTTTTTTTTAAATATGTATTGACATTTTATCTTTTTATTTATTTTTTCACAATTTTCAGTTTTATAGAGCGATTGTTATTGCATTATTTGCACATGTATGTATATATATCCCTTACAATTAAAGTAATTGAATCAAAAAGTACCCTAGACTGATCACACGAGGGAAACAAATCAAACAGAGATTTCTTTAATTTAGTCATTTTTGCAGTGTATGCTGTGAATCCAGGTGACTTTTCCTTCAAGTTTTGCAAAAACTGTACATGAAATAGATGCTGTATTGAGTCTCCAAACATTTCCTTTTATATAAATGTCTCTTAACAATCCACAAGTCACTTGGCTTTAGTTTTAGATCCTTCCAAACTTTTAGGATCTGGAATTGGGGAGAAAACACATAAAAGAGTTTGTGAAAAACCTTAAAAGATCAGCAACATTCTTTGTGAGATCCAAATGGAGGACTTCAGTTGCTGAGACAAAATATAAGCAAGTGAGTAACACAATCCCAAACCAAATCCCATAGGGAGAGAGTCCAACATCCCCCTTAGGGGCTTGATAAAATATAAGAAAACATTCAGGCAAAAGTTTTCTAGTTTCTTACTCTACTTTGTCCGCTGCATTGTAGACAATAGGGAGTGTAAAAATAAAACCTCAAAACTTCTAGTAAGGACTCTCCTATAAAAATTATTTCCTCTGTTACTCTCTGTACTTTTTGGCACTCTGTACTTACAAACTACTTCTGATAACAATTTTTACTGTGGCCTTTGCAGTAGCATTTGCCACTGGACATCCAGAAAACATGTCCATACAGCAGTGGCGGCTGGTAAAGTTTTAGGATGGGGGCGCCAGGCCCCGCCCTTCCTTTTTGACCCCTCCCACTTGGTGAAAATGGACGTGGTTTCAGCTAAATAGTGGGCGTGGCTCTAAGGTGTGTGGTTAGTGTCTGTGTTGAACGAGGGAGAGGGAGAGAGGGATGGAGGGACAGCAGGCCCAGATCCTACACAACAACAGAAATATGTGTATTCTAGAAAGTTTAACAATCAGCAGATAAAGATACTCCAAACACCTGGTGTTGGCACTTCAATCATCACGGCACCATGGTTGTTATGGTGTCAGGATGATTGAAGCACATTATTTCTATTATTGTAATATAAAATTAAATCATTCAACTCACCATAATGCAGAATCAGTGGGAGCCCCGAGCGTGTCACTAGCCACGTCACCTGCCACCAGATGCCATCAGGTGTCCCCAGCGGAGTCCCTCCTTACATTAGGTGCCCCCCAGCAGAGTCCCTCCTTACATGCAGCCTATGTCACATAAAATGCAGCCTGGGTCACCACCAAATTGCAGCAGCATGTGTCACCAAATTGCAGCAGCATGTGTCACCAAATTGCAGCAGTATGTGTCACCAAATTGCAGCAGCATGTGTCACCAAATTGCAGCAGTATGTGTCACCAAATTGCAGCAGCATGTGTCATCAAATTGCAGCAGTATGTGTCATCAAATTGCAGCAGCATGTGTCACCAAATTGCAGCAGTATGTGTCACCAAATTGCAGCAGTGTCACCAAATTGCAGCAGTATGTGACCCCAAACTGCAGCAGTGTGTGTCCCCAAATTGCAGCAGTGTGTGTCACCACCAAACCCCCCTCCCTCCGTTACTTACCTTGCTATGTATTGTCCTCTCCAGCAGTGTCTCCTGTGAAGAGCTCCATTCCTCTCATATTTCCTGTTTCCTCTCTCTCTCTCTCTCGAGAGAGAGAGAGAGAGAGAGAGAGAGAGAAGCAGGAAGTGACATCATACTCAGATGTCAATCAAACCGCCCGGCCATAGTAATAGATACTAGGGCCGGGCAGAAGCTACTTGGTGCTTCACAAAGCGCCGCAAGGCGGGCTAAACGCCCGCAGATGCAGCGCCACGTATGCAATCTCGTGATCGCATAGACGTGGCGCTTCCCATAAGTGCACTTTGTCCAGCGTCACACTGTATCCGGCGTCTGAACACAGTGCACTTAAGGACCGTTTTTTGTATTTTTTTTTTTTTTAAAGGGCCAGCTTTAAAAATTTTATTTATTTATTTTTTGACTTTTTTTTTAATTGACTGCCTGGAGGGGGGCAGCGCCCAGGCACCCCCTATGGATGGGCCGCCAGTGCCATACAGACAAAATGCATACTCGTAAGATCTTGACTTGGGCATCTGGATATATCTTTTTGTAATCTCTGGAAGAGATGTTCAGCTTTTGGTAACACCTTTGGTAACAGGTAAAACAAGAAGTGGTATGTTATAAAAACAACTGTGGAGAACCATGGCTCTATCCCACGCTCATTTATTAAGGCAGCCATAACTGCTTGTGACTGATGACACGGTCCATGTGTCATGCTGGAGGGAAAAGAGTGGCTGGCAGACATAAATGATAACCTTTTCCAAAGTCCTGTTTCATAAGAAGTTGCCCCCTGTGGACCACTTGTTCTTCTCGTTCTGGGGTCCTTGAAGTTGAATTATTAATCCCAGCTATACTGGGCCAGAACTAGGGTGGAATCTGTGAGTTGCACAGACCCATCAAGTGTCCGGGGCTGTAATGCAGCATCCTTAGTCACCTGGTCTGCTTCCATGTGTGAGTTTTAAAGTTAATTTGGCTACCTCAGCAAGAACCTGGAAGGCTGAAAACAGCCGATCAAATTAACTTAGCATGCTTGGTTGGTTTACCTGCCGAAGTAAAAACAAACTTCTGGCCCTTCAAATGGAACCAAAAGCTCTCAATATCTGGACTATCTATTTAAATATACACTCTTTTTATAGCTCACAGGCTTTGCTAAAACATGGAGCTCTGCTTCTTGAGCTGGGGAAAAAAGGATCCAATGACTTTGAATACAGAGTATCCTTCTGGGGGATAAACTGCATCCTCAGTTTAAAACCGGGAATAACTCTACAAAAAATTTAATATCTGGGTTTTCAGGGAGTGTGTCCTGCACTGGGCTCACAGCAGCTGATTCCTACACCATCAATTTAACACATGTGATTTTTCCTTTCTTTTGAATAAATGTACGCAATTTTCATTGTTAGATTTGTACATTTGTACATATCTAACTTTGTCTAATAGCACCTTTGCATAAAAGCTACAGCTCTGATATATCGGGGTGAACACTTCATCACTGGGTCCAGCTTGCATAAATATATTACAATGGCTTGTTTTCTACCATGCTGTTTGTGTAAGAACTCCAGTTTCATGTTTCAAAAGACAACTTTTTCCTGGCAATATTATAATAAATGATAACAATACCCTGCGGTCATGGAGAGATGTCCATAAATCCAAAATATTCTTCTGCTTATACCACTGTACTTACAAGGAAAAGGGGCACATCATTTCACAATCCACACATTCTGCTTTGGATTTCAAAAATAAAAATAAAGCAAAAGGATCAACAATCTGTATGATGGACCAGAAAGCATCAAAAACTATAAAACAACTGGCTGCAGGTGTCATCTATCCTAACAGGATGTGATGGGTCTGTTATATTTAAATTGTATTTATTATTACTCTCACATCATGGACCGCACATCGAGTTATTATCAAAAACCTTAAAATTTCATTTTTGTAGAAAAACTTCTTATGTATCCCATCCATCTTGGCTTTGTTAAATATTATGGCAGCTGTAATCCAAATAACAACCTCATCTAATGCCCCGTACACACGGTCGGACATTGATCGGACATTCCGACAACAAAATCCTAGGATTTTTTCAGACGGATGTTGGCTCAAACTTGTCTTGCATACACGGTCACACAAAGTTGTCGGAAAATCCGATCGTTCTAAACGCGGTGACGTAAAACACGTACGTCGGGACTATAAACGGGGCAGTGGCCAATAGCTTTCATCTCGGATTTGTGTACACACGATCGGAATTTCCGACAACGCATTTTGTTGTCGCAAAATTTTGTATCCTGCTCTCAAACTTTGTGTGTCGGAAAATCCGATGGAAAATGTGTGATGGAGCCGAAAACAAGGTCCTATCACACATTTTCCATCGGAAAATCCGACCGTGTGTACGGGGCATTAATCTAAACTAATCCCATTCATTACAAATTTGCCCATTAATCTGGATTTCATTTTCAACCAAAAGGTTGGCTAAACCAGTTTCAATAGATATATTTTATTAATAAAATTGTTAAACTCATATTAGAAATTAATACTCCATTATTACTTAATTTTACTTAATTTCCCTTTTTTTTAATGCACTGTTTCCACTATCAAAGGATATTCAATTTGTGTTACCATGTCTGGAAAACAGATTAAAAAAATAATTGTGATCACATTGTTTACCATTAGATTCGTTAACCCGGCACATTTTGTTATACATGTTTTGTCTAAAAAACTGGAATTAGCATGGTGTCCTTCCAGCTTATCACTGACCTCTCATCCCAGCCACATTCTTTCAGGAGAGCACAAAGGAGGGGGTCACATCTGCGTACATGACACACACAAGCAATAGAACTAAAGGTCCCAGCATTCACACACATAAACCAATATCTCTCTAAAATCATTTACTTTTTTCCCATTTGTACACAACATATGCATATCATTCTCTCACTTTCTTTTAACTCTTTAATATTTCCCTGCTTAAATTCTGCATTCCTTATTTTGTTCAGATATTCTTTATATCTACCTTCTATGATCAGACGGGCAGCCAGAGTGCTCATCCCATCTTCCTTCTCTGACAACATATAAAGTATACTGTTTTGACTCTCATTTCTCTGTTTCTTGACTTTACTAGTTGTAGTGCCTGACCCCAAATTCATCTCACAACCTAACATGAAATGTCCCTTTCTGTCTAGTGTAATGCCCCGTACACACGGTCGGACTTTGTTCGGACATTCCGACAACAAAATCCTAGGATTTTTTTCGACGGATGTTGGCTCAAACTTGTTTTGCCTACACACGGTCGCACAAAGTTGTCGGAATCCAGTCCATGAACAGGGTGGGGAGGAGTTCATGGACCAAGAATTGGTTGCTTCAGCGTGACCAGTTCTGTCATATGCCTTTGCTCCGTGAGATCCGTGAGAATAATCCTGATGATTTCAGGAACTTTCTCAGGATGACGGACCCCGTATTTCACCGTTTGTTGGCTTCGCTGACCCCCTATATCAGCAGGCAGGATACCTGCATGAGGCAAGCCATCACTCCGGGGCAGAGGTTGGTCGCTACCTTGCGGTATTTGGCCACAGGGAGAAGTCTGCAGGACTTGAAGTTCTCGACAGGCATCTCCCCCCAGGCTCTGGGGATCATTATCCCAGAGACCTGTTCTGCCATCACCCAGGTCCTGCAGAAGGAGTATATGAAGGTAAGATTTTTATCCTTTTATATCCCATTTTATTGTATTGAATGTTTGATAATATATTGTATTTCTTCCCTCATTCCCTAATTACCATGATTGTAATATGCTGTGAATGTCCCCTTTGTTCTCATGCATGCTGGATTTTTAGGTAATTATTATTTTATGTCCTTCATACATATTTGCCCTTCAATAACCTCCCCAGCATGGTGTCTCCTGGCCTATATTCACCTTATGTAGTCACTTAACAATGTATTTTATCAGCTCCATAGTAGTGCTTTACCCCAAACACCCCCTAAAATCTTTGGAAATGTTATTTTTGATTTAAATTCAGGCAGAGTGCCAGAGGCTTTTTTTGTGGTGTCCCCAAATTTTTTTTAACCCTCCCCCCAACTGCTAAGTCAGCTGATCCCAATTCTCTATCTATCCTCAATCATCTATCTGCTGACTTTGCCAAACCCATACACACTATACCCACCTCTTTACTGGTCAGATTTAGGGATGAATTCCCCAAAGCATGTAGTGCAAGGGCCTGCCTGTATACTTTCCAATGGTACTGTTTAAAGTTTTTGTATCCTATTATTATCTTGATAGGTAATAGCAGAATGTTCAAATGTCCTCAAATGTGTACAGTGTGTATTTATATCTTTGTATTATGACACTTCTTACCTGTCCAGTGGTCTGCCAATAGTGTAACTAAGGAGGGGCTGTTCCAAGTAATACCCTGTATTTAGGCATTCATCTCTCAATGAAGTGAAGAGGGTTACCTGTCCAAGAGTTCCCCCCCTATAATGTTAGAAATGGCCCATGAGAGGGGGGGAGGGGGAATATGATAGGTGTACCTTATACTTTGACCTTGTTAAATTCCCCTTAGTAAATGCTATCTGGAGGTTGCCCCATAATGTTTGTGTCTAATCTGCTTGCCATGTTTCTGTGAAAAAATAGTAAGGTTTATTTTTTTTTCCTCAACAGTTTCCTTCAACGCCACAGGAATGGCAGACTGTTGCCTCCCACTTTGCCCAGCGGTGGGACTTTCCTAACTGCGGAGGGGCAATTGATGGGAAACACGTCCACATCGTCCCACCACCCAACTCGGGGTCGTACTATTATAATTACAAGGGGTTTAATAGTATAGTGATGTTGGCGGTGGTGTCGGCTAATTACGAGTTCTTGTATGTGGACGTGGGGAAGAATGGCCGGATGTCCGATGGTGGAGTGATCGCCCAGACGGAGTTCTACAGGCGTCTCCAGAATGGCAGCTTGGACTTGCCACCTCCAGAGGACAATGTTGAAGGTCTCCCATTTGTGTTTGTTGCTGATGAAGCATTTGCGCTGGGGGACCACCTGATGCGGCCATTCCCGATGAGGACCCTCACCCCGGAACAGAGGGTTTTTAATTACCGGCTGGCCAGAGCCCGAAGAGTGGTGGAGAACACATTTGGAATCCTGGCCAGCCGGTTCCGATTATTTCTGACACCCATCCATATGGCGGAGTATAAACTGAACCATATAATACTTGCCTGCTGTGTTCTCCATAATTTTTTAAGAAAACATTCAGCCAACTATGCTGGCTCAGTTGGGCCTGAGGCCGGAATCCCTAATCCATCAACACTGACGGCGCTTGAAAGTGGCCGTCCTGGCTTGCCCTCCCTGAATGCCCGTGATGTCCGGTTACGCTACCTGGAGTTCTTTGCGGGTAGGGGGGCTATCAATATGCCAGACAATCTGTGACACCTTTTTCAAATAAAAAACAACCAAAAGAAATTCTTGGTGGACATTTACTGCTTGTGTTTGTTTTAGCTGACCCTGACAGAAATGTGTTGAGTGCAGAAAATGTCGTGATTGGGTAACCTTATAAAAAACAGTGTTGGCTGGTACTTCCTAAATGCAAAAACACATTTCACTACAAGTGCACTTGCAACTGCACTGAACCTGCACTTGTAGTGCAAAGAGGATTTGTCCTTAGGAAATAACCCCCATTTTTGCATAAAACAGCAATTACATCACCCCAAAAGTGTTGTAGTGTTGAGACAATAATCCACACATTCTTGAGTAAGGCACTTTTTTATACGTGCACAATCACATGTGCATTTCCCAAAGGTTTTTAAAACAAACCAACATGTTTGTTGTATAACAATGTTTGCAGTAGCATTATGAAAAATCAAAATATCCATTTCAGATAAAACAGGCCTGTGTAAAACCAACAAGAAAGCCAAAAAACTTGAACTTACAAAGTTCACATTAGGTGAAACCTGAAGGCTATATCAGACATCAGTATTTAGGAACTGGGTTTGATATAGCGTTCAGATGGGGGGAAATCACCCCTGGAAAAGCCAAATTTGGAAGTTGCACACCAATTTACGAATGTCAACATGTGCTATCTGCCATCAGGGGGGATCAAGGGACGTGTTTGGGGGGAGCAAGCCCTTCCTCGACGCTACTTTATAATTGAGGAAGGGGTTGCACCCCCAAAACGCGTCCATTGATATCCCGTGATGGCAGATAGCACATGTTGGCACACTGTGTGCATCCTCCAAATTTGGCTTTTCGAAACATTTAAAAAATTTTGGTATGATAAAACAGGTGATTTTGTGGGGTTTAAATTCGCCCCAAAACATCAATGATGTTATTATTTTTTTTAATAACATCACTGATTTGTTGCTGGATGTTTTGCAATTGGAGATTACACCCCATGATCTCCCCGATCAGTATCTGGGCACTTTCAGATGTAAAGCGTTCTGGATCACGATCACCTAAAAAGAGATAAAGAACAAAAAAAAAGGTCTTAAAAATCTGCCACCAGCCATCTCTTTTACCTGAGTCTGTGGTCGCAGACACTCACCTGTTGTGGTGCCAATCTCTACCACATCTTCTTCTTCCTCCTGCTCAGCTTCTTGGGTTGGGGGTATTTCCCCTTCTTCCAGAGGGGGGGGGGTCTCTGGTCTCCTGGGATGAGGGGTGTCCTCCGAGTCTTTTATCCCCTATGTAAAACAAAAATGGTATACTTAGCACACAGATATTTGATGGCAGAACTATAGAAATAGGAAACATTGCTCGGAAGTGGGGTACAATTGTCTATTTTAGCAGAGTTCCAAGATGTATATTTTTTATTGCCCTTTGTCAAGCTGCAATACTTTACCTGTTTGGTACAAGCTTCACAGATGTAACCCCCCCTATAGTATACACTGGAGCACCTGTGTGGCCCCCCCTAATAAAAATGGTGTTCTTGTGTCCCACATTAGTGCTCCAGTGTCCAGATGTGAAAACAGCTGCTCAGTGTCCTCTCCTTACACACAATCTAGTTTGCATTTCATTCTAGTAACAAACCCATCTACACAAACAAATATTTGGCATCCAAGTAGGCCCCCAAAAATGTGTGAGAATGCATATGGCCTAAACAATGGTGTTCTAAAGGCCGAAAGAAAAATGTTTGATACGAACGAATAATGTGCCCATGAACATTAAAGTTGACCTTTTGAAACGTTACAACTAATAAAAGCATATGGAGCAGAACGAACGTAATAAAGACAGAAAGAATAGGAACACAGCACAACTACTTACTTTTTTGCAGCACTCTCCGGATCTTTCAGTACTGCTCTGGCTCTCTCAACTTCAGGTCCGACCACCGCTTCCTGAGCTGATCTTTAGACCTTCGTACCCCGAAATTCCGCTCTAGACTCCTGACCACTTTCGCCATGATCTTGGCCTTTCGGATGTTCGGGTTGGGGTAAGGCCCATATTTTCCGTCATAGTCGGACTTCCTCATGATGTCGACCATCTCCAACATCTCCCCAAACGACATATTTGTGGCCTTAAAACGTCTCCTTCTGGATCGGGACGTGCCTGGATCCGGGCTTTCCTCCTCCTCCTCCTCGTTGCTACAATTAGCCCGCACCTGCTGTATGTCCGCCATCATGCTCTTCCCCCACTGCGCCGAACGAAAAGGGGCGGGGAATACACTAGAAAGAACGTCAGGGGCGGGCGGAGTTACACGCATGCGCAGTGTATATAAAGCGTAACACGCGTGCGTATTACGTTTGATCTGTGAGCGGAGGAAGGAGCATTGGACGCGGCGATCGTAAGAACGAAGGTAAGAGACAAACTTGGGCCTATACTGCTTCTAGATTGAGGCCTATATTGTAACAAGATTAGGAGAGTTTTGTGTGACATTAGGCTTTGTCTTGTGTTGTGTCTTGCAGTGAACATGGATATGGTACTGAAAGATAAGGACTTCATTTCAGTCTTCATAGAGATGCTAAGGGAGCTGCCCTGTCTGTGGGAGATTAAACACCCCCATTACAAGAACCAAGCAAAGAGGAAGGCAGCACTGGAGCAATTGTGTGAAATTGTGAAGCAGGTGATCCCCACGGCAGACATCACTTTTTTAAAGATTTTCATTGGTGGCCTGAGGAGCACATATCTGAGGGAGCGCAATAAAGTCCTGGATTCGCAGAGATCCGGAGCAGCAGGTGACATCTATGTCCCCAGGATGTTGTACTACGACAGGCTGCACTTTCTGGCAGGCCAGACTGAACCCAGGCCATCCCTCTCCAGTCTTCCTTCCACGCTTCCTTACCCCCCGGCTGAGGCTTCTGACGCCCAACCTGGGCCTTCCAGGCCACATGTGGAGGAGCCCAGATTGAGCCAGGTATAGCATTCCTCTAAATATTTCTGCTTGTCCAATCAATGATGTGAACTATATGTTAGTTGGGAGTACTAATTAAGGATTGTGATTGATGATGCAAAACATTACAACTATGTCCCTTTTTCATACACAGGGAAGTCTCAGCCAGGAGGTGGCCGGGCCGAGCCGGCTGGCTGATATCAAGGTCCCTCCACCCCCCCTGAAAACAGAAAGTGGCAGTAGGACGAGTGGCCTAGAGGAGGCGGCTATCAGATTCTTTTGTAGGGCTACAGAGGTCCTGGGAGCACCACACACCAGGCAGGAGAACTTTGCTGCATTCATAGCATATAAAATGCAGAGGATGGAGGAGGGCCAAAAAGCCATGTGTGAGGCCCTCATATCAGAGGCTCTGGCGGAAGGTATGAGGGGCCAAATTACACCTCACACACAGCTTTGGGATGGTCCTCCTCCTCCTCCTGCAGGTCCTACTCCTCCTCCAGGTCCTACTCCTCCTCCTGCCACATCTCCAACTGCACAGCCACAGCCCGGAAGGAAGTGTGAAAGGAAGACCAGACAGTGAGGACCCTGGATCCAGTCTGGTGGGCCAAAAAATGCAGCCTCTTGTGGTACCACAGCCTGCGGACACACATGTCATCTGCTGCTATCCAAGTCTCTGTGAATCCCGGACCAGACTGCCCTCCCTTACATATGGACTCCTCAGGCCACCAATTTTGATGTTGAAGAATTGATGTCTGCCGTGGGGGTCCCAGGCTTCGCTAATTTCTCCTGTTGATCCAGTGTTGCCTTCCTCTTTGTTTGGTTCTGATCCCTTAATAAAGGATTTTTGTTTTGAATTATACTCTCCTATGTGTTTTACTTCAAAAAGGACAGTTTGTTTGTGAGGATTCAGGTACATTTCAAACATACAATGTGAAATGAACAAGGGACACCAAAACCAAACAATCTCCTTGAGATTAAATAATAAAAGATATCAATGGTGTTGGGGTAACCTGACACACAAAACACACTCAAAAAAATTCTGGAGTAAAAATAAAAATAACATTGAACAAAGATCAGCCTTGGAAAAAATCCAAACATTAAATAAAAAAAAAGGCTTAAAATCCAAAAAAAAAAAAAAAAAAAAAAATATATAAAACTGTCAGATGTGACAACTAATAACAATATATTCAGGGAATCCCACTAAAAAAACACAAATAAAACTTTGTGAGAAGTGTGTGTGAATATGAGCAGCAAAACTACTTCATTCTTGTCACATTATAAAGAAGAAGAGAGTGCGCTGTATTAAACCATTTTTTACATTGCAGCGTGACGAAAGTGCTGTATCCATTGCGAACGCTAAGTTTACCAGAACGAGCTGTCCCGTGTCGGAATTTCTTCTGAGCATGCGTGGCACTTTGTGCATCGGAACAGGCCACACACGGTCGGAATTGACGCGATCGGATTTTGTTGTCGGAAAATTTTATCTCCTGCTGTCCAACTTTGTGTGTCGGAAAATCCGATGGAAAATGTCCGATGGCGCCCACACACGGTCGGAATTTCCGACAACACGCTCCGATCGGACATTGTCCATCGGAAAATCCGACTGTGTGTACGGGGCATTAATGTCACCCTTGATCCATCCTGCTCACATAGATAGCTGTTTCTCTGGCTGTTTACTCTGCATGATTCTTAGTCCCTGTGGACCTTGGTGGTAACCCAGTTACCCATTGTGGATCCATGTCCACTTTAACCATTAATCTAGGGGCTCAGTATAGGCGGAACCGCACCTTCGGTTCATATATAGCGCTCCTCTTGCGCTGGGCATTTTTGAGGGTCTCTTACCCTTCATTCCCTTACTTAATTTAATGCCCATAATGACTGGCCAGTCTTCTCTACATGTGCCTATACCCTCTTGCCTCTAAACTACTTTATCTAGCAGATGTACTACATATACCTGTGAACAGCACTATTCTACCCTTTCTTATCTATAACACTCCGATGGACAATAGACAGTGACAACATAACATATAACCACCAATCAATACAGTTCGATTAAGGGGAGTAAAATAGGTACCCTTTGTCCCGAAAATGCCTTACCGATCAAGGAAGTCTGATAACTCAAATGTAAGCAAAAGGCTTACCTCAGCCGGCTGATTATCAGAAATTCCCAGATCGTCTCAAGATCCTCGTTTCGGATACTCAGGGTCACCTGCAAACCCCTCCTGGATGGCTCGCCACGCTGACTTGGTTAAATTGATGATAGGCAACTCCTATCCTCATATTGATTAGTGGTTCCAAATTAATAATAACTACTGCAGTAGGGAACAGACACAAAACATACGCTCAGCATCTTTCCAAATAACTGTTTTGCTTTATTATGACACAATAGAAGGTTTTTATACACATGATTACGTAGGTATCACATTAATATTACAATTGTACGTTTATGGTAACAAGGGACGTTACATAAGCAGGCTAATTCTAATCAGGACTTGAAAGAATGTAAACATGTAATGAAAACATTATTAGTGCCGTGTGCACAGTGAGGGCAGTGTGCAATACATACAAAATAGAATACAATTATATACAGAACTTACAAATTTCCATTACATTTTTAAAGGGACATATTCACTTTTTTGTTGATTTAGATACATATTGGTAAGAGCGTGAAGCGCGGCATAATTAGTTGATTAATAGTTTTATACACACATTGATTTGGAGTGCGTTTTGGTGTGTGCGATATTGGTCAGTGCGTAGCAGCTCGCAAGTATTTATAATATAGTTATGAGAAGATACATTTTGCATTGTGGACGAAGGAGGAGAGCGTCACATACTCCTCCATACTCAAAAGTACTGTGTATATCTCCCCATTCCCAGTGAGCATATGAAATGGCAATGGAGTTGGGGATAGAAAGTTTATGAATTAGGGGGAGGGGACAGGGGCATAAAATGTGTATGTAAACCTAAATACTAAATTATTTAACTAGCTTCCTATATTCATTTTTATATAGATGTTAGTAAATGTTTATTAACCTGTTGACATCCGGGCCATAGCCGAATGACATAAATTCAAACAAGCGCGCATCCATACATGATTTCTATAAGTGCTATATATATTAGAAGTGTAATCAAAAAATTGAAAACTAAGTGAAATGTGTCAATACCTGTCCCATCATAACTTATGTGATAAAAACATGTATGAGAAAATAAAAAATAAAATTTAATCCATAAATATACCTCTAATGCATTCAAAGTGTGAGGCGTGAAATTGAAACATCTAATTCTAAAGTTAGTGAATAATTAAATGAAGAAAAATTACAAAACAATATGTGATACAATGTGACTAGATAATCAGTGAAATACAATGTATCTTTTAGCCTCCACAAAACACAAAACAAAGGTCTTATGGATAATAGTCCAAATATATATGGTAGGAGAAAAACAGCCACAGATCTTCAACACATGAAAGGAACATATCCATGTTTTTCCTGCTTGAACATATGTATAAAGGGGCCACTTACCGGATATGATGGATCTCAGATTATAGAGATCATATGTGTCTGGTGCATTAGCCTGCCAGCCACGCTGGTTCCCACTCCGATCCAAGGACAAAGATATCCTCTTCTCATCTATGACCAGAAGGTGAATGTTCTCTAGCCCAGCGAGTAGTATCCACAGGCGAAGAGAGTGTATTGCCTTCAATTAGGGTTTTTTTCTTTCCACGGACCTTCTCTGGAGTTAACCCCTCAGTGAATAAGAAGGGAGGGAGACTTCATAGTGCAGATATGTTTCCAAAAACTTTTATTAAAAAAACACTTTTAAATCCACAGCAATTAGTCACATCAAATTGTCATATCACGCTGAACAAATTGTCCACTGCACACTAAAAATCAAAACCACACGGCAAGTATATAGAAAGGAATAACGGATAATAAGCTAGCATACAGCTAGTCTCCCGCAGCTCAGGATCCAACCAAGTAACTGCACAGGAAAAATTAGTAAAAAACGTGATGGCGTAACAGCCACTTGCTCCACCCAACGCGTTTCCAGTAGTCATCCTATCACACCGTCATTTATCTGGTTGAATTGCTCTGAACTTGCTCCAAAAAAAATGTGTTAGTATTAAACATATATCCTTTGTCCAAGAACAGTGAATTATAAATAAATTAAAATTATCCTTTCTCTTAAAATAACCTTTGTTGGTTATCTATTAAAATTCTTTCATATAAATTATCTTTCATTACTTTCCAGGTTAATACTCTTGAATCTTATTCCTTATTTGCTACTATAGGATACATGTAAAATTCTATGTCGCGCAGCAGTGCAACCAAAGAAACTTTACATAAACCCAACAAACTAAAACCTTGTTATTTGCTCCAAAGGGAATACTTAAAATAATGTATATTTAAAAAGGAACATAAAGAGTGGACAAACCAATAAATTATTCACTACTCTCCTACTTGGCTTATCCATATATCCCAATGGAAGACAATCTCAAGAGGAATAATTGATATATGATGTCATAATGAGATATCTAGATTTAAAAACAAGAACAAGAACTATAAAATTATTCACTAGTTATAAATTAATACACAAATAAATTACACCCAAGTCAAAATTGAGAATAGATTTGAGACTATATATATATATATATATATATATATATATATATATATATATATATATATATATATATATATATATATATACATATCTAGGCAGGGGGAGGGCTAAGAGTCTATTATCTGCTGTCAATGTAGCCATTAATATCCCACTCTACATTGAGTCCTAGGGGAATGTAGCATTGGAGGTCATATATCCACCTAGTTTCACAGCGAGAAATATGTCTCTTTAGGTTACTTCCTCTCCAATGGGGGGTGTATTTTTCTATTGCTATCACTTTGAGTAAAGCAGTATTCCTATTGTGATGTATTCTAAAGTGTTTGGACACACTGTGTCCAAAAAAACACCTCCTAATGTTGCCTAGATGTTCCCCTATCATGTGACGGCCTCCCCTTTCCTCCCTAACCGTGCGCACTCACGAGCATGCATCGGGGAAATTCTGTGTTGGCCGAGTCCCTTGGACACAGTCAATCACAGATCACTGTAAATGGCCAATCACAACAGCCATTTACAGCACAATCGGCGTGGCCAATGAGCGATGACCTCAAATGTAAACATATGAGATCATCTCTCATTGCCGGCTCTCTCTCCTCACACAGAGACCGCGTGTGAGGAGAGAGAGCATCCGACAGCGATCTGTGAGTGATGAAAAACATAATACAGTGCAAACAGTGCCCAAACAGTGCCCCATAAGTACAGTGCCCACCTGTGCAAATCGGTGCCCGCCTGTGCAAATTGGTGCCCCCTTTGCCATCGGTGCCCACCTGTACCCACCTGTGCCAGTCTGCCATCGGTGATCAGTGTCCATCTGCACATCTTCACAATCAGTGCACATCTGTGCCACCTCATCAGTGCCCACCTGTGCCACCTCATCAGTGCCCACCTGTGCCACCTCATCAGTGCCCACCTGTACCAATCAGTGCCCATCTGTGCCACCTGATAAGTGCACATCTGTGCAATCAATCAGTGCCCATCTGTGCCGCCCCATCTGTGCCGCCTCATCAGTGCACATCTCTGCCACCTCATCAGTACACATCTGTGTCATCTCATCAGTGCACATCTGTTCCGCCTCATCAGTGCCCACCTGTGCCAATCAGTGCCCATCTGTGCCACCTCATCAGTGCACATCTGTGCAATCAATCAGTGCACATCTGTGCTGCCTCATCAGTGCCCATCTGTGCCACCTCATCAGTGCCCATCTGTGCCGCCTCATCAGTGCAATCAATCAGTGCACATCTGTTCCGCCTCATCAGTGCCCATCTGTGCCACCTCATCAGTGCTCATCTGTGCCGCCTCATCAGTGCACATCTGTTCTGCCTCATCAGCGCACATCTGTGCCGCCTCATAAGTGCACATTTGTTCCACCTTATCAGTTCACATCTGTTCCACCTCATCAGTGGCCCTCTGTGCCACCTCAGTGCCCATCTGTGCTCATCAGTGCCGCCTCATCAGTGCCCATCAGTGCAGGCTTAGCACACACCTGTGTAGTCGCATCACCACCAGCAACCATGTCCAAAAGATGAGCCGACGAGAGCAACGGGGAGCTCTCTTTTTCGGATTCCCTTTCAGACTCCGATTCTGAGTCGGATGTAAATTATGAGCCAGTCCTCAGTAGTGAAACACTGAGTGACTCAGAGGAGGAAGATATTCGGCCCACCAAACAAAGGCGTTCTGGTGAGGAAGCAGTGGCATCCACCAGCACCGCAGTGCCATCCACCAGCACCGCAGTGCCATCCACCAGCACCGCAGTACCTCGGCAAGAAAGACCAAGGACCCATGCCAGCCTACCCTATGCCCTTCAGAACCCCTTGTGGCTTCCTCCTAATTCAGGAGAAGCCAACATTCCCCCTTTCACTGCCCAGCAAGGAGTCCAGGTGGACACTGAGAATTTTTCCCCAATCAATTTTTTTTATTTCATTTTTACCGAGGACATGCTATCAACAATTGTGGCCCAATGCAACCTTTATGCACAGCAATTTATTTTAAATAATCCAACCAGTCCCTACGAGTGGAGAGACCTAACGGTGGAGGAGCTGAAGGTTTTTTTAGGCCTCACATTTTGTATGGGTTTTACCAAAAAAAACACTTTGATGTCCTATTGGTTAACCCACCCCATCCACCACATGCCAATCTTCTCCAAGATAATGCCCAGAACCAGACACCTCAAATAATGAGGTTCCTTCATTTCAATGATAATACACAGTGCCCTCCCCGAAATGACCCAAATTATGACAGGCTTTTCAAAATTCGGCCACTTCTAAATTATTTTTCCCCGAGCTGTTTACCCTGGACCAACACATATGTGTGGATGAGTCCCTTGTTAAATTTAGTGGCAGGCTTAAAATCAAACAATTTATTCCCAGCAAAAGGGCCCACTATGGGGTGAATTGCCCAGACTACTTGAGATCAAGCAGGAAAATTGTTTGGGACCCCCTACTGGAGAAAGGCTACCATTTATACGTAGACAACTTCTACACATCTCTGCCCCTGTTCCACAATCTTCACCAGAAGAAGACGCAAGCATGTGGCACCGTAAAAAAGAACCGGAAGGGCTTTCCTCAAAGTCTTGTCAATAAGAAGTTGAGAAAAGGAGAAACGGCAAGTCTGCGAAACAAGGAGATTTTGGCAGTGAAGTGGAGGGATAAGAGGGGTGTCTACATGTTGTCTTCGATCCACAATGATACCTTCGTGGAAATCCCCAGAAGGAATGGCCCCATACAAAAAACAAAATGCATCTATGAATATAATTTGTTCATGGTGGGAGTCGACTTCAATAACCAAATATTGGAACCATACCTTGACACAAGACGGACATACCATTGGTATAAAAAAGTCACAATTTGTTTTTTTTCATTTGGCCATATACAACTCATATGTAATTTAGCGCAACTCCACCCAAAACCCCAAACGCTTCCTTGGCTACCAGGAGGAAGTTTTCACTGCCCTTTTATTCCCGAACGGCCCACCAGAAAATATCCGATCAGATGTTCTTAGTCGACTTTCCGAACGCCACTTTCCCGATAAAATCCCTCCCAAACCAACAGGCCAACAACGTAAAAACAAATGTAAGGTATGTACCAGAGCAGGAGTCAGAAGAGACACATCTTTTTATTGTGCACATTGTCCTTCCCAACCAGGCCTCTGCATAGGTGAATGTTTTCGTCCGTTCCCATACTTCAATAAATTATTAGTGAAGTATGGTAAACATAATCCTCAGTTCCTGCCTTCACACACCTTCACACCCCTTATGCCACTGCCTGCTCTGTAACTGACCCTGGCTTGTTATTTGACCACGCTTCTGTTTGCCGATTCTGTACATACCTCTGCTTGATCTGGAACTGACCCTGGACTGTTATTCGACCATGCTTCTGCCTAACGATTCTGTACATACCTCTGCCTGATCTGGAACTGACCCTGGACTGTTATTCAACCATGCTTCTGCCTAACAATTCTGTACATACCTCTGCCTGATCTAGAACGGACCTTGGACTGTTTGACCATGTTTTTTGCCTTCCTCATGGACTGATCTTGTACACTGCTACTGGACTAGTGGGATTCAACACAGGGGTCTCACATATGTGAGGGGCTCCAGAATTGTTTTTCTGGATGAAGAAAACATTTTTTTTTGTTTTTTCAATCCTAGATTAGGGTCTGGTGACTCGGAGGCTTCAAAGAGATTTGGGTGGGAGAAGCCTCTACCCCTGTCCCAATTCTGTCCTGAACGAGGCCCTACTTCTGCCTGCTACCTGTAGGACTTACTGCCATTATGTCTCTGCCTGTCACACTGACCACACCACATGTTCCTGCCTACTACCAGGACCAATATTTTTGGCACTGCTGACAATATTTCTGCCTGCACTGACCCTGGACTTTACATGAACAGTATCCCTGCCTGCTGCCTGGACAATTGTGTTCGCTGTTGCTGACCAAGTCCCTGCCTGCTGCCTGGACCAGTGCTATCCTCCTGTGTACAACTGCGCTACTACAACCACAAGTAATCTTTTGTTTACCCTTTGCGTAAATGTGTTTTGGGGTCAAATTCTTGGTATGTGCATGGTATGTGTCCCTGGAACACCTGACGGTGTTCCTTGCATGTTGGATCTCTGTATGTGGCCAGGCTGTGTAGAAGTCTCACACATGTGGTATTGCCATACTCAGGAGGAATAGCAGAATGTATTTTGGGGTGTCATTTTTGCTATCTAAATACTATGTGTTGGAGATATCTAATAAACTGACAACTTTGTGTAAAAAAAAAGCATTTTCCAAAAACTTCTGGAAAAAAATGAACCGTTCAAAAGACTCATTATGCCTCATAGATTATACGTTGGGGTGTTAGCTTTCCAAAATGGGGTAATTTTGTTGGGTGTTTCCATTGTCCTGGTGCTCCAGGGACTTCAAAAGTAGGTGGTTGAGAAATGTGATGTGTAATTTATGCTCCTAGAACACCTGATGGTGCTCCCTGCATGTTGGGCCTCTGTATGTGGCCAGGCTGTGAAAAAGTCACACACATGTGGTATCATAATACTCAGGAAGAGTAGCAGAATGTATTTTGGGGTGTCATTTTTGCTATCTAAATACTATGTGTTGGAGATATCTAATAAACTGACAACTTTGTGTAAAAAAAATGTGTTTTCATTTTTTTTCCACACTTTCCAAAAACTTCTGGAAAAAAAATTAACCATTCAAAAGACGCATTATGCCTCATAGATTATACGTTGGGGTGTTAGCTTTCCAAAATGGGGTCATTTTGTAGGTGTTTCCAATGTCCTGGTGCTCCAGGGCCTTCAAAAGTGTAATAGATGGTTGAGAAATGTGATGTGTAATTTATGCTCCTAGAACACCTGACGGTGTTCCTTGCATGTTGGATCTCTGTATGTGGCCAGGCTGTGAAAAAGTCCAGGGCCTTCAAAAGTGTAATAGGTGGTTGAGAAATGTGATGTGTAATTTATGCTCCTAGAACATGCTCCTGCATGTTGGGCCTCTGTATGTGGCCAGGCAGTGAAAAAGTCCCACACATGTGGTATCGCTATACTCAGGAGGAGTAGCAGAATGTATTTTGGGGTGTCATTTGTGGTATGCACATGCCATGTGAGAGAAATAAGCTATTACATTGACAATTTTGTGAAAAAATATCTTAATTTTGCAAAGAATTGTGGGAAAAAAAATACAACTTCAAATAACTCACCATGCCTCTTACTAAATACCTTGAAATGTCTACTTTCCAAAAAGGGGTTATTTGTGGGGCATTTGTACTTTCCTGGCTATGTTAGGGTCTCAAGAAATGATAGGCCGCCAGTACATCAGGTGTGATAATTTTTTTATGATTTGCACCATAGCTTGCAGACTCTAAAACTTTCACACAGACCAAATAATTTCCACTAATGTTTGGTTATTTTTACCAAAGATATGTAGCAGTATAAATTGTGGCCAAAATGTATGAAGAAAAATTACTAATTTGCAAAATTTTATCACAGAAATTAAGAAAAATTTGTTTTTTTTTAAATTTTCGGTCTTTTTTCATTTATAGCGCAAAAAAGAAAAAACCCAGAGGTGATCAAATACCACCAAAAGAAAGCTCTATTTCTATGAAAAAAAGGACAAAAAAATCATTTGGGTACAGTGTTGCACGACTGAGTAATTGTCATTCAAAATGTGAGAGCACTGAAAGCTGACAATTGGTCTGGATAGGAGGGGGGTTTAAGTGCCCAGTAAGCAAGTGGTTAAATATAACTTCTGCCAGTTTCTGCTCACTTTGATGTCTTCCTGTAATAGGGTGACAACACTAAGCACAGGTTTACTTTAATGCTACGTTGTCACCTTGCCATGGGTGCTCCTGCTTTGAGACTACAGGCCACTGTGTTTATACCTTGCATGCTTGCAAGGTCCCATTGTCAGGATTGGACAGCAAGGAAATTACACAAAAGCAGTCTGGGACTTTAAAAGCTAATGCTGCCAGCGAAATCACCGGCTCAGTAGACCAGATACAGTGGGTCAGAAGTTAGGTGACCACTGAATAATTCAGTGATAAATAGCAATTATTGGCAATTTTAGTATGAAAGTAAGACTGATTGCTTAAAGCGGAGTTCCGCCTGCAAAAAAAAAATAAAAGTCAGCAGCTACAAATACTGCAGCTGCTGACTTTTAAAATAAGGACACTTACCTGTCCAGGGTGCCTGCGATGTCCTCTCCCGAAGCCGACCCATCCCTCAGCTCCGGCATCTTCAGTAAGGGAATCAGGAAGGGAAGCCCCGCGGCTTCAAAGCCTGTTTTCTAATGTGAATGCGCGAGTCGCACTGCGCATTCTGAATGGTCCCTGCTGTCATCTGGGACCTGTGTGTCTCAGAAGACAGCGGGGGAGGGGCGGAGGAGGGGCCGGACATGGTGTAGTTCGACACAGATCCTGCGGCGCTCTTTCACCGGAAGTGGGAGCAAATACCTGGTTTAGTTATCTGCTCCCCCCTGAAAGGTGCGAAATGTGACACCGGAGGGGGGGAGGAACCGGATCAGCGGAAGTTCCATTTCTGGGTGGCCATACATGGTTTTGTTTTTTTCGCTCAGCAAGCACATTTGAGGTGGATGGGGGAATCCTCCCCACTGCACTATTGTATTCTGACAGCAGGAAACTCCTCATTTGTAGAATACACAGATCAGCGCTGCAGCAATTTTTTTTCCAACAGGTCCGTTGATTGGTCTCTGCTGAACCATCCAAATTTTGATTCATCTATGGCTACCTTAAAGCGGTTGAAAACCCTCACATATACCCAGTGAAGTGGTAAGCATCAGATGATACAAAGAAAAGAAACAAATCCTCCTACATAAGTTGTAGCTGTTGTAGTTGTTTATTTGAAGCCATCTGTCCTCTACAGTTATTAAAAGTCCAGAATTTACACAGAATCTCCCAGCTCTGAAAAGCAGGGGGTGGGGATCCGAAGTCCCACAGTGCATATCTCAGGGAGATCAGCTCTGAGCCCTGATTGGAATGAAGAGACACACCCCTTCCTCACAGTACACTGGGGACATCAGGGGTAGATAAGGGGGGTCAGGGGTGTTCAAACCCCCCCAGAGCACCCTGGCAAAATGCCCAGACAGTGTCCCTGCTGTTTAGCCTCAGCATCAGCACAGTAGAAGCAATCAGAGTTTGAGTGCCGCAGCCAGCCCCCCTTCTATTGTGCCCCATCCCCTTAGTTTAATAAGGGGTCCCCCTGAAAAGCATGAAATTACTGCGAGGTCTCAGATGCCGGTAATTGACAGTGCACGGTTGAGGGAACTCTTAGACTCCTCCTCGAGGTATCATATGACACAGCCGAAGGGAGACTGTGGATGCAGAAGTTTTCCTACTTCTGTGCCGTGCTGAATCTGAGGTCTGGTAAGTGGGGAGGCATCAATTTTCTGTTTTGGGAAGGAGGAAGTGAGAATTCCAGCCTGGGGGAGTTTCTTTTGGTGGGGGTTAAGGAAAGGGGGTGGGTTTGCTTTTGGAGAAGGGGGAAGTTTCTTGTAGAGAAGTTTACAGGGGGTGGTTAATGGCAGGGATTTGCTTCTGGGAGGGAGTTTGATTGGATGAAGGGACATTTTCTTCATAATTAGGAATCTTTGCTGGGGGAGAGGGTGTTGACTGAGGGAGATATTTTTGCTTTGGGGGGGTCAGTTTAGAGACAGGGGGGTTAATTTTGGGGGGGATATTTGAGGGAGGGAGATATTTTACAGTGTGAAGCTTTGCTTGGGGATGGAGGGTTTTTCCCTTTAAAAGAGATTTTTTTTTTGTAAATTATACTTACCTAGGTGGATGGAGCATTAATCCAATGTTGCATCTGTCCCCAGCTGTTTCTAAGACCAACAACAGAGCGATCAAAGACCGCTGTTCAGTTTTCAGCTTCAGTGAGCAAGAGAGTTTCCACCGCTTGGACCTGCTGAACGATGTCAGCTGACAGCGGGCTATAGCTGGCTGTCGGCTAAAAATGGGTCACAAAAGTGCAGAACGAACTGACATCACCGGCTGCTTTCCATGTGAATATCTCCTAAATACCACATGTTTAGGAGATATTCACTGTACCTACAGATAAGCGTTATTATAGGCTTACTTGTAGGTACAAGTTCAAAAGCTGGGTTTACCACATTAAGACTGAATAAAAGCCAACTATATTGACAGGTGCAAAGGGCACCATCCTATGGTAGGCAGTGCACAATATTTTTTTTTCCATCTCTGAAAACATTTCAGAAAATTTCTTAGAACACAGTTTTTTAAGGTTTAAATAAATCACTAAATTTACTGCCTACCACAATATGTTGCCCCTTGCACCTTCTCAACTTGCAAAGTAAGGTTAGCTAAAATCCAGTCTTGGGTCTCATTCATATATCCTACATGACCATGGTGCAGCAAGTATACTGCAAATACCTGCACCCGGGATCTCAGATGTTCCAATCTCTGCTCAGCCTGTACACCTGGGTGATGGGCTGAAAAGTGCCAAGGCTGTCTGCTGTTGTAAACATGTATCCACATTTTTTTTTTTTTTCCTTTAGCCAGACAAATAACTGATTCAATTCAGGGCTAATATTTTTTATTTTTATTTTTATCTTCATTTGTAATTACTTATTATTTTTGTTGCTTTCCTTTAGTCAGACAAATACTGATTTAATTCAGGGCTAAAGTTTTTTATCTCTTATATTTCTTTGCACAGAGAGTGTATCCTGTGCAATGATTGAATATGTTACCTTATTGTCTTCTTTGTTATATTGTTTTCATCCAGGCAAAGAAATGCCTGTCTTTGCTTTTGCTTTTGCATTCACTCTCGAGTCGCTTTGGCTTCCCTTCTCCTTTTCCCAGTTTACACATTTGTTATCCATCTATTTTCTATACACTTGTGTTGCTGGGATCCGTCTTGTCCACTCCCCGGGGTTGCGACGCGCCCAGCCCAGGACCCATCACCCTCTTGTCTATGACGTGGGCGGGTCCTGGCCTCAGCCCATCGGCGTCATGCTCCCTACATCCCGCCTGCGGCGTCCATGCCGCCGCACACGGGTTGCTCAGTGGTTTTCCTCCTCCGGGCTTAGGCGCTCTATGGGATGGTGGGGGGCCGCATTGATTGGCTATCCCTTCCCTCCCCTTACTACGTCATCACGCCCACGCACGACGTTGGCGGGAGCACGCCTCTGACCCGCGGCAACAAAAGGCAGTCTCGGGCCGGGCACCCTGCGATCCCGTCATGCATGTTAGACATCTTGTTTGGCTTGGCACTCACCACACAGGTAATTTTCCTCACATTTTGCTACTCTGGCTCATCCATCTCAGCAATGGTTCACTGCTGTACATACACCCTATCTCACCAACCATTCTCACACCTGTTACGTTTCAGTTCCTCTTCATACATTCAGGGCTATGTTATGTTGCTTTTACCTATTCCATCTCCATCACCACTCACATATCAGCTCACATACCCTTCTTCACCACTATTATTTATTCCCCAGTTCATCCACACTCTTTGGCCTCGCCAGATGTCCCTGCCTGCCGGTTTCGTGGGTGCTTGTGTCACTTGGGCTGCCATGGCTGTTGGCTCATTGGGGGGTGTGCTTTCTGCCTCAACCCCGGGGGAGACTCTATGGACCCAGATTAAATATCGCATTGTAACACATAGATCATCATTAATTAATGCATAACTTGTGAGTATACAGAAAATCACATTTTCAGTATATCTTTCTTACAAACATCTGTTCATACAGTAATAGATACCTTATTGTTTTAATACAGTTAAAATGCATCGGACTCCTGATGACTGGTTTCAAGCCAAGAAACGCGTTGAGTTTAGACCTATTGATGCACCTATTTATTGTACAATGTATATGTTTTCTTGCAACTGTATAACTAATCTATGAACTTTGCTTGTTTATATACTGTTGTCTACAGAGTTTAGACCTATTGATGTACCTATTTATTGTACAATGTATATGTTTTCTTGCAACTGTATAACTAATCTATGAACTTTGCTTGTTTATATACTGTTGTCTACATGTTTTACTATGGTCTTAAATGTGTTCCTTCATGCCTGTATTTGGCTCAAGTACCTATGCCATTAAAACTTTTATACCATGATTATCTTATATGACCATCTGTGGAGATTACATTCATTTTTATCTCTTACATTACAATACTCACTATTCAGTCTAACATATTCACCCACATGCCTCATGCAAAGTCCCGCTTCTATCCTCCTATTATTATAATGTATCCACATGTATCTGCACATCCAGTGGTTACTTGCAGGTAGGGATACATTTTTGCCCTTGGATAAAATCTCTCTGCATCCAGGGTCAGAAATGTGTCCCTAACAGCAGGTAACCACTGTGACCCACGGTTTGTTAGTGTGTCGCTCAGGCTAAATCGATGTGAGGAGTAATGTAGATGATACCGAATGTGCTGCAGGAGTGTCGGCAAGGGATGGAGCTCATCTCAGCTCATGTAGTCACTGGAGAGAAAAGAGAAAAAAAATCCCTGGTGCCGCACATCCACGGAGTCCTATGGTAATGTAATAGTGATGGGAGAGACTACCTCAGCCCGGGTTCCCGTCAGGCCAAACCCCAATGTGTTTTGCTTTGTCCACTGGAGCTTAAACATGGGGACCATTGGATGTACAGGTACATGTTAACAGCAGTGGCTCTTTTCAGCCCATCACTCAGGTGAACAGGCTGAGCAGCTGACAAAAATTGGAACATCTGGAATCCTGGCTGTAGGTATTTATGGTATATTTGCCATTCATTTGCCATGCCATGAATGAGATCTAAAGCCTGGTTCACATGGTAAGTTTTTTTTAGTTCAACCCAGTGAGCTAAACGAAAAAAAAAACTAGGGAGCTTAGGAGGAGCTTGCTGTACCAATGAGTACACGACTGCACCACAACTGCATGCATTGCATTATATTCAGTTGATTGGGGATAATTTTTGCTGTGCTGCATTGTAAAGCCTCATGGCCCCACTCTGCTGTCACATGTTTTTACCGTACCTCCCCCAACATAAAAGTGTAAATGATGCTTTTAAGTTTGAAAGACCTGAACCTCCCCCAAGGAAAAAAAAAATATTTATCTATCTATCTAGAGGTGAAGATACCAGTCACAGGCTGTGTGCTGGAGTTCTCATCCTCTTTCACTTTTTTATCTCTTGGTGTTGAGAAAATATGTCAGGGGGGGGCAGGAGGCGGAGCCTAGCAGAGCAGACATGCATTGTTAGAGCTCCACACCGTTGAGGAGAGAAGAGAAGGACAAAGCGGAGCCTGCAGGCTCAAAAGGTATCCATTTGAACCTTTTTGCCCCAGGGAACAAACTGTGAAAGTTTGGGCAGGAAATATGGTACTGGGAGGAAACCGTGGCAGAAATAAAAATCACCTCACAAAGAGCTCACAGGCACTCACTGCAGCTGAAGCAGCTCCAGTCACCTCACAAGATACAGCATCAGGGCGCTCTCACAGACAGAAAATGTCACAGCAAGACTCTCCATTTGAGTCAGATACAGAACAAATCCTCTCACAAACTTCTCCACAAGCCTCCTCAGTATCCCCAGTAATATTATTACAATTTGAAAAGATGCTTCATAAGGCTTTAAAACAAACCTCAGAGCAAATAACAAAAAGCCTAACCAAAGAAATAAGAGAGCTGGGAAACCGCACCGCAGCCTTAGAAATAAAAATGGATGAAATTGAAATTACAACCCAAGAAAATATAACAGAATTGGAACAATTAAAAAAAGAGAATTTAATACTTCAAACTAAGCTCGAAGATTACGAAAATAGAGCCAGACGTTCAAACTTGCGCATAAGGGGAATACCTGAAACTGTGACAGACCTGCAATCTACTATTACTGCTCTATTACAAGAACTAAAGCCAGATATCCCTATTGAACGTTTAGAACTGGACAGAGTACACAGAGCCCTCACAGCCGAAAAGAAAGATGGACCCCCACGTGATATAATCACAAAATTTCATTATTACAGAACGAAAGAACAAATACTAATTGCTGCAAGAGAAAAAAAGGAACTTAATTTTCAAGGACACAATTATCAAATTTTTGCTGACCTATCCCAACTTACTATTACTAAAAGATGATCCATGAAACCCCAACTAATGGAACTGCAACGCCACAACATTATGTATCAATGGGGCTTCCCCTTTTCAGTCAGATTTAACTACCAAGGTACAATTTACAGAAGCAGATCAGCAGATGAACTACAACAAACCCTTTTAAAATTAAATCTGACAGAACCCACAAGCAGCAACACTCCCACACGCAGAAGAATGGCGTCATCTTCACCTTCAGGCAGCACCCAGAAAATTTCAGAACAAAATGGGAATCATCATTCTCACAAAAGAGGCCGTTATGCCACATCATCCATGGACCAAGAAGATTCAATGGACTGACATCCTAATTCCTGATATCTCTTCATTTATTATACTAAGAGATGGTTCTCTATAAAAAAAACCTATATTTATAACTGAATGTAACTGCATTCTGATAGTCACACACTGTGTGGGATGATGTTACATTCCAGTTATATTTCTTATTACTTCTGATTCATATAGCCTTAGAATATATAAGTGAAATAAGGAAATTCTTGTTCAGTTATATATTATCAGGTAATAACAATAGATTTATTACTTTTTAGGACAAATATGTTCAATAATCCAGAAGTAATGGAAGCTTTTTCTTTCTTTTCTTAAAACAAATATATTATTACCTAACTAGTTCCTAGAATTATGTTTTTGTTTATTCTAATCTGAAGCAATACAACCTCAATTTTATGAGTTAACATATCTAAACAGTTACATATGAATAAAATATGTAATTGTTTACTCTAAAAGGGTTAAAATCCCAAAATAATTCAAACTATCTTCATCAATACCAAAGTTATTAACAGTACCTTTCTAACTGAATTATTTAGCCTAGGGCAAGACTAACCATATACAACCACCCTGGAATAAATAATTTCAACAAAAACTATATTTTGCACTCCAATTAATGAAACATCATTTTGATGTCTTTTGACATAGCACTTCTCTCCTGTAAGCGGAAGATCCGTGTACCCCCATTAGCCCTCCTCATTCTCCCAACCATATTATGTGGGAGTGTGACGAAGGCACTTATTCCCCTGAGAGAGATATTTATTCTCTTTCACGGGTAAATTGTGATTACTTGCAAAAAATAATTTATACAATGTATCATCTAATCTCATATGTTTTTTGTTTACTCTTTACTCCAGAATTCACTGGTTTCTTTTCTATCTATTCATCTCTTCAGTCCACACAGGTTGATCTGCGCAGTCAGCTCTGCATAACAAAAAGTAAGTCAAAACTATTTGATCTATTGCCATGGCACCACTGAATATACTTTCCCTGAATGTTCAGGGAATAAATGTCCCTCAAAAAAGGACCAAAGCCTTCCGTACTTTCCATAACAAGAAGGCTCACATAGTATGCCTCCAAGAAACACACTTCACCAAAGATTCTACTCCAAAATATATTTCTCCTTTTTATCAACAAATTTACACGGCTTCTGCCTGTACCAAGCAAAGGGGAACTCTAATTGCATTTCACCGATCCACACCATTCACCTTATCATCAGAAATTAAAGACCCAGAAGGTAGATACCTGATACTCATGGGTTATATAATGGATACAGCAATCACGGTGATTTCCTACTACGCTCCTAACAAACAACCTACACCATTCCTCTCACATATATTACAAGTGATTAATACACACAAAATAGGAACAGTGATAATGTGTGGGGATTCGAACCAGGTCCTCCTCCCATTTCTAGATAAATCACCTTTTACACCATCCAAAATAACCTCTAGATTACCTTTTTCTCAACTTCTTTCCAAATACAATCTGGTAGATTCATGGAGAGAAAGTAACCCAATGAAAAAGAAATTCACTTATTTCTCGCACCCTCATCAAACCTTCACCAGAATAGATCATATTTTTCTAACAATAGGAATGATACCAGAAATTATTGCATCAGATATAATTCCGATTCTGTGGTCTGACCATAATGCAGTATACACTACTATAGCCTCAGCCATACCAAAAGCGCATGACCCAACGTGGTACTTACCGGACATAATGCTCAAACACCCACTACATCAGATGGCCATTGAACAAGCTTTAAAGGAATACATATCAATTAATAATACAACAGACATCTCCCCAATAACACTGTGGGAAGCTCATAAGCCTGTCTTGCGTGGTACAATACAAAGACAAATGGCACTATTTAAACGGGAACGCAAAAATCTAGCAAAAAAACTAGAACTCAATTTTAATGCAGCCTACATATCATTTCAAGATAATCCATCTCAGAGTACAAAATCTCATCTGGAAAAATCTAGATTGGAATACGATCTATTTCTCACTGAGTCAGTTGATAAATCCCTCAAACGCTCCAAACACAATTTCTACATGAATACAAACAAACCAGGTACATATTTGGCTCGGGCATTAAATTCAACTAACAAATCTTTCAAACCAATACGTTTGAAATTATCAAAAAATGTTTACACTTGTAATCCAGTTAAAATAGTCCATAAATTTCACTCACATCTCGCAACTTTATACAAGACAAACAATGAATTTAATCCTACAGAAGCTGAATCCTTCTTCTCAAAAATAACCTTACCTGAGTTATCTCAGAATCAAAAAAGCAGTTTGGATGAGCCTATAACTATAGATGAAGTTGCTAACGCCATAAAAGACCTAAAACTTAACAAAAGACCAGGCCCAGACGGCTACTCGGCTTTATACTATAAAACATTCTCAGAAATACTCTCTCCCATTCTCACTGAAACTTTTAACAAACTTCTAGATGGACATTCTTTTCGGCAAGAAACACTAATGGCAATTGTTTGTATGATCTCAAAACCCCTTTCTGATGATACTTCCTGTGTGAATTATCGGCCTATCTCTCTGTTAAACCTCAATATTAAATTATTAGCAAAAATAATAGCAAAACGCCTCAATAGCATTATAGGAAAATTAATACATAGAGATCAAGTAGGCTTCATGCCAAATAGACAGGCAGGCGATAATATACGCAGGGCAGTGTTATTGGCACATATTGCTAAAAAACGGAAAATCCCTTTATGTTTTCTATCTCTTGATATTAAGAGGGCATTTGACACAGTATCCTGGCAATATATGCAATATTCATTACAAAAATGGGGTTTTGGACCCCACTTTTTAACATGGATCAAAGCATTATATAATAAACCCAAAGCCTATATAAAATATGCTGGATACAAATCTGAAGCCTTTAATATCGAAAGAGGTACCCGACAGGGTTGCCCATTATCTCCCTTATTATTTGCCCTTATACTCGAACCCATGGCCCAATACATCAGAACAAACCAAACTATAACTGGCATTGAAGTAGGAGGTATTACACACAAATTATGTATATTTGCAGACGATATATTACTTTTTCTATCATCACCACAGGTCTCTGGTCCTAACTTAATACCAGCTCTTGATGGATTTGCAGCCCTATCCGGCCTTATGATTAATCCTAAGAAATGCCTAGTGCTTAATATTTCACTCACAAACATGGAATTGATCCCGGCTAGGGCTGCACTCCCATTCACATGGGCAGAAAAATCAATCCCATATCTTGGAATTCATTTAACAGCATCTCATTCTGACTTATTCTCAACCAATTATCCTCCTGTATTAAGACAGATCACAAATCTAATAAAACAATGGTCGCAACTTCCTTTATCCTGGATAGGGAAGATTAATGCAATCAAAATGACTATTCTACCCAAATTGCTTTATCTATTCAGAGTCCTCCCTATTCCAATTCCTTCCTATTTTTTGAGAATAGTACAAAAAAGAGCAACTTTGTTTATATGGGGCTCTTCTAAACCACGTATATCTATACACACACTACATCTTCCCAAAAATAAAGGAGGCCTGGGATACCCTAATTTTACTAACTACTACAGAGCAGCACATTTGGCCAGTCTGTCCAAATACCATGCAAAACAGGAAATCCTATTATGGGTATTTATAGAGGCTTCAGAAAATGACCCTCTATTAATATCAAATTTATTATGGCTTGATCCTAAAGACCGCTTTAAAATTCATAATCCCATAACTAAACACTTCTTATCTCTCTGGGATAAACTAAAAACCAAATATCAGTTACAATCTCCACACAATCCTCTCCTTTCTTTTATCAGAAATCCGGCCTTTTATCCGGCATGGATCTACCCAAATTCTTTTAAAGCTTGGACAACATCAGGCATTCAGACACTAAATGACTTCATAGCATCTAAATCATTCCTTTCATTCCCATCGCTTAGAGAAAAATATGATCTACCAAACTCTGAGATATTTAGATATCTCCAAATCAAAAATTTCTATACACCATTCCTAAAGGGGGATACACCATTATCCCAATTATCCATTTTTGAATCAATCTGTACAAAAGATCCATTTGCTAAAGGTACAATTTCATCACTTTATAATCAATTATATGGAGTAGCAAATCTTAATAGACCCTCTTACGTTCAGAGGTGGGAGGAGGACCTGGGACGAACTTTAGAAGACACGGACTGGTCTAATATATGGCTCACATCTAAGTCATCTTCACCCAACATCTTGGCACTGGAGACAAATTATAAAGTCCTAACTCGCTGGTACCTTGTACCCGCTAGAGTGGCAAAATATTCACCTAATACCTCAACTCTTTGTTTTCGAGGATGCCCAGAAATAGGCACATATTTACACATATGGTGGACGTGCCCAGTAATCCAAACCTTCTGGAAGGAAGTCTTCATGATTGCATCTAAAATATTTAAAAAAATAATACAACCAGATCCATATTTAACTTTACTTAATCTAAAACCGGAATGGTTAACACTCTCTCAATTCAAACTTATGATCCAACTAATAACGGCTGCAAAACAAACAGTGGCCAAGGCATGGAAATCTCCTACATTGGTACTAGCAGAAACAATTCACAGAATGAATAATACAATGTCCCATGCTAAGATGGTAGCCATCGATCAAAATCAAATTCCAAAATTTGAAAAACTTTGGCATCCTTGGATAAAACAACAGTTCCTGTCAAATTTCAATGACGCTGTCCTGTTGCCATGGTAACAGATTAAATGACTTACAGAGACACCCATTCTAAGGCTTCAAAGAGAACTAAAAAGAATAATAAACTGACGAGCGGGACAACCTTGTGGACCATACCTCTACCTTTCAACCCTTTTTCTTCTTTCTCTTTCCTTTTCTCCACCTTACGATTAAAGCTCATTATCAGAATTTATTTGACCTATATACACTCTACTTGTAAACAATATGTATAGTAGGTATAAATCATTTAAATACCTACAAAAGTAACTAAGGAAATGATATATATCTTTAATTTAGGTTTACGTGAACCCAATGTTTAATATTTGAAATTTCATGATATTTACCTATATAAACCCTACTGTAAAACAATGAGCTTACTTTATAGATCCTTGTAAACTTACTTTATGTATCTTTATGTATCTTTATAACATTGTATACTCAATAAACTTCTTTTGACAAGGAGAAAATATGTCAGAAGTGACTCATGCAGATAAAAGAGGAATGAGACAGCAGACAGAAATCACACCCAGCGCTTTGGATAGAGACAAGCATACAGTAAAGAAGGAAGTTCTTTGTTCGTATTTATAGTCTGAGGTTTACAACCACTTTAAGTAAAGCCATTCTCAACTAGGGTTCCTCCAGAGGTTTCTAGGGGTTCCATGAGCTGTAGATGACTGACCTCTCATTTGATGGTAACAGCATAATTCTGTGACCATTGCCATTTGTCAGAGTCTACATCATTACACCAATGATCTTTTTTACATTAAGGCCCTCTTTAGGCAAGCTGGTGGCAAGGGGTTATATTTAAGGGTCCTGAAACAATGTTTTTATAACTCAGTAACCATGTGCTTTTTTTCAACCTGTGTAACTATATAACCTAAGTAAAGCAGACACTTGCTTGTATATTAACTGTACATATTAGGCCCTTTCCATATGGGGTGGACTCTGTTGAAGTCTATCTGCAAATCAGAGAATTTGTCCGCACTGAGCAGGTGGATGGCTGGTCCATGTCCTCTCCGCTGACGCAGAGCAGACACACACAGGCTGCTCTCCTTTGTGGGTTGGTTGGATGTAAATGGATCTCCTGTCCATTCACACCCAACTCCCATCCCATCTGAACCGCCAGGCGGATGGGGAATGGATTCCCATCTGTCTGGATCGGAAGATGACGTGTGTCAACTGACGTGTGGGACACGTCAGTTAACACCCGCCGCTATATAGAGGAGACTGAAGGGTTTAATTGGTCTGCCCATGTGAAAGGGCCCTTGTTGCCTGCAGCTCAGATCTAAATTGTAAGCACATTTCTTCCTTTACATTTGTGCTTCACCACTGTGAGAATGTACATTTGTAACATTACAGTTTTGTCTGTTGTTATTTTACTATCCCTTTAGGTGTCTTCTACCACCTGGCAACAAATATGTATAGAATAATTATAACTAGTTACAAGGATTGTTCTATAAAAACCCATCCATCTTGTAACATCCACAAGTATGGAACTGCATGAATGTTTATTCTGCAGTGCTTACTGCTTGTTACGTATTGTCCAAATCTCTGTGAGCGTCCCTTGTGATAAGTGGGCAATGTAAGAAAGAGAAACCGGAAGGAAGCAACAAAAGGTTATAGTGTTAGTCTTAGAAGGAAGACTTCTGCTGCTGAGCATGAAACCTGATCAGAAACATAATGACTGCTTTGTTTTATATTTGATTCTTTAGCGAAGAGACAAGGCATTTTATTGGATTGGTAAATATGTGCTGCATTTTAGAGCAAAGTTCCTAAATGCAATGGTAATAATAATGAATAGGTAAATAAAAGCTTTAATTTGAACATTCATTTGAATGGAGTTATTTCTGGGATCCAATATTTACAGCTTACCCTTATTTCGCAGTCATCATATCCTGTGAAACCACCCCCAATCAGTCATATTTCTGTCTCCTTGTTGCTCAGTATAGCCAGTCTCCAGAATACCCTAGGGACAATTCCCAGAAAGTAAACCTTCACTTGGCAAGGTGTGTGGTCAGGACACTGACCCCTGTGCTTCAGCTCTCAATGGCTCTTTATTTTTATTCTGCTGCTTGCCCTTCCTGTAGAATTTGTGTAACGATAACAACCAGTTAACACTTAATGCGGCTTTTTAGTCTAAACACATTCTTGCTTTTTACAAGCTATACATTCTTTATACCTAATACTTTTTCATGTTTCTTTATTATTGCTGTAGTTAAAACCGCAATGGTAAAAATCATTATATACAGAAATTGTATGTACATCTGCCCAGTGACACATAGTTAACTGTCAGCCAGTCATACAGAATGCATATTAAAGCACAATTAACAAAAATGCACAATAATTGTGTATAAAGCCTACACAGGTGTTAATTTCTAAGCTTATAATAAAAGCTGAACGTACCAATGTTGATATGGAATTATTACCGGAAGCAATGTGTTTTAACAGTCAACATTATAATATGGGATGGTTACCCCAAGGGGTTTTTAGCAGCAAATGAAATTGATCAGGAAGGGATAACTATTGATAAAAATTCTTTATTGCACAACAATGGTATATTAACGCTAAAAGATGGATTTTAGAACAAAAATTCTATAACCAGAAATTTTAAAGGAATTCCATATTTTAGCGGTAAATATACCAAACGCTTTGAATTCTGAGTTTTTCTAGATATATCTTTTGGAGACAATAATCCTCCTGAGGAAGACCATGACTGTATGGGTCAAAATGCATTGGGGTATTAATGTGGCTGCCACTCTGTAATGTAATGTTTTGTGCCACTGTGTCAATAACTCTATATATTATGCAATCTGTTTTGTATTGTATAACCAGAGCTCATATTTTAACCAATACATGTTATTGAAATGTATCTTAGTACAATAAAGGATTTTTATCAATAGTTATCCCTTCCTGATCAATTGAATTTGTTGCTAAAAAAAACCATTGGGGGAACCATCCCATATTGCAATTTTTTTGGGTGTGCAGCTTCATTATCTCTCATATGTGTGTTTTCTCTATTTAACAGTAAACATTATTGGTTTTCATAGCTTGGTGCCAGTATGTTTTGACACAGCATTGCAGTTGCCCCCAGCCAAGGATGAGGTGTGCACAAGGGGGTTAGTTTAGAACTGAAGCTTAATTTATGGGTTCTGTCAGGCTAGTGTTGGAGTCATTGATCAGCAGGTTTAGTGTGAAATGTTATGGGGAAGTGCAAAGGGCTTACTTTCAATGTAGGGTTAAAGTATAAGTAAGTTCTTCCCAAAATTAATCATAATAATCAACAAACAAAATTACCAAAATCATCTTTACAAAAATAAACACTATATTCACTAAAGGTTATCGCATGCATTATGATGGTCATGTGACCACTTAACGCATGCGATAATGAAAATGTAAATTCACTATTGCTCGTATGCGGTATTTAGCGCAAACACCAAAAATGCTTGTTAAATACAGCATAAAAAGGCATTAAGGTCAATTCACAGAAGGAAATTAAAAAATGAATGCATGCAGTAATTAAATGCTTGTCCAAGCTTGCGATAACTATGGAGATGATCAAAATAGGTGCAAAAAAGTGCAATTTGTAGCAGGTATCAGCTAGAGTTAATCAGGAGTTGTTTCTGGAGGATGGAGCCCTTTGAATCCAGTCTTCTGGATTTTAAAGTATTGCAGAAGATGAGGAGGAGAAGATCTCAAGTAGTCCTTTTAAAGGAAAGAAGCTTTAAGGAGTGCACATTGCTGGATCAGCTGTATACCCAACTCATAGAGTACCTTAAGCCCTCAACACCATGTCATACCAGCCATGACTAAATTGCTGGCTGTCTTACACTTAACTTATGATAACTTACCGCACAGTTTAATGCGGTATTTAAGGCATACTTCGGAAAGATAATGCACGCATGATTTAATGGTTTAAGGAGTTTCTTCATGAATCGCAGTTTTTTTTCAAAACGTTATGCGTTATTTTACCGCATACAAGCCTAACTCTGGGCTCTGCCCTATCCATCCCTACCCCCTTGAGGGAACTCAGTGTGTATTTTATGCTTTTGGGGTTTTAAATGTACGTGATGTACGTGGGGTGATTGGTCCTCTATGATTCAGGAAGTTTCATCACTGCTCTCTGCATCATTATACTGCAAGTGCATGGTGCCATGGTGACATCCCCTAATGGAGCAGATTTATGACACCGTATACTCACAGGGTGTCCTCAGTCTACCAGGTTGATAACACCCAGCATCATTTAATCCAAAACACCAAGAACATCTAGTGGTGGAAAGAGATGTGGGGGCCCTTAAAAACTGTAGCCCAGAGTTGGGCTTAAAGTGTTATGCCACGTACACACGATCGGAAATTCCGCCAGCAAAACTTCAATGAGAGCTTTTTGTCGGAAAATGTCACCGTGTGTATGCTCCATCGGTCTTTTGCTGGCAGAATTCCAGCCAGCAAAAGATTGAGAGCATGTTCTCTATTTTTCGGTCAGGAAAAATTCCTATCCGAAATTGCAATCGTCTTCAACAAATTCCGACGCGCAAGATTCTTACGCATGCTCGGAAACAATTCGACGCATGCTCAGAAGCATTGAACTTCATTTTCTCGGCTCGTCGTAGTGTTGTACGTCACCGCGTTCTTGACGGTTGAAAGTTCAGGGAACTTTTGAGTGACTGTGTGTATGCAAGGCAAGCTTGAGCGGAATTCCGTCAGAAAAACCGTCCAAGTTTTTTCCGACGGAAAATCCACTCGTGTGTGCGGGGCATAAGAGATTGAAATCTAAGGCATAGGTTAAGTGATGGGGGAAAGAATTTAGTTACTATTTTATTCCTAAGCAAAGCATGGGATCCAAGGCTCTCTATATGGAAACAATAAACAGACAGAGACTATATGGTGCCTGCAATTCAGAACTATTATTACCTTAGGCCAGATTGGGTTTACTTCAGTATTACAGATTCAAATGATCAGGGAGCAGGATGGACAACCAACTACTTACAGTATCTCTCAACTTGTCACAGCTAAAAGGATCTAACTAGAGAACCCCATGATTTGTTCCTACAGCTGGCACATTTCACAGTAAATGCCCTTTCTGTAGTGAAGTGTAAAATCAGCATCATGCTACTTCACATTCCATCTCCTTCATTCCATAGGTGACAGGAAGCACTATTTTATTGGCTCTGACAAGTGTAGTAGGATTCCATACTCCAGTTACTTCTACTGATGGTTGAGCAACTTTCACTCCGTGTTTTGAATTTATTTCCTGTAAGAGTTGGCTATGGGTTTTGAAATTCAATTGCAACTGCTGTCCCTGCCTGCTCACAGTTCCATAGTCAGGTTGAAAAAAGACAAGTCCATCTAGTTCAACCATAAAAAAAATAAAAAAATTAAAAATATCATACAATCCCATATACCCAATCCTATACCCACAGTTGATCCAGAGGAAGGCAAAAAAAAACCCCAGAAAAGCAGGATCCAATTTGCTACAGCAGTGGAAAAAATTCCTTCCTGATCCCAGAGAGGCAATTGGATTTTCCCTGGATCAACTTTACCTATAAATGTTAGTACCCAGTTATATTATGTACATTTAGGAAAGAATCCAGGCCTTTCTTAAAGCAATCTACTGAGCTGGCCAGAATCACCTCTGGAGTGAGTCTATTCCACATTTTCACAGCTCTTACTGTGAAGAAACCTTTCCTTATTTGGAGATGAAATCTCTTTTCCTTTAGATGTAAAGAGTGCCCCCTTGTTGACCGTAAAGTGAATAACTCAACACCAAGTTCACTATATGGACCCCTTATATATTTATATATGGTGATCATATCCCCCTTAATCTCCTCTTCTCAAGAGTGAATAAATTCAGTTCCTCTAATCTTTCCTCATAGCTGAGCTCCGCCATGCCTCTTATCAGTTTGGTTTCCCTTCTCTGCACTTTCTCCAGTTCCGCCGATATCCTTTTTGAGAACTGGTGCCTAAAACTGAACTGCATATTCCAAATGAGGTCTTACTAATGATTTGTACAGGGGCAAAATGATATCTCTCTGGAGTCCATACCTCTCTTAATACAAGAAAGGACTTTGCTCGCTTTGGAAACCGCAGCTTGACATTGCATGCTGTTATTGAGCTTATGATCTACCAAAACCCCCCAGATCTTTCTCCCCCATGGATTCCCCCAGTTGTACTCCCCCTAGTATGTATGATGCATGCATATTCTTAGCCCCCAAGAGCATAACTTTACATTTATCAACATGAAACCTCATCTGCCACATAGTCGCCCAATTAGACAGTGCATTGAGGTCAGCTTGTATATTGGAGACAAGGATGGATGTTATTCCACTGCATAGCTTGGTGTCATCTGCAAAGACTGAAATGTTACTTTTAATCCCAGACCCTATATCATTTATAAAGGTATTAAAAAGTAAGGGTCCCAGCACTGAACCTTGGGGTACACCACTGATAACCTTAGACCATTCAGAGTAAGAATCATTAACCACTACTCTCTGAATTCTGTCTTTTAGCCAGTTTTCTATCCATTTACAAACTGATATTTCCAAGCCTGTAGACTTTACCTTACACATGAGCCATGTGTGGGGAACTGCGTCAAACACTTTTGCAAAATCCAAGTATACCACGTACACCGCCACCCCTCTGCAAGGTTTTACTTGCCTCCTCATAAAAAGAAATCAGGTTTGTTTGACAACTTCTGTCTTTCATGAATCCATGCTGTCTGTTGCTTAAAATATTTTTTTTCCAACAAGAACTCGTCTATGTGGTCCTTCATTAAACTCTCCAGTATCTTCCCGACTATGGAAGTAAAACTAAGAGGCCTATAGTTACTTGGTAAAGACTTTGTATATATATGGGCACCACATTGGCTCTACGCCAATCCAGTGGTACTATTCCCGTCATTAATGAATCCCTAAAAATTAGATACAATGGCTTTAAAATTACAGAGCTCAATTCTTTTAGGATCCGTGGGTGGATGCCATCTGGACCAGGTGCTTTAACCACCTTTATTCTGTCTAAATATTTCATTTCTGGACCATATCCCTTTTGAACCATTGTGGATCATTTTGGGCTGTGTCACTACTATCCCCCATTACGGACATGAGTTCCCCCATGTTCCTTTGTATACACAGAGCTGAACACTGTCCTTCAATGCTTCTACTGTTGCTGGCCTTCCCTCCCAGTCCCAGCAATAACTAACTTAAACTTAAATTTAGAAAGTGTGCACCAGACCTGTGCTCACATAGTGACCTAGAACAGCCAAGCTACTGTACATTCAATTAAACATGTAAAGTTTAACTGGCAATATTACCAACAAATAACTATAGCATATATACAGCATTTATAACATGCATTTACACAAATTATACACACATACCTACTACTAAGCAGAAAAAAAAATAACAACATTAGGCATTTCGTTAAAGCAATAGGCATATACAATATATCACACTTGACAAACTAACTCATTCCTACAATGATTATTTCTGTCTTCAACAATCAATGCATAAAGTTGTACAGATCACATTGTACATTTCCCTAAATAGTGAATTGCAGCAAATAATGGTAAAGTTGGGCTGCCAATCTCCTAGAATTGTGCTAATCTGTAAAGATCATATAACCAAAAAATTCTCTTACACCTTATGCGATTATTTTGTTGGATCCTTTACCATGTAGCCCCATGGCACTTTTCCAGATTGTTCGATTTTCTGTCTACAGCTGTAATAAAAAAAAAATAAGGGTTTTAGACCATGTTCTTGTGAGTTTCAGGAGGACACAATATGTGAGAATGGTTGATCCTAATATCAGTAAATATCCCTACTGGAGATTTCTGTAAAGTATCTAAGTGAGCTGACTGTGCAAGGAGTCGGTTAAAGACTACCAGCAGGGCAATAATACTTGATGTCAGCATGAGCTGATGCTTATCCAGTCTTCCAACTTGTTAATACAACTAGTCATAAGTCTTTCGACCAAACATAACCTGGAAAAGCCCACAGTGATAGAAGGGGAACCCAGACTATAAAGAACTATTATTACACTATATAGCTTGTAGCAACATAGTAATTGGCATAAATTACTATGAAAGACCAATACGAATTTTCTAGCTCCCTAAAGCCAAAATTAGTAACTATAGACACCTGAGACAGGCCACAAGAAATTGATTAACAATGGATTAGCATACTACAGTGGGGACGGAAAGTATTCAGACCCCCTTAAATTTTTCACTCTTTGTTATATTGCAGCAATTTGCTAAAATCATTTAAGTTAATTTTTTTCCTCATTAATGTACACACAGGACCCCATATTGACAGAGAAACACAGAATTGTTGACATTTTTGCAGATTTATTAAAAAAGAAAAACTGAAATATCACATGGTCCTAAGTATTCAGACCCTTTGCTGTGACACTTATATATTTTACTCAGGTGCTGTCCATTTCTTCTGATCATCCTTGAGATGGTTCTACACCTTTATTTGAGTCCAGCTGTGTTTGATTATACTGACTGGACCTGATTAGGAAAGCCACACACCTGTCTATATAAGACTTTACAGCTCACAGTGCATGTCAGAGCAAATGAGAATCATAAGGTCAAAGTAACTGCCTGAAGAGCTCAGAGACAGAATTGTGGCAAGGCACAGAGTTTGCTAAAAAAAACACCTGAAGGACTCCAAGATGGTGAGAAATAAGATTCTCTGGTCTGATGAGACCAAGATAGAACTTTTTGGCCTTAATTCTAAACGGTATGTGTGGAGAAAACCCGGCACTGCTCATCACCTGTCCAATACAGTCCTAACAGTGAAGTATTGTGGTGGCAGCATCATGCTGTGTGGGTGTTTTTCAGCTGCACACAGCTAAAATAATGAAGGAGTGGCTTCACAACAACTCTGTGACTGTTCTTGAATGGCCCAGCCAGAGCCCTGACATAAACCCAATTGAGCATCTCTGGAGAGACCTAAAAATGGCTGTCCACCAACGTTTACCATCCAACCTGACAGAACTGGAGAGGATCTGCAAGGAGGAATGGCAGAGGATCCCCAAATCCAGGTGTGAAAAACTTGTTGCATCTTTCCCAAAAAGACTCATGGCTGTATTAGATCAAAAGGGTGCTTCTACTAAATACTGAGCAAAGGGTCTGAATACTTAGGACCATGTGATATTTCAGTTTTTCTTTTTTAATAAATCTGCAAAAATGTCAACAATTCTGTGTTTTTCTGTCAATATGGGGTGCTGTGTGTACAATAATGAGGAAAAAAAATGAACTTAAATGATTTTAGCAAATAGCTGCAATATAATAAATAGTGAAAAAATTAAGGGGGTCTGAATACTTTACGTCCCCACTGTATGTATATACTCTGAATTCAGTGTAGCCTATATCTACAGTGAATTTGTTGTGTACTGTTTCTAATACACTTCAGGCGGTGTACACAGTATCTAATACAGTGTGTACAGTTTCTACTACACTTCTGGTGGTGTACATAGTATACAATTCATTGCAGCCGTTGTACAGTTTCTAATACAGTGCAGGAGGTATACACAGTATCTAATACAGTGTGTACAGTTTCTAATACACTTCAGGCAGTATACACAGTATCTAATACAGTGTGTACAGTTGCTTATACACATCAGGCGGTGTATTAATATATATACAGTGGGGACGGAAAGCATTCAGACCCCCTTAAATTTTTCACTCTTTGTTATATTGCAGCCATTTGCTAAAATCATTTAAGTTCATTTTTTTCCTCATTAATGTACACACAGCACCCCATATTGACAGAAAAACACAGAATTGTTGACATTTTTGCAGATTTATTAAAAAAGAAAAACTGAAATATCACATGGTCCTAAGTATTCAGACCCTTTGCTGTGACACTCATATATTTAACTCAGGTGCTGTCCATTTCTTCTGATCATCCTTGAGATGGTTCTACACCTTCATTTGAGTCCAGCTGTGTTTGATTATACTGATTGGACTTGATTAGGAAAGCCACACACCTGTCTATATAAGACCTTACAGCTTACAGTGCATGTCAGAGCAAATGAGAATCATGAGGTCAAAGGAACTGCCTGAAGAGCTCAGAGACAGAATTGTGGCAAGGCACAGATCTGGCCAGGGTTACAAAAAAATTTCTGCTGCACTGAAGGTTCCTAAGAGCACATTGGCCTCCATAATCCTTAAATGGAAGATGTTTGGGATGACCAGAACCCTTCCTAGAGCTGGCCGTCCGGCCAAACTGAGCTATCGGGGGAGAAGAGCCTTGGTGAGAGAGGTAAAGAAGAACCCAAAGATCACTGTGGCTGAGCTCCAGAGATGCAGTCAGGAGATGGGAGAAAGTTGTAGAAAGTCAACCATCACTGCAGCCCTCCACCAGTCGGGGCTTTATGGCAGAGTGGCCCAACGGAAGCCTCTCCTAAGTGCAAGACACATGAAACCCCGCATGGAGTTTGCTAAAAAATCACCTGAAGGACTCCAAGATGGTGAGAAATAAGATTCAGACCCCCTTAAATTTTTCACTCTTTGTTATATTGCAGCCATTTGCTAAAATCATTTAAGTTCATTTTTTTCCTCATTAGTGTACACACAGCACCCCATATTGACAGAAAAACACAGAATTGTTGAAATTTTTGCAGATTTATTAAAAAAGAAAAACTGAAATATCACATGGTCCTAAGTATTCAGACCCTTTGCTGTGACACTCATATATTTAACTCGGGTACTGTCCATTTCTTCTGATCATCCTTGAGATGGTTCTACACCTTCATTTGAGTCCAGCTGTGTTTGATTATACTGATTGGACTTGATTAGGAAAGCCACACACCTGTATATCCTAGACTGTATATATATATATATATATATATATATATATATATATATATATACATACATACACATACACACCGCCTGAAGTGTATTAGAAACAGTACAGGTCAGGTGCATGCTTTGGCCAATCATCATACAGCAATGCACTGAGATCTCGCAGTGCATTATGGGGCGTTCCGCGTCGCTCAAATTTTCGCCCCAAAATGTTCACTGTTCGGCAATCCAAACCCAAACCAACACATGTAGGAATATGAGGTTTCGCTACGGGGGGATGTGATTGAGCCCTGACAACTAATGCCTCATTTCCACTGAGCGGATCGGTTCAGTTCAGTACGCTATTTTGAGTGTTTCCATTATGAAAGCGGCCCATACAACCGAACCGAACCGCACCATTCAGGGTCCTGCTTCAGATGTGGGGGCCATAGAAAATGGTACGGTTCAGTTAGGGTGGAGCTATGATACATTCCACTGATTGGTGGATGTGTGACGCCATGCTAGGCATTTTTTCTAAACCCACGTATGGCCCCTGTCGGTCCGACTTGCAGTGGAAATGCTCACCTAAATAGGCCGGACTATTCTAAAACTGTACCGACCCAAACCGATCCGCTCAGTGGAAACGAGGCATAAGTGTCTTCGTCCACTCCCTCCTATATACTTGTATAAAGGTGGCCATACACTATGCAATATTTGGATTTACCAGAACTATGGAATAGAGGATACACCCAATCAATCCATTCAATTTGTATCAAATCAGACAGGCCCTTGTACTACATAGCTGATGGGAGATCTAAAGGAGATTGTACAATCAGATTGTATAGAAAGTGAGAGATGACCTAACAGGAAGTGAAAAAGATGAGGAAGTGATGGAATCTGAAAATCCTTTTAAAAATACAAAGAAACTGACAAGATTTGAAACCTCCTGTGGATAAGGTAAGTGAGAGAAAATAACATTGGGATGGCTGGGCCAGAAATGTCATTGGAAAATGCTTCTATTTATTATTTAAACTGGAATTCTGCCTGAAAAGGAGAATTTAGCCTTTAAGAAGCACCAAGTGGTTCCTTAAGGATCCGACCATTCTGATAAATGACATCATGAACATCAGGATGACCAGGAAGATCCCTTCCAAAGTCTGATGTTTCCTCCTCTTGCGCTCTGCATAGATGCCAATGCACAAACTCAATTTGATAAAATGTTCCCTTCTTGGCCTCCATTATAGGGACTTTTTATATATAGTGATCTTTGACAAACCTTAGACAAAATGGTTTTTAATTCCATTTAATTTATCTTGCAAGTATTTTTAAGATGTCAGCAGTGGCCACCATATTTCTCTCAGTACAGGTTTGTGGCCAGAGCCATCTGTCTTGCAGGTCCCAGTCTCCAGTTCATTTAGGTATTATTAATATTATGGATAAGAAGAATTTTCATTTTTTAACAAAATGCTTTGGAGTCAATGTGGAATGGGAAATACGGTGTTATTCTGCTGTTTTTAAATGTTCAGTTGACTTCAAATGGCTCCTGCTGGGTATTGAAGCTCCTGGGCCTTTTATTGTGACAAAAGCCCCTAATTAGCCTAATTATTTTCATTTTTTTACAGAAAAAAATGAAAGTAACAATATACAAATATATGTGTATATGTAAGTAGCCACACAATGGTATACAGAGATGCATTTACAGTATATAGAAGAAGCTGTGCTGGTGCTCTTATAATGGACAATATAACAGTAGGTCCACCAATCACCCTGTGCAAATGTAATTATGGAGGCATTTTCTCATAACTAAACAATATTCATAGTCTGAGGGATAAGCAAACTTAAAGAGGTGGAGATCTACCTGAACAACATGGGAGAAGTCAAAGATAAGTTGTTTAGACGTTCGTTTAAAACAGCCAAACAAACAGGTCGTTTGACCGTTTGTTCGCCCCCCTCCCCCCACCTCCGAACCGACCACAAGGCATTGCGGCACTGAACAGTGCATTGCAAGCTGTGATTGGCTGCAGCAGTGAAAGCTTCAGCCAATCTGGGCACAGAGCACTGTCAGAGTTATGATTGGACACTGTCATCATGACTTTATCCAATCATGGGTCATTCCCGCCCCACAGTATAAAAGTACTGTTTCAATGGCAGCCATTTTCAGTGTGATTTTGGCGTGGAGAGAGATAGAACAGGGCTCTATTTGGTGCTATTAGTTAGTGTGCTATACTGTGCTATTTTGCTTCAATTGTCAGTGGAGAATATTAGTTTAGTGTCAGTCTAGGGATAGTGTGAGTGTAGTGAGGAGGGCCATCATTTAGCTTTTCATAGTGTGCAGCTAGAGTAGGGACAGCTCAGATAGTTTCAGTGTAGTGTAGTGAGACCGTGTCAGTAATCTTGACATTAGTATATAGCTAGAGTAGGGACAGTTCAGATAGCTTCAGTGTAGTGACGGTTGAACAACGTCTATCTAACGCCATATCGTATTGCGTGCATTACTGCCAGTTTAACGCCATATAGTTTTCCGTGCGTTACTGCCAGTTTAACACCATAATGTTTTGCGTGCGTTACTTCCAGTTTAACGCCATATAGTTTTGTGTGCGTTACTGCCAGTTTAACGCCATATAGTTTTGCGTGCGTTACTGCCAGTTTAACGCCATATTGTGTTGTGTGCGTTACTGCCAGCTTAACGTCATATCGTTTTGCGTGCGTTACTGCCAGCTTAACGTCATATCGTTTTGCGTGCGTTACTGCCAGTTTAACGCCATATCTTTTTGCGTGCATTACTGCCAGTTTAACGCCATATAGTTTTGCATGCGTTACTGCCAGTTTAACGCCATATAGTTTTGCGTGCATTACTGCCAGTTTAACGCCATATAGTTTTGCGCACGTTACTGCCAGTTTAACGCCACATAGTTTTCCGTGCGTTACTGCCAGTTTAACGTCATATCGTAATCCGTGCATTACTGCCAGTTTAACGTCATATCGTTTTGCGTGCATTAATGCCAGTTTAACTCCATATAGTTCTGTGTGCGTTACTACAAGTTTAACGCCATATAGTTTTGTGTGTTACTGCCAGTTTAACGCCATTTACTTCTGTGTGCGTTACTGCCAGTTTAACGCCATATAGTTCTTGACATTAGTATATAGCTGGAGTAGGGACAGTTCAGATAGCTTCAGTGTAGTGACGGTTGAACAATGTCTATCTAACGCCATATCGTATTGCGTGCATTACTGCCAGTTTAACGCCATATAGTTTTGCGTGCGTTACTGCCAGTTTAACGCCATATAGTTTTGTGTGCGTTACTGCCAGTTTAACGCCATATAGTTTTGCATGCGTTACTGCCAGTTTAACACCATATAGTTTTGCGTGCGTTACTGCCAGTTTAACGCCATATTGTATTGCGTGCGTTACTGCCAGCTTAACGTCATATCGTTTTGCATGCGTTACTGCCAGTTTAAAGCCATATCTTTTTGCGTGCATTACTGCCAGTTTAACGCCATATAGTTTTGCATGCGTTACTGCCAGTTTAACGCCATATAGTTTTGCGCACGTTACTGCCAGTTTAACGCCACATAGTTTTCCGTACGTTACTGCCAGTTTAACATCATATCGTATTGCGTGCATTACTGCCAGTTTAACGCCATATCAGCGGGCGGCACAGTGGTGTAGTGGGTAGCACTTTCGCCTAGCAGTAAGAAGGGTCGCTGGTTCGAATCCCACCCATGACACTACCTGCCTGGAGTTTGCATGTTCTCCCTGTGCCTGCGTGGGTTTCCTCCGGGTACTCCGGTTTCCTCCCACACTCCAAAGACATGCTGGTAGGTTAATTGGATCCTGTCTAAATTGTCCCTAGTATGTATGAATGTGAGTTAGGGACCGTAGATTGTAAGCTCCTTGAGGGTAGGGACTGATGTGAATGTATATGTAAAGCGCTGCGAAAATTGACGGTGCTATATAAGTACCTGAAATAAATAAATAAATAAATTTTGCGTGCATTAATGCCAGTTTAACGCCATATAGTTCTGTGTGCGTTACTACAAGTTTAACGCCATATAGTTTTGTGTGTTACTGCCAGTTTAACGCCATTTACTTCTGTGTGCGTTACTGCCAGTTTAACGCCATATAGTTCTGTGCGTCACTGTACGTTTGTCGCATTATTTTGCAGTATATAATATTGTATCCGTGGAGTGTGTCTGTGTAGTGTGAGTACTCAAATTAAAGGGCACCAAACACCTCTTTACATTGATTAAAGTGCATCTATGTACAGATTTCAACTTCTCCTTTACATTTGCTTTTAAGCACCGCCCCCTCCCTCCCAATAATGTCTGGGAGATCAACATGGAGAGGCAGACGTTCCCTTGGCACTGTAAGGGGGCCAGCAACAAATATGTTCACAGGCAAAGGTGGACGTGGTGGTCAGTCCTCAGGCAGAGCATCATTTCCTCTGTTTAGTGAGTTTGCCCATGTTATCCAGCCACAGCATGCAGAGGAGGTGGTGGACTGGCTTAATAAACCTTCCTCATCCTCCTCATCCTCTGTCACACAAGCAGAGACAAGTGTGCAGTCCCCTGCAGTTGCCAGAGTGGATAAACCTGCCTCCTTGTCCACATCTATTCCTGCCATAGCCCTAACATCAGCCATTGAGGAGTCAGCTGAGTTATTTGACCACAGTGTCAGCCACTTACTCCTTGATGATGCCCAGCCATTACTGGATTCAGATGCTGGTTCTGAGGTTGAGGATGACAGGAACATGAGTCTAGAGAGAGGAAGGAACACTGGTAGACAAATTGGCATTCATGTTCCCCAAGCCGCAGCGTATTGCCAAGTTGTCTCCAGTGGTAATGATGAAGATGGAGGAGATGATTATGATGATGATGATGATGATGATGAAGTCACTGATACGACTTGGATGCCAGATAGAGCAGAGGAGGAAACTGAAGGTGAGGCAGCACAACCCCAAGGAGGTCGGCATCAAGAAAGAGTAGAGAGCAGCCATTCTGCAGCTGTTATTTCCCGGCCCACTCCCCACAGCTCAGCTGTCTGGGCCGTTTTCAGCACATCTGCAGCAGATCGCACTGTTTGCAAACTGTGTCACAGGCACATCAAACGTGGCAAAAACACCAACCATTTGGGTACCACATGCCTAACAAGGCATTTAACGTCCAACCACTCAGCCCATTGGCAAGAGCACCTAAAAGCCACACAAAAAGGGGCACAAATCTGTCCCTCCTCCTCCTCCTCTCTACCCACTTCAGTCTGCCAGTGCGATACCGAGTCATTACCTTTCAGCAGCCTCCACTGACAGGGATGATGGTATAGCACAGGGTGTCCAAGGTCCTAGCAGCTCATCTACCAGCAGCACACCACCAGCTGTAGACTGTAGCAGGCAAATTTGTCTGCCCCATCTTCTGCAGTGGGAAAAAAAAATACAGTCTCTGCCACCCACATGCCCAGCGCCTGAATGCAAGCTTGTCAAAGCTGTTGGCTCTCCAACTTCTGCCTTTCAGCCTGGTGGGCTCTGCCCCTTCCGTGAATTTGCACAATGTGCTGTACCACAATGGCAGGTTCCCAGTCGATACAACTTTTCACATAAGGCCGTTCCATCTCCCTACCATCACGTTGAAGGGAATGTTCTGGCATCGTTGGGCAAGGCAGTTAGCCGTAAAATCCACCTTACTGCTGACACGTGGTCCAGCAAGCATGGTCAGGGACGATATATTTCATTCACAGCACACTGGATAACGCTGCTTGCAACTCGAAAGGATGCAGGACAGGGCTCAGCTTTTTGTTCCCCCATGTCTCCATGCAGCTGGTGGTGATGATGCCAGACCTTTCAGCTCTACCCCCTCTTCCTCCTCCGCCACCTCCATGCCCTCCTCTGCAGATTGTCCTATGAACATCAGGTAACCCCTAAGCGTTCAAAGTGCTTTACCAAGAGTGAGGGTAAAAGGTGCCATGCAGTGCTTCAGCTGGTGTGTTTAGGGGACAGGAACCACACCGGAGCAGAGATTGTTGCAGCTATGCAAGGACAGGCCCAGAGGTGGTTCACACCACGCCAGCTGGAGCCAGGAATGGTGGTGTCCAATAATGGCTCAAATCTCCTGTCCTCCCTTAAACAGGAAAAGTTGACACATGTGCCATGCCTGGCACATGTCCTCAATATGGTGGTGCAGCATTTCCTAAGTACGTACCCAGGGTTGCAAGATGTACTAAAGCAGGCCAGAATAGTCTGTAGCCATTTTAGGCGGTCATACACAGCCAGTGCTTGGTTGGCTGAATTCCACCTGCCCGTAAACCGCCTGATTTGTGACATGCCCACCAGGTGGAACTCAACTTTGGGAATGCTGCAGCGGCTATACATGCAGCAAAGGGCCGTCAATGAGTACTTGTGTCAGCATGGCACGACGACAGGCTCAGGCCGCCTCTGCTTTTTTTCCGCACGCCAATGGCTGATCATTAAGGATGCATACACTGTATTGTCATCATTTGAGGAGGCCACAAGGATGGTGAGCAGTGACAGTGCATACATCAGTGACACAATCCCTGTTGTGTTCCTGCAGGAGCAGACTCTGCGTGGCATTATGGACAGAGCACTGGAGGCAGAGCAGCAGGAGGAAGAGGAGGACTTCCTTTCCTCTCAAGGCCCACTTTATGCAGACACCATCATTCCTATGTCACAGAACACACAGGAGGAGAGAAGGGAGGAGGATGAGGAGGATTCTGGCACTTTCATAGGCTTTAAAGAAGAGGAAGGACATGGACATGCGTCAATCTGTAAGCGATGGCTTTCCAACCCCAGGACCCTTGGGAGTAGTACGCGGCTGGTAGGAGGAAATTCCAGATGCTGTCATCCTTAGTGACCCTGAGGAGTCTGCTTCTCAAGCCTCTGCAAATTTGAGGTGCGTGGGCAACCTCATGCTTCAAAGCCTGCGAAAGGACCCAAGAATACGTGGCATAAAAGAGAAGGATGATTACTGGTTGGCAACCCTCCTTGACAACCGTTATAAGGGGAAGGTCTCTGAACTCATCTTGTCCCGACAGAGAGCGCAGAGGATAAAATCTCCTGAGGACACATTAAAGAGGATTTTATTGAATGTTTTTCCTGACTCTAGTTGGTTACAGTGTGGTGGAAAATGTCGTTTTGAGTCTTCCGTTGGTCAAGAAAGGAGCGTTGGAGAAGGCATCTGCCTAAGTGAGGCATTTCGGAATTTTTTTAGTCCTCACCGCCCAGGGCTGTCAGCTTCCACATCCCATCGGCAGCGTCTGCATCACATGGTGGACGATTTCCTCGGGGCCAAAACAGAGACGGAGAGCTTTCCAGCTGACGATCCATTGGCTTAATGGGTCATGAGAATAGACCACTGGCCAGAATTTGCCCATTATGCTATTGAGTTGTTGGGCTGCCCTGCATCCAGTGTGCTTTCAGAACGGGCATTCAGTGCTGCAGTAGCTTTCGTTACTGATCATAGAACGCGTCTGTCCACAGACTCAAATTCTTGCTTTCATCAAGATTATCTCTACAGGGTTACAGTGGGAAGGAGCCACCGACACCCAAAGACCAATTTTAACGCACCCGTTACTTCTATCCAAAGTCAAAATGACACCAGAATGTATCCAAAAAATCTCTAATCTTGTTCCCAGTGCACTACATTGTGGCCTCATCATACACACTGGCTCCCCAGCTGTTGCTGAGCAAAATAAAAGCAGCTTGCAGGAAAAATGTCATTTTTTTTGGCTTTATAAATTCAATTATTGCTGCAGCAGATTCTAGACATGGAACAGATCTGCCACTTTACAGTTAAACTAAGGGGACCCCCCTGGCACTATATTGGAAGGAATTTTTTTAGGCTTTCACTTTAAAAATCAAAAAAATCACTGCTCATTTAAAAATGACATTTTTCACAAACTTTTTTTTTATTGATCTATGTCCCCCAGGGCAGGACCCGGACCCCTATAACCATTGTATGCCAAATTACTTGCATTTAAGCCTTCAAAATGGGCACTTTTGATATTTGACATTCGGGTCCCATTGACTTTAATGGGGTTTGTTATTCGGGTCCGAACATTCGCGGTGTTCGGACGTTCTGGTCCGAACAGAACAGGGGACCGTTTCGGCCCATCCCTAATTGTGACGCAATTGTGCCTTTGGTCAATCATGGCTCAGGGGGACTAAGTCCATGCCCCACACTATATAAGACTGCTTACACGGCGGCCGTGTGTAGTGTTGTTGGCGTGGACAGAGAGGTAGCTTGAGTTAGATTAAGCAGGCAGGTTATTCAGTGGCAGTGTATTTGATATATATATATATATATATATATATATATATACACAGTTGGTCTAGTATTTATATATATAGATAGATAGATAGATAGATAGATAGATAGATAGATAGATAGATAGATAGATAGATAGATAGATAGATAGATAGATAGATAGATAGATAGATAGATAGATAGATAGATAGATAGATAGATAGATAGATAGATAGATAGATAGATAGATAGATAGATAGATATGCACTCTGCATTTAGCATAGACTATATATTCAGTGTTTACTCGATATTCAGTCAGTGCTGGCAGTGTATTAATATATATATGGCGCCACCAAAACCAAAGGCCCAATTTTTCTGCCCCTGTTTAACAGGGGCATGTAATTACAGCTCTTAATATAATATTTCACAACAGGGCCTATTCCTGCGCCCAACAAGAGTAACTGTGAGGGCTTACAGTGTTCTGGTACCACCAACACCTAAAGCCCAATTTTCTGCAGAGTATATAGGGCAGGCCGTATAGTATGCAGTGCCTTGCAAAAGTATTCACCCCCCTTGGCATTTTTCATATTTTGTTGCCTCACAACCTGATATTAACATGGATTGTTTGAGGATTTGCATCATTTAATTTACAGAACATGCCTACAACTTTGAAGATTTTTTTTTATTATTATTATTGTGAAGCAAACATCAAATAGGACAAAATAACAGAAAAAGTCAATGGGCATAACTATTCACCCCCCTAAAGTCAATAGTTTGTAGAGCCACCTTTTGCGGCTATCACAGCTCCAAGTCGCTTGGATAAGTCTCTATGAGTTTGCCACATCTTACCACTGGGATTTTTGCCCATTCATCCTTGCAAAACTGCTCCAGCTCCTTCAAGTTGGATGATTTGCGCTTGTGAACAGCGATCTTTAAGTCTCACCATAGATTTTCTATTGGATTGAGGTCTGGGCTTTGACTAGGCCATTCCAACACATTTAGATGTTACCCCTTAAACCACTCAAGTGTTGCTTTAGCAGTGTGTTTGGGGTCATTGTCCTGCTGGAAGGTGAACCTCCGTCCTAGCCTCAAATCACACACAGAGTGGTACAGGTTTTTCTCAAGAATATCCCTGAATTTAGCACCATCCATCTTTCCCTCAACTGTGACCAGTTTCCCAGTCCCGACTGCTGAAAAACATCCCCACAGCATGATGCTGCCACCACCATGGTTCACTGTGGGGATAGTGTTCTTTGGGTGATGTGATGTGTTGGGTTTGTGCCAGACATAGTGATTTCTTTGATGGCCAAAAAGTTCAATTTTAGTCTCATAAGACCAGAGCACCTTCCTCCATACATTTTGGGAGTCTCCCACATGCCTTTTCGCAAACTCAAAACGTGCCATTTTGTTTTTTGCTGAAAGTAATGGCTTTCTTCTGGCCACTCTGCCATAAAGCCTAACTCTATGGAGTGTACGGCTTATTGTCGTCCTATGTACAGATAATTCAGTCTCTGTTGTGGAACTCTGCAGCTTCTCCAGGTTTACCTTAGGTCTCTGTGCTGCCTCTCAGATTAATGCCCTCCTTGCCCGGTCCGTGAGTTTTGGTGTGCCGCCGTCTCTTGGATGGTTTGCTGTTGTGCCATGTTCTTTCCATTTGGTTATGATAGATTTGATGGTGCTCCTAGGGATCATCAAAGATGTGGATATTTTTTTATAACCTAACCCTGACTTGTACTTCTCAACAACATTGTCCCTTACTTGTCTGGAGAGTTCTTTGGTCTTCATGGCAGTGTTTGGTTAGTGGTGCCTCTTGTTTAGGTGTTGCAGCCTCTGGAGCCTTTCAAAAAGGTGTGTATATGTAATGACAGATCACGTGACACTTAGATTACACACAGGTGGACATCATTTCATCAATTATGTGACTTCTGAAGGTAATTGGTTGCACCAGAGCTTTTTATGGGCTTAATAACAAAGGGGGTGAATACATACGCACATGCCAATTATCAGTTTTTTATTTCTGAAAAATAGTTTTATGGACATATTTTTCTAATTTTACTTCATCAACTTAGACTATTGTGTTCTGATCCATCACATATAATTCAGATTAACCGGTTCAATACAGGGCAATTTCACCCCCTTCCTTCCCAGGCCAATTTTTAGTTTTCAGCGCTGTCGCACTTTCAACGTCAATTGCGCGGTCGTGCGACGTTGTACCCAAAAAAAATTGACATCCTTTTTTCACCACAAATAGAGCTTTTTTTTGGTGGTATTTGATCGCCTCTGCGGTTTTTATTTTTTGCGCTATAAACAAAAGAAGAGCGACAATTTTGAAAAAAACACAATATTTTTTACTTTTTGCTATAATAAATATCCCAATTTTTTTTTTTAAAAACACATTTTTTCCTCAGTTTTGGCCAATACGTTTTCTTCTACATATTTTTGTTTAAAAAAATCGCAATAAGCGTATATTGATTGGTTTGCGCAAAAGTTATAGCGTCTACAAAATACGGAATAGATTTATGGCATTTTTTTAAAAAAATTTTTTTTTTATTTTTTTAGCGGCGATCGCGATTTTTTTTGGTGACTGCGACATTATGGCGGACACATCGGACACTTTTGACACATTTTTGCATTGCATTGATTACTGTGTAAATGTGACAGGCAGTGAAGGGGTTAACCACTAGGGGGCGGGGAGGGGTTAATGTGTTTCCTAGGGAGTGATTACTAACTGAAGGGGGAGGGGACGCACTAGGGGAGGAGACCGATCTGTGTTCCTCCGTTCTGGGAACACAGATCGCTCTCCTCAGAGCTGACAGGCTGTGGATCTGTGTGTTTACACACACAGATCCACATGCCGGCCCAGTTAATGGGCAATCGCGGGTGCCCGGCGGACATCGCAGCCGCCGGGCACACGCACCGGGTCCCGAGGAACGCGGCGGGCGCGCGCTCCCGACGGCGCGCGCGCGCCCCCTAGACGCCCGGGAATCCCAGGACGTCATATGACGTCCACCCAGGATGGGAGATCCCATCTGGGGACGTCATATGACTATGGGCGGTAGGGAAGTGGTTAAAAAAAATATTGAATCAAAGGTTGTAATGTAACAAAATTGGTAAAAAGCCAAGGGGGGTGAATTTTGCAAGGCACTGTATATACTGCTGTTCAAAGTATATAGTGCCTGGGGGCCTGGGGACCCCCATGCCATTTTTTTAAAAAAATTGGTGCGGGGTTCCCCTTAATATCCATACCAGACCTGAAGGACCTGGTATGGATTTTGGGGGGGGGGGGCACCCACGCCTTTTTTTGGTATTTTTGGTATTTTTATCTATATTGCCAGGATCCAACAATACATTACAGCCGCAAGCAGTTTCAAATGACATTTTGTTCCTTTAGAAATGTCATTTTGCTGTTGCACCGTTATAAACATGGGAAAGATGCGCTAATTTACAGGCATACTAAGGACACCCCCAGGCACGATAAATCACTTTTAGCACTATTAAAATCACTGCTCTTGAAGTTTTTAAAACTTTTTTTGCATTGATACATGTCCCCTGGGGCAGAACCCAGGTCCCCAAACACTTTTTATGGCAATAACTTGCATATAAGCCTTTAAAATGAGCACTTTTGATTTTTCACATTCGCGTCCCATAGACTTTAACAGTGTCCGCACAAATTTTTTGCCTGTTCTCATGTTCTGCTGTGAACCGAACCAGGGAGTGTTCGGCTCATCCCTAGTGGTGAGGAGGTAACATATTGCCTGCTCACCACCTGTCAAACACACTAGGATCACTTTTCAGAGGAGCAGAAAAGCCTGCTGCAATTGTGAATGAGCCCATAGTTCCATTCGGCAGCAGCACCCTTAGGGCTTGTTCACATCGGTTGAATTGTGTTTGAATAGCATTTTACTGCCCCCATTCCCTACTCCCTTTAGCTGCTGAGGCATCAGACAAAGGTGTACACATGCTGCAGAAGGAATTAACCCTCCTGTTGCTTTTGATGGGTGCTACCACATGGCAATCGCTACCCATTCTAGTAAATGGGGCCACTCTGCAATCATCATGCAGCTGCATGCTTCTGTGGGGTCCAAGGGGTTTAAGCAAGTGGTGAGAAAGCAACACAACACTGCCTGCTTTAACGCTTTGTTCGCTGTACTGCACAAGGTTGCAGCCACATTCACTTAAATGGGTCACGCTTGGCAGGTGCGACACCCACCAACCATGACAGGGCATATAACTCCTGCTGCGGCTGTGACATGTGTACACCCCAGGTCCACTGCAGCTAAAGGGGGTGCGGTTGGGGTGGGGGTGATAAAAACACATCTTATGGGGTTTTCCCAACCTTCAAACTGCAAATGTAAATGAACCCTTACTGTTCTGAGCCCCCTATAAGGCTGCTTTTACACTGATGCACTGCGGTTTGCCTGCACTGCAGATGCAGTGCAGTGCATCTGCGACTTTCCTGGGTTAGCTGCAATTTGCCATAGACCTCATTATATCCTGCAGATGTGATGCACTTTCTGAAAGCACACCAAAACTCTTGCATTCAGAAGGTGCAACAAACCCGCAAAATATAATAGAAGCCTATGGCTAAGTGCAGCAAACCATCAGAAAAACTGCAGGTACACTGCGCTGCACCAGCGGTATTGCTTCACACTGACCTGAAGATCTCTTCTTTCCTTCTGCTGGCACCACTCTGGAGACCGCTAGCCAGGATAAGGCCCCTTTCACACAGACGGATAGAATGGTGCTTTTAGCTGCAGATTTTATAGTTTTCTACCGCAGCTAAAAGCACACAATGCTTTCCTATGGCCCCATTCACACACTGCGTTTAGCTGCGTTTTGTTCACCTGTGGTTTTGTGCGGATAGAAAAAATAGAATTGACTGCATCCAGGAGCGATTTAGCGCAGTTATCCGCACATAACTGCAGGTAATCGCAGTGCACTGTGTCAGCTGCGGATAGCAGCACCGAGCTGGCTCGCTCATTGGGAAAGGAAAAATGTTTTTTCCTTTCCCAATGACAAGCACGGGTATCCAACTTGGATCTCCGCCAATGCCAGGCACTGTTTGGTATGAATCTTGAAGGGGAACTCCACGCCAAATTTTAAATAAAAAACCGGCATGGGTTCCCCTCCAAGAGCATACCTTTGGTCTGGTATGGATTCCAAGGGGCACCCCCTACGCTGAAAAAACGGCGTGGGGGTACCCCCAAAATCCATACCAGAGCCTTATCTGAGCACGCAGCCCAGTCGGTCAGGAAAGAGGGTGGGGAGAGCGAGTGCCCCGGGGGTCTTCTTCCGACTTCGGGGGTCTCTCAGGCCTCTTCTCCCTCTTTCCAGGGTTGTCTCCGCGCTCTCTGGTTCTTCTCCAGTGCCTTCTTCCTTCTGCCGGGTCCTCCGCTATCTTCTGCTCTTTTGCCCCTTTTTTGCTAGCGGAGGAGCTTGGTCTTTTGAGACGTCTTCTCCCCTCTTCTCTTCTCTTCCAGAGATGTTTACACGACACTCCCTCTCGCTGTAATGCCGTGAGCAAGGTCCGCAACCAGTTATATAGGCATGGGGCGGGGCCACTAGGTGATGTCACCCGGTGACCACGCCTCTTATGCCGTCACAGTCCCATCATGCCCAACATCTCTGGAAGAGAAGAGAAGAGGGAAGAAGACGTCTCAAAAGATCGGGCTCCTCCACTAGCAAAAGAGCGGCAAAAGAACAGAAGATAGCGGAGGAGCCAGGCAGAAGGAAGAGGGCACTGGAGATGAACCAGAGAGTGCGGAGACGACACTGGAGAGAGGGAGAAGAGGCCTGAGAGACCCCCGAAGTCGGCAGAAGACCCCCGAAGTCGGAAGAAGACCCCAGGAGCTGCCTAATAAATTACTTTTAAAACCTGTGTAGTGTTGTTTTTTTTATTAACACTTTTTTCCCCAGGTGAATGGGTAGGGGTACGATGTACCCAATACTCATTCACATAGGGTGGGGGGCCGGGATCTGGGGGCCCCCTTATTAAAAGGGGGCTCCCGGATTCCGATAAGCCCCCTGCCCGCAGTCCCTGACAACCAACGGCCAGGGTTGTCGGGAAGAGGCCCTTGTCCTCATCAACATGGGGACGAGGTGCTTTGGGGTGGGGGAGCCCGCAGGGCGCCCCCCCCTTGGTCCAAAGCACCAACCCCCCCATGTTGAGGGTATGCGGCCTGGTGCAGTTCAGGAGGGGGGGCGCTCGCTCATCCCCACCCCCTTTCCTGACCGACCGGGCTGCGTGCTCGGATAAGGGTCTGGTATGGATTTTGGGGGGACCCCCACGCCGTTTTTTTCGGCATAGGGGGTGCCCCTTGAAATCTATACCAGACCAAAGGGCCTGGTATGCTCTTGGAGGGGAACCCATACTGGTTTTTTATTTAAAATTTGGCGTGGAGTTCCCCCTCAAGATTCATACCAAACACAGTGCCTGGTATTGGAGGGGATCCAAGTCGGATCCCCGTTCAATATGAGTCCGTACCCTGTCAGGTTGCTATGGAAATGGCAAACCGCAGCTAAACGCAACCGCAGCTAATCGCACTGTACAAATGCAGCTGATCACAGTGCCTGGTGTCTTGGATTTCACAGAAAAAAAAAAACATGCTTTTAACTGCGGCAGAATAGCCGTCCGTGTGAAAGGCGCCTAAGAGGTGGAGCTCAATTGGTATCACTCTGCATGGGACTGGAGCCAGCGTTACAGAGGAGGCATCGGCTTATGCGGCTCTTGCTCCCTACTACAGTTCCAACTTTGCAAGTAGTTCTGCTGAATTGCACTCTGTTTGATGCTCTGGGATGGCGGGTCAGCAAGTCCAAACCGCGATCTACCAGTCACCTGTCCACGATCTACTGGTAGATAGCAACCTATGGGTTCCTGACCCCCAGCTTAAAGGATATGTAAAGCCAAAACGTTTGAATAGAAAATGTTTAAAGCCCACCATGATTTTTTTTGTTTGCTATCTGTGTCCCATTGGGAAGACATCCCTTCACTTTCTATCCCATAGAAACAATGGAAGTAAGGGGCAATCTATCCATATTAAGGGAATAACTCTTCTTATGCCGTGTACACGAGTGGAATGTCCGACAGAAAAAGTCCAACGGGAGCTTTTCATCGTATATTCCGATCGTGCGTATGCTCCATCGGACTTTTTACGTCGAAAATTCTGACGGACCTAGAAAGAGAACATGTTCTAAATTTTGCCGACAGAAACAAATTGGTATTGGGAAAACCGCTCGTCTGTATGCTGTTCCGACGTACCAAAAATGACGCATGCTCTGAAGCAAGTACGAGACGGAAGCCCTTGGCTACTGGATAGTGAACTTCGTACTACGTCCCGTCGTACGTGTTGTACGTCACCGCATTCTGGACAGTCGGACTTTGGTGTGACCGTGTGTATGCAAGACAGCTTGAGCAGAATTCCGTCGGAACTCTGTCGGAAAAACCTTCAGAGTTTATTCAGACGGGAAAACCGGTCATGTGTACAGGGCATTAGAGTTGTCATTGGAACAAGTGTCCCCAATCCCATTACTCCTGTTCTGGTGGCAACTCCAAATCTTGTATTTTTTCTCACTTTTCAATAGGGAAGGCAAATCACCCCACTGGGGATACAAACACTTGGATGAGACAAATTAATTGTTGGTAACTCCGTACTTTGGTGTTTTTTCTTTTTTGCCAGGGTCCTATTGTGAACTACTGCTCCTGTATGTCTGACACTGGGAATCCATAGTGATAGGTGACTTTTCCAGAACAGCTGTTTTCCAAATTCTACTTTTTTTCCTGCCTGCCATTATAGAGTGTTTGACTAACAAGAGTGGAAACACTTTATGGAAAATAAAACTTTCTACTTGTGAAATATCAAACTAAAGGCACATTAAACTTTTTTTAAAGAAATACTTTAGGGAACATTTTACTATAACTAAAGTTATATCTGACTAAAGTTATATCTGAAACGGATCAAATTGTAAACATTTTTCCATGATGTCATCAATCTGGATTTTTAAAGCTGTCACACCAAGTTTGGTTAATACTTGGCATCAGCTTCACCATTTTTGGGTATATTGAAATATCCATACTGCGCATGACAGGTTATCAGCCTGGGGCTGATTTATTATAAAAGGAGCAAAGAAAAACAACAATAGACATATTGTTACAAGAAGGCAATCAAGTTTTACTGAAAAAATGAAAAAATAGTCAATATTCTTGCAGCTCTGGATCCTGGGATTATATCCCACCAGGGCTATCCATGTTCCTTATCTTCCATTGTTGTCTGGCTTTAACCCGCTACCCAAAACAGAGTGACTAATTTATTTGTGCCTTCCCAAATTGGCACTAAGCAAAGTTGAGAGATTATATTGCAGATCTGGCAGGGACAATAAAATGCCTCTTAACAACCCTGTTTCTTACATGATGACCTAAAGCTAAAGTCTATTATTTCCTAGGTCAGCATTTAGGGAGGTGATTCTGTTTCTAGGATCACTTCTCTGCTCTTTGGACAGAGAGAACAATGCTGACTCTTTATCATACAAACAAGTCAGAGATAGAGAGGGGACATAGGAAATTATATTGCAAATCTAAGCCTGCCTGGCTGTGCAGTGTAGCAGAGGTGGGTAAATTATACATTTATCTGAATAGAATCACAAATTGTTTTGCACATGAAAACATTCACATACATTATAATTGTTTAAAGTAATCCAGTCCTGTGATTGGAGGGTCACCTGTCCCCCCCCCCCCCCTTGGTGTTTGCTGTGTGACACATTCGCCCTTTATATTCTGGTGTGGGTGGGTTCCTGGACAGAAGGTGGATGGAAGTTGGCTACCCCGAACTTACAGCATGTAGGTTTGTAGCCTAGGGCCCAGAGGGAGACTCCATGTCAGGACCCACTGCTGGGGGACTAAAAGAGCATTTGGGAAGATAGCTGGCCTTTAAGAGTTTAAGCAGGCGGCACTGATGTGTTCTGCACTGAGTGGAAAAGGGTGAATTTGAAAAGCTGTTTTGCCAATTTCCTGATTATGTCATTAGTAAACTGTTGAAAAAGCATCCTGTGTGGACATTCTTTATTCAAGGAGGTGGGCCTCAGGCCAGAAAAATGTGAGTACTGTGAGGAAGGTGAGCCTTCATCCTGGAGTTTATGGGATGCAATATGGCGGAGATTCTCCTAAAGACAGGTATGTGCATACACTATCTTATGAGGAAGTGGGGTGTGGTCCCTGGTCAGCTTGGTGGGAACTGACAATTAATCCAGGCCCCTTACACATACATGTAAGATGTTCCCACCACCTGACAAATCATGTCCTGAAAAGGCAGCTCACATTTGGCTTTTGGCAAAATAAACCATACTCACGTGTGCAGGTAAATACTGATGCAGAGGGTGTGGTCTGGACATGGGCGAGTAAGGACGTGTTTCAGTGGAGCTCCCGTCCCGTCCTGGCCTTTCCAGCCCTAACATCAGCGACACTTTACAGAAAACCACGGCATGTACTCTGCTGGCAAGTGCAGAGGGAGACATTACAAAAAACAGCTTCCTAGACCACAAGCACGCAGAGAAATTCACAGATATTTCCCCGGCTCACAGGAGGCATCCCCAGCTCCTAAGATGGTGGACAGCACGAGGCCCGGCGGACTTGTGAGTACTGCACCAAGCGCCACACAAACAACATCCACGGCCTCCCTCACCATGGACAGGGATCTGGATATCCCAGCAGTGTTCCGACACACAGGACGCAACTCCACACATCTTACACCCCTCACCCTACGGGCGGATGCGGAGCTGAGAGTGCTTCTACAGGCCCTACCTACGAGAGCCGACATTGAATCGCTGGCCAGCAGACTGGAAGCCTCCTACCGCAAAGACATTGCAGCGGTGCACACAGACATAACCTCCCTGTCAGATCGCATGGGAGCAGGGGAGGCTAAGGTGATGATACTAGAGAAGAGACTGAAACAAGTAGAAGACATCCAGGCCGCACAAGCAGCATCGGTACTCGCCCAGCAGCTGCACCTGAAAGAAATTGAGGATCGTTGTAGGAGGAACAACCTGCGAATCCGGGGGTTGCCTGAAGCTACTGGTTCAGAAGACCTGGCAGTGACAACACTGGCTATATTTAGAAACACAGCAGGAGAGAACTTCCCAACTTCTATGTCCTTTGATCGGATACACAGAGCACTGAGGCCGAGATCCACTGACCCAAATCGCCCAAGGGATGTGATCTGCAGGGTCCATCAGTACGTGCACAAAGAGGTCATCCTACAGAAAGCTTGGGAAGTGAAAAACATTGAATTTGATGGGGCCACCATCCAGATCCTGCCAGATCTCTCAAGAGCCACCTTGCAGCGGAGGGCGCTGCTAAAGCCAGTGCTTGAAATAGCCCAACATTCCGGCATTACATACCGATGGGGTTTTCCCATAACAGTGACATTTAAGAAACAGTCACAGTTCTTCACTCTACGCTCACCATTGGAACTCCCTGCTTGTTCGAGTTTCTAGAAGCAGATCCAGTAGCTGTTACATATTGGCTTCAAGTGATCCTGTGCTTTACCCCTCGTTTAGGAGGATCAAGCCAGAGAATAGCACAAGGCCACAGAGAAACCGGCGCAGATCCTGCATCACATCACCGGAGGAAAACAGGGAAGCTTAGCGGCGGATGCCGCAATGGTGAGATCACACACTCTTTATGTACTACCTCTAATATTTCACCCCTAATTGTCCCCCAGTTATGCCCACCTATTTTGCAATTTTGCTGGAATCTCCCGCCAACTGTCCCATTTTGAAACCACCTATGCATCCTAAACACGCCCTCCGGACAAAAGCTTAGGATGACCCCTAACACCCTATCCTTAAACGAACATCAAACCAATGTTCTGGTAATTGGGTGGCATATGGATTGTGGGAGGTGAGTGGAAAGTGGGGATCAGAGAGAAACATGGGGATAGATATCTGCCCTGGAGAATTTTCTCATGTTTGTACCTTTCCCCATTACTGCAGACCCCTGAAAATGGCCCCTGAGAAGGGCATGCAGGAGAAACATCCCCCTCCCCCTACATGATCCTCAAATGATGCACCATGACAATCCTGAACTAGAACTCTCTATGTGTCTCACTGCAGTACGTCCTGTCATACTCCAGAACTGAAGGTGCTCATAAGGGACAGGATCAATTAAAAACAGGGAGTTGACTAACATGTCAATCGAGGAAGGCTCCCTCACGCGATAAACAAGAATGCTTAGTCCCAGGATGCACGAGTCCACATATAGTTCAGAAAACAACATGAGACTATATGAATCAGCCAGGGGTCGGCAGAACCACTTACTCCTAATGGTCATTTTCTCCATACAGGTTGAGATGAAGACATATGTCGGTTTGATCATTGTGGGGGAATAAAGTACAATAGACAGTCAGATAGATTCCAGGGAGGTTTCAGAAACCGACATGGTTCTTTCTCAGAGGCCGTTGGCCGTCTCCTCCCTCTCATACCCGCAGCGGGATGTAGACGGGGGATGACCAAAACTGACCACATACCCATCAAAACCAATCCTTAAGAACCTGTAAACTCCCCCCCCCTCACCTCAAAGTTATTATAATGTTATTGTGATATCTCAGGATGGGACTAATTTGTATACAATACAAGAGGGGAATGGTCACCTAGTATGTGCTGATGGAATTTAGGACTCATGGGGGTCGCCCAGGAGTCATCTCATTGGAGTGTATGTGAGGAGGCGGAAGGAGAGGTCCCTTGAGGTAAAGAGGAGCTGGACATAACGGTCCATAGGCTGCAGCTATACTCCCACACACCTCTCCTGGTTTAGTGGAAATTAGGTCCCCCCACTTTACACCTTGAGTAGGAAAGGTTGTGCAAAGGGATCAGAACAAACAATACTGATCAGGTCAGAAAGTTGGAACAGAGGGACGAATCTACGCTAATGTTGGGCCAAAAAGTTTTCACACCTAATGTTGCTTAAAAATGGTGGAATATGTTTTATGATGTTGCATGGGGGTTAAGTATGGGTACACACGTGACGCTATATATAAGTTATCATCCGTGCACTTATTTACATGTTGGTTATTTTTTTAAATTTTTTTATGTGCTCCCACGTTACATGCCAAAGAAATTCCTCAGGGTTGGGGGGGCTGGACGGGACCGGGTTGACTCCCCCGGTCGTAGTCTAACCTTCTCCCCAATAGGCCGAAACACCATCCCGGTGTTAACCGGAGTGTGTTTCTTTGCAGAACGTTGCATACAATTGTTTGTTTAACAATCAATAATTAGATAGGACAATTAATAAACACTTGTTGTCCATTTTCCCTCTTTTTTTATAGCTAACCTTGCTCTCTCTTCTTTTTTATATTCTCCATTTCTAATCCCCCCACCTTTTTACCTTACCACACCAACCTCCCCCCCATCCCTAATCTATTTACAATCCTACCCCTTAGCATGGGCGTGATGGACCACATTAATATTTTTTCACTGAACTCGAAAGGGTTAAATGTACCCGAGAAACGCTGTATGCTCTTGAATGATCTCAAAAGAGCTAGAGCAGATATAGCGTTTATACAGGAAACCCACTTCAAATCAGGTACACCGCCATGCTTGAACAACTGGTTCTACCCAACGACTTACCATGCCACAAACCCAACTACAAAATCTAAGGGAGTATCTATACTCCTTGCAAAGAATATACCCTGGACCTGTCGTGACACTAAAGTAGATACAGAAGGGCGGTATGTGTTTATTAAAGGACAAATAGTAGATGTACTGGTGACACTAGCCACGGTTTATGCACCAAATGACGGACAAGATACCCTCATACACAACACACTTACCATTTTGATGGATTTTGCCGAAGGGCATTTGATTCTGGGAGGGGATTTTAACGTAACGTTGAACCCCACAGTAGACGCATCCTCCAGCATCTCATCTCTCCGTACCAATAAACATAAACGCATTACCCGCGTTTTACATGAAGCCCAATTAATAGACATATGGATGCTTCACCACGCAGGGGAAAGGGATTACACATTCTTTTCGTCCCCACACAAAGTATATTCCCGTATCGATTACTTCCTGGTACCACATAACCAACTAGAGGCAGCACAAGCCCCAGAAATAGGGAATATCACTTGGTCAGACCATGCACCCATTACCTTGCACTATACCCTTTCACAGACCTCGACGACCAAAGCTAAGTTTTGGAGACTAAGCGAAAACCTACTACAGACCCCCTCGGTACCGAGACCCCCTCGGTGACGTTACCAAAGAGCTAAATCAGTATTTTCTAACCAACGACACTGATGACTGTGACCCATGGATACTTTGGGAAGCCCATAAGTCCGTAATTAGAGGGGTGCTGATTAAACACGGGGCACACATCAAGCGAGAGCGGGAAAAACAACTATCACTACCCCTGCATAAGAGACAGGAATTAGAATCTAAACAAAAGAGGAACCCGATACTTTCGCTAGAAACAGAATTACTGAATCTCCGCAGACAAACAGTAGACATACTACAATATAAGGCTAAAGCAGCACTACAAGCTTGTAGGAAACTCTCCTACAAATCAGGAAATAAATTTGGGAAATTACTAGCTAAAGCAGTCAGACAACAGAGACTACGCACATACATCCCACATGTCATCTCATCCTCAGGACATAGGAAAGTCATGCCCACCCAAATTGCAAATTAACTTAAAGCCTACTACTCTTCCTTATATAACCTCCCGAAGCAATGTATTAGTGACTCAACAATAAAGAATTACCTCAATTTGTCAGACATTCCCAAACTCTCGGAAAAAACTGGAGTGACATTGGAGGAACCCATCTCCTTGATGGAACTACGATGCGCTATCAAAAACATGAAGCCGGGTAAGGCGCCGGGCCCCGATGGGTTCACCCTCCAATATTATCAAACCCTCTTACCAATACTCAGCCCATATATGATCAAACTATATAACAATCTCACAAAGGGAGGTCACCTACAAAGAGATACCCTGAGAGCACACATCTCCCTCATACCTAAAGAGGCAAAGGATCCAACGGATTGCGGCAGTTATAGGCCTATATCTCTTCTTAATATTGATCTAAAACTTTTCACTAAAATACTGGCCAATAGATTATCACAGCATATGACAGACCTGATACACTTGGATCAAGTAGGTTTCGTTCCCTCAAGAGAGGCTAGGGATAACACCACAAAAGGTACTTAATTTGATACATAGGGCGTCAGTGAACAAAACTCAATGCGTCTTTCTCAGCATAGATGCTGAGAAAGCCTTTGACCAGGTGAGTTGGGAATTCCTGTCCTCCGTCCTCCAACACATTGGACTAGGTGAGAACATGCTACATTGGATTTCCAATATTTACTCTATCCCAACGGCCCAGGTCAAAGCTAATGGAGTTCTTTCTGAACCCTTCATCTCCAATGGGACCAGGCAGGGTTGTCCCTTGTCACCCCTTCTCTTTGCCCTGGTACTAGAATCCTTTTCTATGTACGATACGCCGGAACCCAGATATATCTGGGATCACCATAGATCAGATCCAATACAAGATTTCTGCATACGCAGATGATCTTTTATTTTCTCTTACTAATCCAGTGATATCACTTCAAAATCTACTTAAAGAATTCAAGAGGTATGGGCACATATCAGACGTGAAAATTAATTTTGACAAATCCACAGCCATGGGCATTAACATGTCACCTGAAAACCTGACTCCGCTGAAAACTAAATTTAATTTCAAATGGTCAGACAGTCATCTTAACTACCTAGGAACCATTATCCCTGGTGACCTTACCCGCACATTTGAACTGAATTTTCTAAAGCAATAGGACTGCTAGAGGAATGGAACAAAGGTCTCCATTCCTGGTTCGGCAGATGTAATCTTATTAAAATGTGTATCCTCCCAAAATTCTTATACCTATTTCAAGCGTTACCAATTAAGATCCCACCAATATATTTTAAAGAAGTACATTCAATATTCACAAAATTTACATGGTCCCATACAAAACCACGACTACGCAAACGTTACCTGACACTACCGAAACACTACGGAGGACTGGCCCTCCCAGATATAAAACACTACTACCAAGTGGTACACCTAGGGAGAATTATCGATTGGAACAGACACGAACAAACCAATTTGTGGATTCAAGTAGAGCGCACTCAAGTAGGGGTCCCGCTTAAGGGAGCGATATGGTGCTATGATAAACTACCTGTCACGTACCTTACTGTGGAGTCTGAAATGACGAGGGTGGCCTCTTGCACGGTTCCGGTCCTAACACCCCTGGAGGTGGAGACAGGGCTGCTAGGGCAACGGAAGGGTGCAGGTGCCTGTTGGCAGGATCAGGAACACCGGAGCCTAGAGATGCTGGTGAGATGTTGACCCTGGATAGGTTCAAGAAAGTCCAACAGGAGAACTTGCAAGGTCGGGAACAAGCAGGAGTCGGCAACGTGCTGGCAGGAAGGTGCACAATCGATAGGCAGGTTCGTAGTCAGGGGCTAGCGGAGGTTGGCAATGGGTTGGCAGAGAGGTACAAGATCGGAAGACAGAGCCGTGGTCAGAAGTTCAAGCCGGGTTCAGTACAGGAAGCAGAAGTAAACAGAGTTGCAGGGATAATCCAAAAGAGTAGTCAGGAAGGCCAAGGTTTCAGGATCAAGGTTCAATCAAACAGCAATCAAGGATACAGGAACTAGCTGAGACAATCCAGCACTGATACTAGTATGCTGATCCTTTAAATAGGGCGCCCTGTGCTGTGATTCGTTGGCTTGCGGACATGCCCACGCCGACGTGTACTTGTTCGTATGAGAGTACTAACGTGCGTGCCTGGTCCGGGGTTCACATATTCGTGCCGCACGTCTGGCTGGCGCACAGGAACGAGCGTTTGTAATGGTTCTCTGACACTGCAGCCTCCCGATGCCCCTCTGGATCCTTCTTTCTGGATGAGAGCGATGAAAGGCTTGTATAAGCCTTGGGGCATGAAGGTTTGCTTCTGGTTCCCAGGAGTTTTCTTCTGGGCCAAAACCTTTTAATTAAATATTGATTATGTCCTTGCCTTTTTCTGCAGTCCACAATGGTCTCGATCTCAAACTCCTCCTCTCCATCCACCATTATGGCCTCTGGGGGCCCCATTTCGTGTCCTGGAAAGGGATTAACCACGTCAGGTTTCAACAAGGAAGTATGAAACACAGGATGTATCTTAAATGTGTCGGGAAGTTCAAGTTCATACGCCACTGAATTGATCTTTCTCTTGACTGGGAAAGGTCCCAGATATTTAGGTCCCAATTTCCTGGACGGGCAGGCCAGTTTCAGATTGACTGTTGAAAGCCACACACGGTCACCCACTTTCAAATCCAGTTCTCCATTCCTCTTTCTGTCAAAGAATCTTTTATTAACCTCCTGTGTCCTGGCAATGGTCTCTCTCAGCACCTGGTTATTAGTAGCAAGGAAATTTAGTCTGTCCTGAACAGCTGGTAACGGAGAGTCTGGAATTAGTGTTGGCAAGAAAGAGGGATGGAACCCATAATTAGAGAAGAAGGGAGATTGGTTGGTAGCTGTATGGGTAGAGTTGTTAAATGCGAATTCCGCCAAGGGCAATAGTGAGGCCCAATCTTCCTGGGAAAAAGAGGTAAAGCATCGCAGGTATTGTTCTAGCGTTTGGTTGGTACGCTCAGTCTGTCCATTGGACTGGGGATGATACGCTGAGGAGAAATTTAGTTTGATGCCCAGTGCTTCGCACAGTGTTTTCCAAAATTTTGAAGTAAACTGCACTCCACAATCTGAAACAATGTCACTAGGGATTCCATGCAATCTCACCACTTCTTTAATAAAAACTTCAGCAGTTTCTGTTGCTGATGGGGTCCCTTTCATGGGGACAAAATGTGACATCCTGGAGAGGCGGTCCACCACTACAAAGATGGATGAAAATCCTTTCCGATGGAGGGAGCTCTACAATAAAATCCATCGCAATCTTATCCCAGGGTCTTTCAGGAATGGGTAGTGGTCTTAATAATCCCCATGCTTTGCTTTTGCTGTTCTTGTTTCTGAGACAAATTGAGCACGAGCCGACATATTTCCTGCAGTCCGTTGCTAAGCTGGGCCACCAAAAATGTCTCTGGACCAAATCCATGGTCTTGTGTCCCCCGAAATGGCTGGCCAGCGGGTAGTCATGGCACACTTGTAAAATAGTAGTACGCAGATTCTGTGGTACGAAAATTTTATTCCCCTGCCAATAGAGCCCATCGTCTTCTTGAAGGTTCATATCTGGAGGCAGAGAGATTCCCCTGGATGCTTGACGTATCTGTGTCATTAAATCATTTTGTGTGAGCAAAAAATTCCCAGCCTGTAATATGGTATCCGTTTGAGGGGGAACCTCGATTTCCGTGAACATACGCGACAACGCGTCTGGTTTCACATTCTTGGATCCGGGCCGGTAGGTTATATGAAAACTGAAGCGAGAAAAAAAAAAAAGAGCCCATCTTGCTTGTCTGGGTCCGAGACGTTTAGCAGTCCTGAGATACTCTAAATTTTTGTGATCTGTGAAGATCAGTATTGGGTGTGTTGCTCCCTCCAAGGAGGTACCGCCACTCTTCCAGAGCCGATTTGATTGCCAACAGTTCCCGGTCCCCCACATCGTAGTTCCTTTCTGAAGGCCCTAATTTCTTCGAGAAAAAGGCCACAGGGTGCATTAAAGCTTTAGGTCCTTGGCGCTGAGACAGGATGGCCACTACAGCGCTCTCTGAAGCATCTACTTCCAGTATGTATGGAAGGGCAGGATCAGGATGCTTCAATACCGGGGCAGAGGTGAATAGTCTCTTTAATTTGTCAAAAGCAGCTTGAGCTACCTCTGTCCACTGAAAGCAGTTCTGTTTTTTGGTGAGCTGAGTGATGGGCATGATGATACCCGAAAAGTTTTTAATAAATTTCCTGTAAAAATTGGAGAAACCAATAAACCGTTGTACCCCTTTCTTGTCAACGGGAGGCGGCCAGGACATTATGGCTGTGACCTTTTGAGGATCCATTGCCATCCCTCCTGTAGAGATTACTAGTCCGAGAAAGTGAATGGTCTGCCATTTGAATTCACATTTCTCGGCCTTGGCATAGAGTCCATTTTGTCTTAACCTAAGAAGGACCTGTTTCACATGGTCACGATGTAGTTCCAGGGAAACCGAGAAAATCAGAATGTTGTCTAGATAAACGATCATGAATAAGTCTAGGAAGTCTCTGAAAATATTATTTACGAAATGCTGGAAAGTTGCTGGTGCGTTACATAACCCAAAGGGCATAACAAGGTACTCGAAATGGCCAAACCGCGTCCGGAAGGCCGTTTTCCACTCATCACCCTTTCTGATCCTGATCAAGTTGTAAGCACCTCGTAGATCCAACTTGGTGAAAATCGTTGCAGAGCGGAGTCTCTGGAGTAATTCTGGAATTAGAGGCAGGGGGTAGCGGTTTTTAACGGTAATCCGATTTAGTTCCCTGTAATCTACACACAGCCGGAGTGAGTGGTCCTTCTTTTCAACAAAGAATATTCCTGCTCTGGCTGGAGAAATAGAGTGTCGGATGAACCCCTTTTTGAGGTTTTCGTTGACGTAGTCTTTCAGGACCAAGAGTTCAGGTTCCGAGAGGGGGAAAATTCGGCCAAAGGGGATTTCTGCCCCTGGTAAAAGTTCAATTGGGCAATCGTAGGCCCGGTGGGGAGGAAGGGTGTCTGCTTTCTGTTTATCAAAGACATCCAGGAAATCGTGGTATACGGGTGGAACAAGATCTTGGGATTCGGATGTGGGTTTGAGACAGCCAACAACTGGTACTGAGTGGTGGAGGGTTTGGAGGCAGTTATGGAGGCAATAGGCAGACTGAAAGACCCCCTTTCCGGTTGTCCAATCGATCTGTGGGTTGTGTGCTTGCAACCATGGCATTGCCAGGATGATTGGGAAGAACGGTGAGGATATCACGTCTAGGCACAACAGTTCTTGGTGGTTGGGTGAGATATCAGCGGGCAGAGGTTGAGTTTCTTGAGTGATGGGCCCAGATTTGATGTTGGACCCATCAGCTAGTCGTATGGACAATTTGTGTTGCTTGGGACGTAGAGGTATCTTGTGTTGCAGGGCGAAGGAATGGTCGACGAAGCAACTACAGGCGCCTGAGTCAACGATGGCTTGGACCTGGAGTGCCCCTTCCGGAAGCTGTAGGGAGACAGGAACAGCAATGTGAGTTGATCTTGATAGAGCCAAAGCACAAGGATCAAGAGAAGGAGAGACACACTTACGAGTCTTGTTAGGACACATGTTGGCGTAATGACCGGCTCCTCCACAGTAAAGGCAGAGATTATTCATACGGCGGCGCTGCTTCTCTTCTGGTGTCAATGGGGCACGAAGCAGGCCTAATTGCATTGGCTCGGGAGCTTCAGTGACTGGAGCAGATAGTGGGGTTGCAGGAATAGGTGGGTGGCTGGGTACCCTAGGTAACATCCACATGGGCCGGTATTGGCTGGTTCTTTCAGATCTTCGCTCCCTCAGCCGGCGATCGATCTGAATAGATAGCTGAATCAGTTCTTCAAGAGAATTGGGGACCCCCACCAGAGCTAGTTCATCTTTCAATGCCTCTGACAGTCCTGAGCGGAACTGAAAGCGAAGAGCGGCGTCGTTCCACTGTGTGTCGGAACTCCACCGTCTAAAGTCTGTGACATAGTCCTCCACAGGCCTATGGCCTTGCTGGAGGGAGTGGAGACTAGCCTCAGCTGTAGTGGTGCGCTGAGGGTCATCATAAAGCTTAGCCATTTCATCCAAAAAAGAGTCCATGGTGCCTAACAAGGGACTAGCTTGTTCTAATAGATGGTGAGCCCAGGTCTGGGGTTCTCCCTGTAGCAACGAGATGATGAATCCCACCTTGGTACTTTTCCAAGGAGAAGGTGCGAGGCTGAAGTAGGAAATACAGATGGCAAGCGTTTCTGAAAGCGCAGAATTTCCCATGAATCTTTCTGGAGCAGGAACTCGTGGCTCAGGTGGTGGCACCACTACTATGGGAGTAGAAGTTGAGATCGACGGTGCAGGTGCTGCGGCTGTCTGGCGTGCCGAGGTGCTTGGAGAGAGAGACTCCACTCGTTGCTCAAGTCGCTGATAGCCATCCTGTAGGCCCTGGACTGCTTGAGTGAGGTTTGCAATCTGCTGGCACAGAGCATCCAAAGCTGAGGCCCCCCTTTCAGACTCCATTTGGCTGGATTGTACTGTCACGTACCTTACTGTGGAGTCTGAAATGACGGGGGTGGCCTCTTGCACAGTTCCGGTCCTAACACCCCTGGAGGTGGAGACAGGGCTGCTAGGGCAACGGAAGGGTGCAGGTGCCTGTTGGCAGGATCAGGAACACCAGAGCCTAGAGATGCTGGTGAGATGTTGATCCTGGATAGGTTCAGGAAAGTCCAACAGGAGAACTTGCAAGGTCGGGAACAAGCAGGAGTTGGCAACGTGCTGGCAGGAAGGTGCACAATCGATAGGCAGGTTCGTAGTCAGGGGCAGAGGTTGGCAATGGGCTGGCAGAGAGGTACAAGATCGGAAGACAGAGCCGTGGTCAGAAGTTCAAGCCAGGTTCAGTACAGGAAGCAGAAGTAAACAGAGTTGCAGTGATAATCCAAAAGAGTAGTCAGGAAGGCCAAGGTTTCAGGATCAAGGTTCAATCAAACAGCAATCAAGGATACAGGAACTAGCTGAGACAATCCAGCACTGATACTAGTATGCTGATCCTTTAAATAGGGCGCCCTGTGCTGTGATTCGTTGGCTTGCGGACATGCCCACGCCGACGTGCACTTGTTTGTATGAGAGTACTAACGTGCGTGCCTGGTCCGGGGTTCACATATTCGTGCCGCACGTCTGGCTGGCGCACGGGAACGAGCGTTTGTAATGGTTCTCTGACACTACCGCCAGATATGATGACACATCCTATCATAGGCACCACGTTAAGAATAGGCTCCGTGATGATCAAAACAACCTCCCATCAAGACAATCACTGTTATACCCAATACTAGGTAACCCGGCGTTTTTGCCTGGACTAGACCGAGCAGAATATGAGACACTCAGGACTGCGGGTAAGGATTGTGCTCTACACTATCTAGACGGGGAACACTGGACCTTGCTCCAATCCCTGATGAGCAATACCGGGAATTTCCAACTTACATTTTGGAAAGCAATCCGATTAAATCATTTCATAAAATCAATACCAGACCCAATACAATTCAAACGCGACCTGACAACATTTGAAGAATATTGTAGAGACGAAAGGACACTATCCCAAGTACTCTCAAAAACATATGCCTTGCTTAACACCCCAGCGGAACAACCAGACTTAAGGTTCCTGCAAAAATGGGAAAGTGACCTACAATGCACTTTCACCGCCACACAGAAACGAAACATCATCAAATTCTCTTTAAAATTGTCCATTTAAACTAGAATACAGGAAACAAACTATGAGGTCCTTACAAGGTGGTATTATACCCCCCAACTACTACACAGAGTCTTCCCTACTACAGCAGACAAATATTGGAGATGTCAAACTGACAAAGGGACACTACTCCATATATTTTGGTCCTGCCCCGCGCTGCAACACTTCTGGACAACAATAGAGACAATCATACAAAAATTCACAGAATACACTATCCGGAAAGACCCAGCGTTCTTCCTGCTTCCCGCCAACACAATCCCGGCACAGTCCTATAAGAAATCTATTATAAGACATTTACTCAATGCCGCAAAATCTTGTATTCCAGCGACATGGAAACAAACAATACCCCCATTTATTGGATTGTGGCTGCGTAAGGTAGAGGACATTAAAAAACTGGAGGACTTAGTGCTCACAGCACAACACAGACAAGAAAAACACTCGAAAACCTGGCGGTTATGGAATATGTTTATTTTCTCTGATGAAGGGCAGACCTTACTAAACGATTATGCCCCGTACACACGATCGGACATTGATCGCACATTCCGACAACAAAATCCATGGATTTTTTCCGACGGATGTTGGCTCAAACTTGTTTTGCGTACACACGGTCGCACAAAGTTGTCGGAATTTCCGATCGCCAAGAACGCGGTGGCGTACACCACGTACGACGAGACTACAAAAGGCCAGTTCAGAACCAAGCGTGGCACCCTTTGGGCTCCTTTTGCTAATCTCGTGTTAGTAAAAGTTTGGTGAGAGACGATTCGCGCTTTTTCAGACTCGTGGTTTTCAGAGTGTTTTCTGCTGTTCAGTTTGTGCTTGTGGATTTGTATCTGCTCTTCAGTGCGTGCAGCGAGTACCATTGACTTGTCATTGTGTTCTTGTTCGTTCGTTACTGTTTTTCAGGTCGCTCTTCACAGGCCTTGCTGTTCTTCAGTGCATTCTGTTACTTCATTCTGAGCAGCCGACCGTTTTCTAGCCATGTTGCGTATACGTACTCCTTGTAGAGTTCGTGCTGTGCAGGGGCTTGGTTTTGGGGTCCGGACTTTGACACAAGTCCAGTCCATGAACAGAGTGGGGAGGAGTTCATGGACCAAGAATTGGTTGCTTCAACGTGACCAGTTCTGTCATATGCCTTTGCTCCGTGAGATCCGTGAGAATAATCCTGATGATTTCAGGAACTTTCTCCGGATGACAGACCCCGTATTTCATCGTTTGTTGGCATTGCTGACCCCTTATATTAGTAGGCAGGATACCTGCATGAGGCAAGCCATCACTCCGGAGCAGAGGCTCGTCGCCACCCTGCGGTACTTGGCGACAGGGAGAAGCCTGCAGGACTTGAAGTTCTCGACAGGCATCTCCTCCCAGGCTCTGGGGATCATTATCCCAGAGACCTGTTCTGCCATCATACAGGTCCTGCAGAAGGAGTATATTAAAGGTAAAATTTTTATCCTTCAATATCACATTTTATTGTATATAATGTTTGATAATATATTTTATTTCTTTCCTCATTCCCTAATTACCATGATTGTAATATGCTGTGAATGTCCCCTTTGTCCTCATGCATGCTGGATTTTTACGTAATTATTATTTTGCTCCTTCATACATATTTGCCTTCACTTAACTCCCCAGCATGGTCTACAGGCCCTATATTCACCTCATGTAGTCACTTAATGTATTTTGTCAGCTCCATAGTAGTGCTTTACCCCAAACACCCCCTAAAATTTAAGGAAATGTGATTGGTGCTTAAAATTCATGCCGAGTTCCAGAGGCTTTTTTTTGGGGTCCCCAAATCATTTGGAACCCTCCCCCCCCAACTGCTAAGTCAGCTGATACCAATTCTCTATCTATCCTCAATCATCTATCATCTATCTGCTGACTTTGCCAAACCCATACACACTATACCTACCTCTTTAGTGGTCAGATTTATGGATGAATTCCCCAAAGCATGTAGTGCAAGGGCCTGCCTGAATACTTTCAAATAGTACTGTTTAAAGTTTTTGTATACTATTATTATCTTGCTAGCTAATAGCAGAATGTCCAAATGTGCTAAAATGTGTACAGTGTGTATTTATATCTTTGTATTATGACACTTCTTACCTGTCCAGTGGGCTGCCAATAGTGTAACTGAGGAGGGGCTGTTCAAAGTAAAACACATTATTTAGGCATTCAATGAAGTGGAGAGGGTTACCTGTCCAAGAGTCCCCCCCCCCCATAATGTTAGAAATGGCCTATGATAGGGGGGGAGGGGGAATATGATCGGTGTACCTTATACTTTGGTCTTTAAAAATTCCCATAAATAAATGTTATCTTGATGTTGGCCAAGAATGTTTGTGTCTAATCTGCTTTCCATGTTTATGTGCAAAAAAGACTAATTTTTTTTTTGTTTTACTCCACAGTTTCCTTCCACGCCACAGGAATGGCAGACTGTGGCCTCCCACTTTGACCAGCGGTGGGTCTTTCCTAACTGCGGAGGGGCAATTGATGGGAAACACGTCCACATCGTCTCACCACCCAACTCGGGGTCGTACTATTATAATTATAAGGGGTTCAATAGTATTGTGATGTTGGCGGTGGTGTCGGCTACTTATGAATTTCTGTATGTGGACGTGGGGAAGAATGGCCGGATGTCCGATGGTGGAGTCATCGCCCAGACGGAGTTCTACAGGCGTCTCCAGAATGGCAGCTTGGACTTGCCACCTCCAGAAGACAATGTGGAAGGACTCCCATTCGTCTTTGTTGTGGATGAAGCCTTTGCGCTGGGGGACCATATTATGCAGCCATTCCTGATGAGGACCCTCACCCCGGACCAGAGGGTTTTTAATTGCCAGCTGGCCAGAGCCAGAAGAGTGGTGGAGAACACATTTGGAATCATGGCCAGCCAGTTCCGCCTATTTCTTACACCCATACATATGGCGGAGTATAAACTGAATCATATTATCCTGGCGTGCTGTGTTCTACACAACTTTTTACAGAAACATTCTGCCAACTATGCTAGCTCAGTTGGGCCTGAGGCTGGAATTCAAAATGAACCAACCCTGACGGCGCTTGAAAGTGGCCGTCCTGGCTTGCCCTCCCTGAGTGCCTGTGATGTCCGGCTAAGATACCTTGAATTCTTTGCGGGTAGGGGGGCTATCATTATGCCAGACAATGTGTGAAACCTTTTTCAAATTAAAAAAAAAAATTAAGCAAATATTTGGTGACATTTACTGCTTGTGTTTGTTTTAGCTGACCCTGACAGAAATGTGTTGAGTCCTGAAAATGGCTTGATTGGGTAACCTTATAAAGCACTGTTGGGTGTTATTTACTAAAGGCAAAGACACTTTGCACTACAAGTGCAGTTGAAACTGCACTTGTAGTGCAAAGTGGATTTTCCCTTAGGAAATAACACCCATTGTCACAGAAAGCAGCAATTAGAGCACCACAAAAGTGTTGGAACGTTGAGACAATAATCCACACATTCTTGATTAACAATCTTTTTAATACCTGCACAATCACATGTGCATTTAGAAAAGGTTTTTAAAACAAACCAACATGTTTGTTGTATAACAATTTTTGGGGTCGCATTAGAAAAAGTAGAAATGTCCATTTAAGATAAAACAGGCATGTTTAAAACCAACAAGAAAGACACAAATCTTGAACTTACAAAGTTCACATTTGGTAGAACTTGAAGGCAATATCAGACATGAGTATTTAGAAACTGTGTTTGATATTGCGTTCAGATGGGGTGAAGTCACCCCCGGAAAAGCCAAATTTTGAAGATGCACACAAATAGCCTAATGTCAACATGTGCTAGCTGCCATCATGGGGGATGAAGGGACGTGTTTTGGGGGAGCAACCCCTTCCTCTCAGCTACTTTATTATTGCGGAAGGGGTTGCACCCCCAAAACGCGTCCATTGATCTCCCGTGATGGCAGATAGCACATGTTGACACACTGTGTGCCTCTTCAAAATTTGGCTTTTCTACTATTTGACAAAAAATGTTAAAATTGTAGCAAACCATAAAACAAAGGGATTTGGAGGGGTTTTAAACTCTCCCCAAAACATCAATGATGTTCTTATTTTTTTGAAGAACATCATTGGTGTTTTTCTTGATGTTTTCCAAGTCCCTATTATACCCCATGATCTCCCCAATCGGGATCTGTGCACTTTCCGAGGTGAAAGGATCTGGATCCACAACATCACGATCACCTAAAAAGATAGAAACCAAAAAAAACCATGTATTATAAATATGCCGGCATCCATCTCTTACCTGAGCCTGTGGTCGCCGACACTCACCTGTTGTGGTGCCAATTTCTACCACATCTTCCTCCTCCTGCTCTTCTTGTCTTGGTTGGATTTCCCCTTCTTCCAGAGGTGGGGGTCTCTGGTCTCCTCGGATGAGGGGTGTCCTCCGAGTCTTTTCTCCCCTATGTAAAAAAAAAATGGTATACTTAGCACACAGATATTTGAGGGAAGAACTATAAATATGAAACATTGCTTGGAAGTGGGGTACAATTGTCTATTTTGGCTGAGTTCCAAGATGTAGAATTTTTAGCTTCAATACTTTACCTGTTTTGTACAAGCTTCACAGAATCTAGTTTGCATTTCATTCTAGTAACAAACCCATCTACACAACCAAATTATTTTCAGACAGGTAGGCCCTAAAAAATGTGGGCAAATGCATATGGCCAAAACAATGGTGTTTTATAGGCCGAAAGAAAAATGTTTGATACGAATGAATAATGTGCCCATGAACATGAAAGTTGACATTTTATAACAGTTAAGAAAAGCACATGGAGCAGCCCGAACGTAATAAACACAAAAAGAATAGGAACACAACACAACTACTTACTTTTTTGCAGCACTCTCCGGATCTTTCTGTACTGCTCGTGCTCTCTTAATTTTAGGTCCGACCACCGCTTCCTGAGCTGATCTTTCAAACGACGTACCCCGAAATTCCGGTGCAGACTTTTGACCACTTTCGCCATGATCTTGGCCTTTCGGACATTGGGGTTGGGGTAAGGTCCATACTTTCCATCATAGTCGGCCCTCTTCATTATGTCGACCATCTCCAACATCTCCCCAAAGGACATATTTGATGCCTTATATCGTCTCCTTCTGGATCTGGACGTTTCAGGCTCTGGGCTTTCCTCCTCCTCCTCCTCGTTGGTGTAAATATCAGACACCTGCTCTGACTCCGCCATGTGCTCTTCCCCACTGCGCTGAACGAGAAGGGGCGGGGAATAGACTAGAAAGAACGTGAGGGGAGGGCGGAGTTTCACGCATGCGCAGTGTCTATAAAGCGTAACACGCGTGCGTAGTACGTACGATCTGTGAGCGGAGGAAGGAGTAACGGAGGCACCGATCGTGATAATGAAGGTAAGATTTAACATTGGGCCTATACTGCTTCTAGATTGAGGCCTGTATTTGCACAAGTTTAGAAGACTTTAGGCTGACATTAGGGTTTGTCTTGTGTTGTGTCTTGCAGTGAAAATGGATATCTTGAAAGATAAGGACTTTATGGCAATCTTCATTGATATATTCAGGGAGCTGCCCTGTCTATGGGAGATAAACCACCCTGAATATAAGAGCCAAACAAAGAGGAAGCAGCGCTGGATAATTTGTTGGAATTTGTGAAGACGGTGATCCCCACGGCAGACATCACCTATTTGAAGATCCTAATTGGTGGCCTGAGGAGCACTTATCTAAGGGAGCACAAGAAGGTCCAAGATTCCCAGAGATCAGGAGCTGCAGATGACATTTATGTCCCCAGGCTGTGGTACTATGACAGGCTGCATTTTCTGGCAGGTCAGCACTCTCCAGTCTTCCTTGCACGCTTCCTTCCCCCCCAGCTGAGGCTTCTGAAGCCCAATCTGGGCCTTCCAGGCAGCAACATGTGGAGGAGCCCAGCTTGAGCCAGGTATAGCATTCCTCTAAATATTTCTGGTTGTCCCATCAATTATGTTAACTAGATGTTAGTTTGGAGTACTAATTGATGATTGTGATTGATGATGCAAAAACTACAACCATGTCCCTTTTTCATACACAGGGAAGTCTCGGCCAGGAGGTGGCCGGGCCAAGCAGGCTGCCTGATATCCAGGTCCCTACCCTACACCTTCAAAGACAAATTGGCAGGAAGATGAGTAACCTGGAGCAGTCAGAAATAGGCCTCTTTTGGAAGGCTACAGTGGCCCTGAGAAGCCCACACAGTGTGGAGGAGGACTTTGCTGGCCTAACTGCCTGCAAAATGCTGCAGATGGAGGAGGGCCAACGACTCCTGTGTGAGTCCTTAATTTTGGAAGCTCTCAATAAGAGGTTGAGGGGCCAAATAACATGTGCTACCCACATTTGTAACCTCACACATAGTCCTCCAGGTCCTACTACTCCTCCTCCTCCTTCAGGTCCTACTACTCCTCCTCCTCCTCCAGGTCCTTCTCCTCCTCCTGCCACATCTCCAACCCCAGAGCCACAGCCAGGAAGGAAGCGTGGAAAGAAGACCAGAGAGTGATGACCCTGGGTCCAGTCTGGTCTGACAAAAGATGCAGCCTCTTGTAGTACCACAGCCTGGGGACACAGATGTCATCTGCTGCTTTCCGGATCTCTGGGACTTCTGGACCAGACTGCACTCCCTTAGAAATGAACTCCTCAGGCCACCAATTTTGCAGGAAAAGATTTGATGTCTGCCCTGGGGGTCCAAGGCTTCACCAATTTCTGATGTTTCTCCAGCGTTGCCTCCCTCTTTGTTTGGTTCTTAACCCCTAATAAAGGATTTTTTGTTTCAATTATACTCGCCTATGTGTGTTTTCCTTAAAAAAGGACAGTTTGTTTGTGAGGATTCAGGTACATTTCAAAAATACAATGTGAAATTAACAAAGGACACCAACACTAAGCAACCTTCTTGAGATTAAATAATACAATATAATAATGGTGTTGTGGTAACTTGACACACAAAACACACACAAAAATATTATGGAGTAAAACTAAAAATAAAATAAAAGATCAGCCTTGAAAAAATACAAACCCAAAAAAAAAAAAAAAACAGCCTTGATAAAAAAATAAATAAATAAAACAACAAAAAAGAAATGTTGTCAGATGTGACAAATCCAAATATATTAAGGGAATCACGATAAATAATAAAGAAAGACGTTTGTGAGAAGTCTGTGTGAATATGAGCAGCAAAACTACTTCATTCTTCTCACATTATAAAGAAGAAGAGAGTGCGCTGTATTAAACCATTTTTTACATTGCAGCATGACGAAAGTGCTGTATCCACTGCGAATGCTAATTTTACCAGACCGAGCTGTTCCGTCTCGGAATTTCTTCTGAGCATGCGTGGCACTTTGTGCGTCGGAACTGGCCACACACGGTCGGAATTGACGTGATCGGATTTTGTTGTCGGAAAATTTTATAGCCTGCTCTCAAACTTTGTGTGTCGGAAAATCCGATGGAAAATGTCCGATGGAGCCCACATACGGTCGGAATGTCCGACAACACGCTCCGATCGGACATTTTCCATTGGAAAATCCGACCGTGTGTACGGGGCATTAGAGTCACGTGGAGACTGACTGATAGAAAGATAACGCGAATGCCTCGTCCATCACGCTCGTGTGAAACAACATCACCTCCCCCCCTTCCCTCCTTCTATCTCTCTCTTTCTCTCTTTTTCTATCCCCTATCCACTCAACTGATGGCTTTATCTTTAGCCAACCTGAAACTGGCCTCTCTCTTCGGTCTTTCTAGTGTGGTTGGAATACAGATAATCAGAATATGTATGCAGCCCAGAGACCAAGACATCGTATGAAAATATGTACACAAGTCAGGGAATAGTTATGGTCGAAGGGGGTGTTGTTTATATTCTATGCCATCCACATTATGAATCTTTTTTTTTTTTTGAATATACGTTTTTATTAATTTAAAAAAAAAAACAGACAAAACAAAAATGAATATTATTTGCAGCAATTAAAGAAACTATATACATAGAAAACAAAACACACACAAAAAAAAAAAAAAAAACAAAAAAAAAAACACCAAAACAAACCCCACATACATACATACATACATACATACATACATACATACATACATTGGTCATACCTGGTTCCTATGCCAGTTTGATTTTAGAGAAAGGTGTCATCCCGTGTTACATATGTACACCTAGAGGCCAATAACTAATGGAGAGATTGCAAAGAGTCATATTCCTCTAGGAGGCTATTGAGGCTGTAGAGGGGTCCGTGAGCCATTTGGACCAAACCTTTTCATATTTGAGGAGACAACCCCTATTTATATATGTTTCTTTGTATAATGGTAAGCTATTATTAATGAGTTGTTTCCACAAAGTCAGCGATGGGGGGGTGGTTTTCTTCCAGCTGAGAGCTATGGCTTTACGAGCATAGAACAAAAGCAGCCCCACCAGAGTGCGCCCTGCTGTCGTAGGAATAAATTGCTCTATCAGACCTAAAATACATATTGGCATTGATCGTTGCAGTGGGATATATGTTATTTTGAATATAAAAGCTAGTATTTCTTCCCAATACCTTACGATAGCTGGGCAAGTCCAGAATATATGGGTAAAGTCTCCAGGAATCTCCCCACATCGCCAACAGCCAGGAGCAGAGTCTGAATTAATTTTATTTAATATATGGGGGGTGTAATATGCCCTGTGGACTATCTTAAACTGAATAAGTCTGTCTCTCAAGGAGACGAGAGAGTTGAAGGGAGAGTCCCATATATTATCCCAATCATCCTCATTAAGTTCAGGGATATCCTTAGACCATTTTGATCCTAATTTCTCTAAATCAGGGAGAGAGGCAGTTGTTAAGTGAAGATACAATTTAGATGCGGCATTCTTTGTGCAATCCAACCTAAGAAGCTTCTCTAAGGCAGATTGGACTAGTTGTAGAGGAGAGCCAGAGAATTGACAGCTGATATTGAAATCCGAGATTAGTTGGGAAAAAGAAATCAAAGATTTATCCAAAATAATCTGTGTCACTGTTTTTATCTTAAAATTAGTCCAAGCACAGGGGTCGGGTAGTGAATAGAAATGCTCCAGAGTGGGATTTAACCAGAGGGCAGCATTAGGTGATATTGCCTGTAGGGGATATCGTTCAATTTTGAGGCCCTCTCCCCATACACGTAGCGTAGTAAGCATAGATGGTGTCAATGAATATGGAGCACGAGGGCCCCGAAAGATCAAAAATTTCAGCGCCTCTAGGGATCCCAGCACTTCTGCTTCTACCTGAGTAGCGGAATTTGAGGTATCTGGGTTAAGCCACCAGGCTGTAGTTACTAGCTGAGAAGCCAAGTAATATTTATGGAAATCTGGACATGCCAGGCCACCTTGGGAGGTCGGGCGTACTAATGTTGCCCAGCTATACCTAGGGGGCTTTGATCTCCATATGAATGCTGAGAAAATACGATGTAGCCTTGCAAAGAAAGATTTAGGGATCCACTGGGGAGAGTGTCGAAATAAATATGTGAATTTAGGTAATACATTAATTTTTATTAAATTTATGCGTCCTAACAATGAAAGGGGTAATGACTCCCATGCCTTCAGCCGTTGTTGAGTCTCCTGGATCACAGGTGTTAAATTTAGGGATATATAGTCTGAAACCTGTCTGCAAACCACCACCCCTAGATATTTAAAATTCTCCACCCATCTTAGGGGGGTATCCATATCAGCAGTAGCACGAGCCACAGAGTCTATAGGAAATAGAAGTGACTTTTCCCAGTTTACTTTAAGGCCTGTGACTGCGGAGAAAGAATTGAGGACCTGTAGGGCCCCCCTAAGTGATGGTCCTGCGTCATTAAGAAAGAGGAGTAGGTCGTCCGCATACAAGGCGACCCTTTCCTCCAGCCAGCCAACGCGCAATCCCTTAACATGAAGGGAAGTACGGAGAGCCTCCGCCAGCGGTTCCATCGCTATGGCGAAAAGGGCTGGAGAGAGGGGGCAGCCCTGTCGAGTACCCCTTGACAGAGAAAAAGACTGTGATAAGCTACCTCCCAACTTGATAGCTGAGGTGGGGTTTTGATAAATTATCTGTATCCATTTAATAAAGATCAGGGGGAACCCCATCCTTCTAAGGACCTCCCAAAGAAAAGGCCATTCGATAGTATCAAAGGCCTTTTCAATATCTAAGGAGGCCACCACCCTAGTACCTTCATTCAAATGCTTTGCATGTATATTAGTAAACAAACGTCTAAAATTTACATCGGTTGACCTGTTGGCCATGAAGCCAGTTTGATCAATATCTACAACAGATGGTAATAGTGGTTGTAGTCTGATGGTAAGTAATTTAGTCAAAATTTTAAAATCTGTATTAAGTAGGGCAATTGGCCTATAGGAGGCACACAATGAGGGATCTTTTAGATCTTTATGAATTAGTATAACATGGGCATGGCTCATAGAAGTTGGAAGGGCTCCATCTGTCAGGCATTGAGAATAAAGTTGTGCTAGCTTGGGAGCTAATATATTCCCATGTGTCTTATAAAACTCTGGGGAGGCCATCCGGACCCAGAGACTTCCCCCGCGGAAATTATTATGATTATGAATCTTAGTTTTCTGTTAAAGACAAGTATGTAAGTCTGACCGTATATTACGGCCACAGTTGTATTGTATTTTCTCTGTATTCCCTTGAAAAATGTAATAAAAAAACTTATATTTGAAAAAATAAAAAATACTGATGCAGAAACCATCAGCATTTACATGTGCACTGCCCCAACACAGCAATTCACAGCACAGCAAATACAGCCCCAATACAGTAATTCACTTGTATGGGCAGCTGTACATGTTACCTGCAGCTCCAGAGAAAGCCGAAATTGGTGGAAGTTTTACGCTAGAATGTTGCATAAGGAATAATAATCACATAATTGCATTATGAGATTATCCTATGCCTCAAGGTTTTATGAGATTTGGAGTGAGATCTGGCTATGTCACTATTGTGCTGCTCACAATTCTTCACGCTGGAGAGAAATCTGTACCTGCCATCCTACAGTGCAAGCATCCCCTGTTTTTTTTTTCTTTATTATTAAATTTTTATTGAGATTTAATGTAACAAGACATAACAGTGAACAAAAACATGACTCATATTTATTATCAACATATATATTATTTCCTGTATATATATCTCAAATTATTCCCCCCATAAACAACAACATAAACAAAAACAAACACAACAACACAAATGTAGCAAGGTCCCCGGCCTCCTTCAGTCTAATGAGAACCTCCAGGGCCAGAGATAGCTGACATCCTTCAGTATGTGGTGGGTTGTGAGGCAATGTGGGTGCAAGGTGGAAGTTATTGGGCGCCAGACACTTCTTGAATGCAAAAGAGAGGTTTATTTCTCTTACAATCTTTTATGGGGGAAAGAGGGTTAGGTCCAGGACACCCTTGAATAGTTGCAAGTTCAATTAGCAGACTCCGAGACTTCAATAAGAGAACAGCCGCACAGGGCAAAGCCTCCAGCAAGAAGCCACATCTGCACGTGCAGGGATGCTGTCTCATATGGCAACAGTCTTTAACAGTTCCTTCACCTTCACTACAACTTCTCCTTGTAGTTCTTCAGCCCACTGAGCTCCCGGTCTCTCACTAGACCCTCTGATTCACTGCCACTGAATCCCTTGAACTCCTCCAATCTTTACGGTGGTATCTTCCTCAAGTATCACCCTAGCTTCCCTGCTGGGTCCCTAGCTTGGCACTCAAGATACTTCTCAAGCTTCACCCCGCTGGCCTGCTCGGTCCCTGAATTGGCACACAAGGCTGCTCTGCAAGCGTCACCTCCGCTGGCTGGGTCTCTGACTTGATCACCATCTGAAGTTTCCTGATTCTCCACCGTGCCCGTTCGGTGAGAATGTGACTCCGGTATTTGCTTCAGTTACTCACTGTGGTCCCTGGTAATAAGGCAGATGGTCTCTTTGTGGCGACAGCTTCCCCTCTACCTCCGACCACTGACAGGTTCTCCGGCCGAAAGAATGTCACTTCTGGATGGACTGCAAGCTGCAAACCCAACCCTGTGCTGCTCTCTTGCTTTTGGATAGGCCTCAGACAGCCTAGCAGCCAGATGCCCCCGGGATAGGCCCAATCTCTGGCCTAGCAGCCCGGGGCAAAACGACACACGTCCACCCAGACAGCCATCCAGGTGGCACAGAACATTAATCACCTGACTCCACCTGAACATATAGGTTCTCCCAGCAGGCCAAGGAATCCAAGAAAACCCCTACCCAATGGCTGAGAGACCCCATATACCCATAACCTGACCTTGAGTTGCTCTTCTCATATCTAGTACCACCAAGTACCCGGCCACCTAGTGGTAGAAGAGAAAATAAGGCCAAACTTAGGGAGAAATCAATGAATCTCTAACAATCGACCAGGTGGACCACTTCTGGCAAGAAAATGTATGTGGAGCATCCCTGCCCAAACTCCAGGGTGCTTCACAGAGAAAGAGAAAAAAAAACATCACCACTAAGAAACCATTCAACATTCTATTCTTCCTGTTGCTATTACCACATAAAGACATATTCCATCGTATTATATTGTACAAAGATTGGGCTAGCACCAAATAAACCCAACTTCCCCTATCCAATCCCTCTACTTCAACTTTATGTTATTCCATAATATCTGAATGTATAGTATGGCTTACCTGAAATACCATAATAATAAAATTAAAAAAGGGGGAAGACCCTCCAAAGTGATCAATACCCTAAGCATCCCCTGTTACTGCTTAATTTTGTCTGTGAATATGTGCATAGCACTACCCCCGGAGGAGCTGCTGAATTGTTTGGTGATTTTTTTGCACACCTAAAGTTGACACAACTCGCTCACCCAGCACTTACCAACACACCTTGATAAATTTTAAAGAATTTATTAGGCTAAGCATAGCCTAAATGAAGAGAGGATTAGGAAGTGTACTTATACAAATTATCAATAAGACAGTAAAGTTACTCTGAGACATGTAGTTAAACACCTGCAGTATTTCTGACCATCAGTAACAAACAGAACTGAATTGCTTTTACCTAGCAACAGTATACAAAGAAAGTCCTAACTTGCTATAACTGTCCTAGTTTTATCCCACTGGCCAATTAATGATGAAAAATAAAAATTGGCCTGCAAAGTTGGGGCCCTTGAAGAAAGCACAGCAGTTCCCAGTAGACAACAGATTAACTTGTACAACCTTAGTCTCTTGCTGAGAAAATCTCTCTTTTCCTTCCTTGCAATTGTTGGGAGTTCTCTCTAGTATAGTCTGAACTCACCAGGCATCCAAATCACATCCTCCTAGAGAGAAGGTTCTCACCTGGTTGTGATCAGTTATGGCAGCCAGGGATCCATTCATCTAGCAGCAGCAGCTCAGTATCTTTCTCATACACCTGCTTGCTTCAAGCCTGATCTCTCCTCTATCCTCACCAGCCTGTAGACACACTCCCTTGCTATGTTCCAACAGCCAATCACTGTCCTCCAGTCGACCCAGAACCAGCTGAAATGGCTGCCCCTGCACTGGAGCCACTCCATAAATGAGCATTGAAATTTGGTCCCAGGTTACTACTTTATTCACAGACACTTTTGACCTGCCCAATATTTACAACCCAGAGAGATGCCTACTGGGTTTGATAGACCATGAGAATGTGGATGCTGCCACAAAATAGTTTCTTCGCTTACTGTATTTTTATGAAAGGAAAGTAATAGCGATTCAGTGGGTCTGTTCTAAATTAGTTGGCATTGTGGCATAGAAAAAACTGCCTTTTGTATAGAATGACTTATGAAACTAGGGGGTGTCCCAAACAATTAACAAATATGGTTTAGATGGGTGGAATTTTATAGTCTATCCTAGGAGAACAAGGTGATATAATTGTGCACATGCTGTGTTATTTTGGATAGCTATTTAATATGGATTATGTAGGACATGCAATGTATGGAATGCAATGTTCAGCTAGTGTACTGAATGTTATTGTTATGTGTATGGCAAATAAAAACAAAACAAAAAAGATGGCTGCTGCATTTTGCATCAATATTCAGTTTAGCCCTGTCCACACTGCAGAGGGATAATACAGCAGTAACAAAGAAAGATGTTCCACAGCAATTATCAGCTACAGTCCAGGTTACATGCTTTATCCACTTATCCTGCTGCTTTTTTGTCCAGTAACCCCAGGGCCGCTGATAAGGGGGGACCACCGGGCCTCTCTGCCAGCTGGCCGGCTGGCTGGGCCCGGGTGCCATCATGTAACAGGGGGCCCTGGCCAGCCAGCAGCTGCAAGCATCATGTATTACATTGCAAGTTTATACATACTGTGAGCATAATGTTGTTCCCTGTGGGTCCCAGTTGGGAAATCATATTCCCTGGGCTGGGGGAGCCATCAGTTCATGCAGAGGGCCTGAGAGATTGTAGCCAGAGGGACTATTTTTTCTATTTCGGCTCATATGCGGATTTACCCTGGCCCCATTTGCCTGACAGTGAGATTGAAGTCCTGGCTCTCTTAGTCCCTGTGCTGCTGGCAGAAGAGTAACTCGGCTCACACAGTGCCTGCCTCCTTCAGCAAGTAAGTGCTGAGGGCTTTCAGCAGCAGAAGAAGAACTGTGGCAGGCTCAGTGCAGACTGGGAGCAATAAGTCCGTGCTGTAGGGAGAGACAAAGGCAGCAGCCCATGTCCATCCATCTCCCTCTGATACAGACTCAGCAGCCAGAAGTGCACACAGAGTGATCACTTACAGAAAAGTCAAGGTACAGTACATGCAGGGCCCAGACTATCTGTATCTTCAATACTCACATCCTGCTGTCTCAGATATCACCATTCCCATCACAGACTGTCTGCCTGACACCCTTTCCATCCCAGATTACTTTTTATCTCTTCCAACTGTTTAGCAGCTCAGTACACTCCCTGCAGTCATTTAAGGTGGCCATAGTAGGAATGAAATAAAAAGGAATCATCTGTTCTATGGCCACCTTAAATGACTGCAGGGAATGTACTGAGCCACTGAACAGTTGGAAGAGATAGAAAGTAATCTGGGATGGAAAGGGTGTCCTGCAGACATTCAGTGTTTGGACCCCTAGAGAGGAATGCCCACACTTGACCCACACAGACCTTAGGGGCCCATTCACACAGCTGGGTGAGGCAGTACAAGCAGGCAGTTGAGCTGAAGTTTTACCACCCTCAACCACCCCACCTGAAAAGGGAGATGCAGCCACTCAGTGCTGTTCAATGGCAAAAATTAAATGGCATGTCACCATGAAAGGGGTGCACCACAACTACCCTGCAAGTGCATGCAATGAACATAGCTGAGGTATTGTGGGTCTGCATTTTCAGAGTTAAAACAGGCGGTGGGTAAATTACATATTGCCCTAAGGCCCCTATCACCAGGGCTTTTTTTCAGCAGGAACACGGGGAACGCAGTTCCGGCACCTCCAGCAATGAATGAATGTAATGGCAAGGAGTACTGGGGTGTGCTAGAGGGTCTATTGATGCTTGCTGCTGGGAGATCTATTTTCACTGGTGGGGATTTATTTTTGCCTGGAGGTCTCTTGTTGCTGGGTAGATCTATTGTTGCTAGTGGGGGGGGGGTCTTATATTTTTAGGGGGGGAGCAATTGTTGCTGGGAGGGATCTACTGTTGAGGGAGAGATCTATTGTTGCTGCCTCCTGGAGGGTCTATTGATGCAGTCTGCTGGGACATCTGCTTTTGCTGCTGGGGGTCTATTGTTGCTGGGGTGGTATTTTGTTCTGTGGGGGCTCTATTTTTGCTGGGGTGAGGTCTATTATTGCTGGGGGGGTCTACTGTTGCTGGGGTAGAGTCTATTGTTGCTCACTGCAGGGGATCTATTTTACTGTCTTTCATTGTTTTTATTAATACATTCCAGGCAAATCACTTAGTAGCAAAAATGATACTTGGTTCTGTATTCTCTAAAATGGGCGGTACAGGGGACTGCTAGGAGGTGGAACCAAGGAACGGTGCTCAGGGGCAGGTAGGGAGGAGAAACGAAGGGTGAAGGTCAGAGTTCCTGCACCTATTCTCTGAGAAAAAAAGCCCTGCCTATAACACAGGGGGGACTCCACTTTGCTCAGTGGGATATCTGTCCACTGATTCCCCACTGATTAGAGCAGAGCGGACGGATGACAGGTCCGCATCCACTTAGTTTATGCAGAGCGGCCACAGATCTAGCCAACACTGGTCTATGGGCAGTCAGGTGTAAATGGACTAAATGGACTCCTCTGTCTGTTTACACCCAACTACCCTCCGATCCGCCTAGATGTAGGAGGACATATCTCCTTCCGTTTTTTTTTTTTTTGTTTTTTTTTGCAGCTTGCATTGGTGGTAGGCAGATGAGCAGGATCAGGGGGTGAGGTTGGGGGCCCCATCAGGTAGGCTGTACGGGGCCCCAGGATTTCTAAAAGCAGTCCAGAGTACCCCACCAGTCATCAGATTACCAGTCACTGGGTGGGGGCCAGTTCTGACATCAGGAAGCAATATGACCACCTCCACTCAGCGAGATAAGGCTCAATTCACAATGCTAACACATCAGGATCCTTTTTTAAATAATGACAATTATCTCAAGCTGTGTCCCTTTAGATTTCAAAATTAGAGTCATATGGGTAAAATAAAGATCTTTATCTTTGTGTTAAAGCGTTTGGAATTGAGATGAAAACAAAGCATGGCAAATTTGTAAAATAGTCATGGGGAAAAGATCAGCTACAGAGAGCCTACTGATAATATTGGTATTTGTCCTTTCCCTTTTGCATGCTTTTTTTGGGCAACGTTTCCACAGTACAGGTTTATGTTTTGAGTTTTTTTGAAACCTTTAGGCTTGGTTTACACCTAAACTGGCCGCGGATCACACAGCAATGCACAGGGACGAATCAGGGCAGAATCTTTGCCTGAATTTAGCCTTGAAGCTGAGGCAAAGACGCACAGCGTTTCTGTGTAGTGCGCTCCGCAGACGCCCCGGAGACATGTGAACCGGCTCCATAGAGAGCTATGGGGAACCCACATCCAATTCGCATAGGTGTGAACCCAGCCTAATGCCGTGTACACATTACATGTTGGATGTGAGCTTGTTGTTGGAAAGTCCAACCGTGTGTATGCTCCATCAGACATTTGCTGGCGGACTTTCTGCCCACAAATGTTTGTTAGCAGGTTCTCAAATTTTCCACCAACAAAACTTTGTTGTCGGAAAGTCCGATCGTGTGTACACAAGTCCACGCACAAAAGTTCACACATGTTCAGAATCAAGTACAAGCCGTAATCGCTCGGTCTTGTAAAACTAGCGTTCGTAATAGAGATATCACATGACTATCGAACTTCCTTTTAATCAGCTCGTCGTACGTGTTGTACATCACCGCGTTCTCACGTTCGGAATTGTTGGCCTACATTTGTGTGACCGTGTGTATGCAAGACAAGTTTGAGCCAACAACCTTCGAACAAAAATTCATGGTTTTGTTGGCGGAAAGTCCGATCGTGTGTACGGGGAATTAGACTAGCGTTAAGCATAAAAAACTGGTGCTTAGCCCCATTTTGGTTTGATTCCCTTCTGAAAACAAATTGGACATTTGTATAATAGAGAAATAAGCTTTTTTACCATCAAGATATTTCACAAACAGATTCAAAGGGAACCATGAGAAAGAGTTTACTGGCTAGAGGTATACAAAGTGCTGAAGTCTTCTCTTGTAGGAAGGTCCTTAATGAAAGGCTTAAGGTGTCATTTGCAGCAGGGAGGCTGGTGGAATGTTGATTCATATCTAGAAATACACCACTCTATGAAGTCTGGGGTGCCAAATATTGCATATTTATCCACCTTTGGGAATTGTCAGGGCATACAATAAATATGATGCAGTTTTGGGCACAGGGATAAAGGATTCTGCCTCTTTGCTAAGACCACCTGGTAAATTTATCAAGGTTTGCAGTATCCACATTAAGGCAACTCATGAAATAAATTAGGAAGTTTTAGCTTTACTATTAACCCACAAAAGACAGTGCAGAGCAACATTCCAAGCTCATCTGAGACCACTGACTTGCAAGATAGTAAAGCTGAAATGAAGAGTGTTACATCCACTATTAGTCATTGGAGTGTGTTTTTTGTATTCTTACTGACCAATTTTTTTTTGATATATGCAGAAATGTAAAAACAGAGGGCTTAATCACACTTCCCAGCAAAGCTCTGAAAGGATACAATAGTTTGGGGAGTGTAGCCATAGATGCAGAGCTGCCAAACCAGGATATTTGATATCCAGACCATTCTTCTACCAGTTTCTGTAATGCAGAATAAACTTTCAGATAGTTGCAAGAATAAAGCTCATTATAATTATTTGTTAGTGTTACACCTAGGTACCCCAAACTATTATGTCATAAGTAAAATTGAACGTTTCTTCCTACTGAAAGCTTTACTTGTGGAAGAATATTAATCGGCATAAACCTTGTAATTTAGCTTGAGCGATGCTTTAAAACTGTACTAAAACATACAGTACATGATAATGCAAAGTACAATGTCTATGGATCTGCTGCCCTCTACTGTAAATGCCTGTAAATATATGTCTGTAAATACAGTGGGGACGGAAATTATTCAGACCCCCTTAAATGTTTCACTTCTTGTTATATTGCTAAATTCATTTAAGTTCATTTTTTTTCCTCATTAATTACACACAGCACCCCATACTGACAAAAAACACATAATTGTTGACATTTTTGCAGATTTATTAAAAAAGAAAAACTGAAATATCACATGGTCCTAAGTATTCAGACCCTTTGCCATGACACTCATATATTTAACTCAGGTGCTGGCCATTTCTTCTGATCATCCTTGAGATGGTTCTACACCTTCATTTGAGTCCAGCTGTGTTTTATTATACTGATTGGACTTGATTTGGAAAGCCACGCACCTGTCTATATAAGACCTTACAGCTCACAGTGCATGTCAGAGCAAATGAGAATCATGAGGTCAAAGGAACTGCCTGAAGAGCACAGAGACAGAATTGTGGCAAGGCACAGATCTGGCCAAGGTTACAAAAAAATTTCTGCTGCACTTAAGGTTCCTAAGAGCACAGTGGCCTCCATAATCCTTAAATGGAAGACGTTTGGGACAATCAGAACCCTTCCTAGAGCTGGCCGTCCGGCCAAACTGAGCTATCGAGGGAGAAGAGCCTTGGTGAAAGAGGTAAAGAAGAACCCAAAGATCACTGTAGCTGAGCTCCAGAGATGCAGTCAGGAGATGGGAGAAAGTTGTAGAAAGTCAACCATCACTGCAGCCCTCCACCAGTCGAGGCTTTATGGCAGAGTGGCCTGACGGAAGCCTCTCCTCAGTGCAAGACACATGAAAGCCCGCATGGAGTTTGCTAAAAAAAACACCTGAAGGACTCCAAGATGGTGAGAAATAAAATTCTTTGGTCTGATGAGACCAAGATAGAACTTTTTGGCCTTAATTCTAAGCGGTATGTGTGGAGAAAACCAGGCACTGCTCATCACCTGTCCAATACAGTCCCAACAGTGATGCATGGTGGTGGCAGCATCATGCTGTGGGGATGTTTTTCAGCTGCAGGGACAGGACGACTGGTTGCAATCGAGGGAAAGATGAATGCGGCCAAGTACAGGGATATCCTGGACGAAAATCTTCTCAAGAGTGCTCAGGACCTCAGACTGGGCCAAAGGTTTATCTTTTAACAAGACAATGACCCTAAGCATACAGCTAAAATAATGAAGGAGTGGCTTCACAACAACTCCGTGACAATGTTTACCATCCAACCTGACAGAACTGGAGAGGATCTGCAAGGAGGAATGGCAGAGGATCCCCAAATCCAGGTGTGAAAAACTTGTTGCATCTTTCCCAAAAAGACTCATGTCTGTATTAGATCAAAAGGTTGCTTCTACTAAATACTGAGCAAAGGGTCTGAATACTTAGGACCATGTGATATTTCAGTTTTTCTTTTTTAATAAATCTACAAAAATGTCAACAATTCAGTGTTTCTCTGCCAATACGGGGTGCTGTGTTTACATTAATGAGAAAAAAAATTAACTTAAATGATTTTAGCAAATGGCTGCAATATAACAAAGAGTGAAACATTTAAGGGGGTCTGAATACTTTCCGTCCCCAATGTATATTATGTATGCACTTCCTATTCCTGAGTTGCTGGTTTTGAAACCCCAGAAGGAAGAAGTGGAGAAAGAGAGAAAGTCTCAGCCACACGTCCTGTTCATTTTGCTAAACCCCAAACCAGAAGGGACTATTATACAAGTATTCCTATGTTCTAATAAATTAACTGCAATTGCTGAGTGTATATCTAAATCCTTGTGACAGACAGAGTATCCTATTGTTATTATTTCACATGCACAGTGCCAGATAGGTAGGTATGTTTTACTGTATGTATATAGTGGTCACTTTGCTGTATATTAATAGGTGAACCTGTGTATTGCAATAAAATGTATATACACCTCTTGTTATTTTAGTAAATCCTGTCCCTTCTGGTCCAGGATTCTATAGCATGTTTTAGCTCAGGGTTCAGTAACAAGCATAGACTAGGGCCAGGTTAGGCATTTGATGGCCACTTCTGGAAGTTAGATGTCTGGTTGCATGTCAGATAAGAAACTACTAGGGAGAGATGTAGAGTAAATAGGCTAACTCTGAGTTACAATGCCATACCACAGTTTCTGCGTGTGAGAATCCACGTTCCAAGCTGGCTGGAAAACAGTTGAAGGATCTCCCCGTCACTGCTAATCTTGTCTTCAGGTCTCCAACAGAAAGACGGACATCGCATTGCAATCATCCTCAGGAGCCCCTACAACTGAACTTTGCTGCAACGTTCATCTATAGGTATCTCAATTATTTGCTAGTATATGTGCACAATACCACCAGGACTCCCCTTGGGCCCTACACCGGTTTGTACATTGGATGTATGTACTATATGTATGTACTATTCTTAATCTTTTCTTATATAAAGCTTGTATTATCTCCTTACTGGCATGCATAGATGTGCGCAGGGGGTTGCCAGGCTTCCCCCTCCTTGTTGGCCCCCCTCCCTGCAGTGCTGCTGGCTTCTCTACTCCCCCCCCCCCCCCCCCCCGGCTGCTGTGGGGGATGTTTCAGGATAGAGAGCAGGGGAAGGGGCTAGTAAATGTGTAATTTACCGGCCCCTTCCTTTTCTAAATGAACACAGTGAACACACTCGCTCACCGTGTCCATTCATATCTGAAGCATAGTTGCTACACTTCAGTTTGTGAATGAACAGGAAGCCACTCAGCACAGAGCACTTCCCATTCATTCATTGTTCCATGCAGCTGAAGCTGCAGAGAAAGGCGTGTGTGTTTGAGCTTTGTTAATGCAATAGGCTGCACACACCTATGCTGGTGTGCATCTACATATATACTTATGGTTAATGTTATATGCTGATTGCAGTAGTTCCTCTGCTTCCAATTACTTTGATTACTGGTTAATTTGCCAGGAAGAGAATCCCATCTGTTTACAGAGGCCCTGAAGGTTCTGGTTCTCTTATTTACCTACAGGTTTAGTGCAATATTCTGTTTGGGGAGGGCCTTTTTTCATACCAACCCCCCCGACCCCCTAACCCCCAAAAAAACACTGTACTACAAAACCCAGCATAATCTGCCAGTGCTGCTTACACTTTACCACAACACCAAGCATATCCTGCCTAATTTGTTTGCACTGAACTACAATACCCAGCATAATCTGCCTGTGCTACTCCAACAACCAACAGATGCTGCCTTTTCTAGTTGTATTACAATACCCAGCATATCTTGCCTAACCACAACCGTCAGTTATACATATCCAGCTGCAAACTACTGCATCTCCTTTTAAGTACGGACAGATCAAAATCCAACAACTGACCTCCACCAACATCCTGCTTAAACTGACAACTATCCACCTGCGCTTTTTTCCATATGCACAGCCTTTTTTCCATATGCACAAGGATATTTGGTTATCCTTGTACCAAACATCACTCACTTCCCAACCTGATGGAAACATACTACATCCCCACTGCCAACGTCGCCCAATGACTACCAACTGCATCCCATGTATCTTTTCTGTAGAACTACAATGTTCACCACGCTTCACTGCATATATTCTACACCATATAATAAATATTAGGATCAATCCCTTTTAGCACCAAGTGTTATTTTTCTGATATTTATTATAGTAATTAATGTTTTTAAATCACAGTATGTGCACAGTAAAGTAATCCCTTTATAGTAATTAATGTTTTTAAATCACAGTATGTGCACAGTAAAGTAATCCCTTTCTGCAGTATTTGGCATTTGTTAAAAAAATTATAGTGGGAGTAGAATTCAAGCTGAAACCATTTGGGTAAAACAGTACAAGGACATACTGTCTAGATTTCTATAACTAAAATGTTACTAAAACTACATGACCTAAGGCTGCCATCTAGTGGACAAACTGACACAGTGCTATTGCTAATACAAATCTAAAAAGTTCCTTTTTTTGAATTAGAAAGATCCAGCATCAAGGATTGTGCAATGGTTAAAGTATAACTAAAGGCACTTTTTTTTTACAACATAATTTGGATAGAGTGCTGATGGGGTAGAACCTTTGTCAACTTAGTATTGTTCTCTGTGAAGATTTCCCCTCTCTAATTGTCCTGATTACCAGTAATAATAGAGTGGTGATGGGATGGAACCTTTGTCAACTTTGTATTTTTCGCTGTGTCTACATTAGAAAAAATTCCCCTCTCCAATTGTCCTGATCATCATCAGTAATAAAAGTTAAAGAGGAGCTCCAGTCTGGGCAAAAAATATATATATACAGTGGGGAAAATAAGTATTTGATCCCCTGCAGATTTTGTAAGTTTGCCCACTTACAAAGAAATGAAGGGTCTATATTCTTTTTTATGATAGGTGTATTTTAAATGATAGAGACAGAATATCAACCAAAAATCCAGAAAAAACACATGATACAAATGTTATAAATTGAGTTGCAGTTCAGTGAGTAAAATAAGTATTTGCTCCCCAAGCAAGACATTTCTTGTGGTTGGTGACTAGGTTTCCACACATCTCAGGGGGGATTTTGGTCCACTCTTCTTTACAGATCTTCTCAAAATCCTTAAAGAGGTTGTAAACCTCTGGAAAAAAAAAAAAACCTGCAAGACAAAGGCATAATAAGCTAGTATGCATCGCATTATGAAATACTTACCTTAGAACGATGCCCTGCAGTGCCGCCCGCACTCCGCTCCCACTGCCAACATCTTTCACCAGAGTTAGTTGCAGGTTTGCGGGCTCTGGCGCTGTGATTGGTCAGAGCCGCAATGACGTCACTCCTCGCTTGTGCGTGGGAGTCGCCGGTCACAGCACGGGCCCTGTAAAAACAGTACCTTACCTTATAGGCTTACCTGTAGGTACAAGTGGTATAACAGAGTTTACAAACAACCAGGTTTCTTGGCTGTCGCTTGGCAACTTGAAGTTTCAGCTCCCTCCATAAATTTTCTATGGGATTAAAGGAAAAGTCTAACCTGAGCTCGTTTGGCTGGGCTTCTCCTGTGGGTCACAGAAGTGCAATTCAATTTGCACTCCTGGGACCCATTTTAAGCACTTTGCTGACATCACAGGAATCAGTCCAGGCACTTTGTCATCACGACAATAAAGTTTGGATCCGCCAGGAGCCTGGACTGATGCCAATCTCAGCCTCTCAGCAAGCTACCGAGAGCCTGAGACGGCCGCTCCCCGCCCCTCCACAGCTCAGCACTCCAGTGAGCGCGGGGAAGCAGAGTGGAGAGCTGATGATTGACACGCAGCAGCTCTCTGCTCGAAGAGCTGAGAGAACCGAGCCATCGGTGCCGGGGGACAGATGCAACATCAGTCCGATGCTGCATCCACCTAGGTAAGTATGATGGGCAAAAAAAAACAAAAAACCCCATACTTCTCTTTTAGGCCCCTTTCACACAACAAGCCCGCTCGGATCCAACTGTCCGTTTTTCAGGCGGATCCAAGCAGAGCATCCATTGACTCCTATGGGCAGGCGGATGTCAGCGGAGATGTGCCTGCTGACACGAGTCTGCCATCCGATCTGTTTAAGACAGACATATGGCGGATCGGATGAGATCTGATGAAAATGGACATACTGTCTGTTTTCGTCCAATCTCCCCATAGAGATCAGCAGGGCTCTGACAGGTCCCTCTCAGCTCAGTGAGCAGAGACGGACATGTCATCCGCCGGCTCAGTGGGGGTCAATGGAGCAATCCCCGGCTGCATCGTGTGGAAGGGGCCTTAAGGTCTGGAGGCTGGCTAGACCACACCATGACCTTAATGTGCTTCTTCTTGATCCACTGCTTTTTTTTGCCTTGGCGGTATGTTTTGGGTCATTGTCATGCTAGAAGACCCATCCACGACTCATCTTCAGTGTTCTGGCTGAGGGAAGAAGGTTCTCATCCAAGATTTTACTAATAATGGCCCCTACCATTGGCCCCTCAATGTGGCAAAGTCGGCCTGTACCTTTAGCAGAGAAACAGCTCCAAAGCATATTGTTCCCACCTCCCTTCTTGACTGAAGGGATGATGTTCTTAGGGTCTTAGTCAGCATTTTTCTTCCTCCAAACGCAGTGAGTTAAGTTAATGCCAAAGAGCAAAATTTTGGTCTCATCTGACCACAGCACTTTCCAGTCTTCCAATCCTTTTCTAAATCATTTAGATGTTCATTGGCAAACTTCAGACAGGCCTACACATGGGTCTTCTTGAGAAGGGGGAGCTTGCGGGCACTGCTGGATTTTAATTTATGGCAACATATTGTGTTACCAATGGTTTGTTTGGTGACTGCGTTCCCAACTGAGATCATTCACAAGCTCCTCCAGTGTAGTTCTGGGCTGATCCCTCACTTTTCTCATGATCATCCTTACCCCATGAGGCGAAATCTAGCATGGAGCTACAGACTGGTTATTTTGTATTTCTTCCATTTGCGAATAATCGCTCCAACATTTGTCTCCTTTTTACCAAGCTTCCTGCTGATGGTCTTGTAGCCCATTCCAGCCTTGTGCAGGTCTACTATCTTGTCCCTGACATCCATTGACAGCTCTTTGGTCTTGCCCATGATCGTGAGATTAGAATGGAAGAAAGAGATTCTGTGGACAGGTGTCTTTTATACACATAACGAGTTGTCATTAGAAGAACCTTCTTAAATTGACAGGACTAATCTGTGTACCTGTCAGGAAAGGGTTCACCCGTTGGTGGCGCTGTTGGTCCCGTGGATTGCAGTACCAGTGTCCACCAGGGGGTGTCTTCTTGCAGCCAGGATCTGTGATAAAGGATCTCACCTGCTGGTGGCACTGTCAGATCCATAGGCCGTAGTACCGGTGTCCACCAGCAGGTGTATTCTGGCAATGTGGGGCAAGCAGCACCTCCTGCGCTCAGGTGTTATGTGAGGACAATTACTGGCGCCTCATAAATACCCAGCAAGCCCTCACATGCTGGCCTTGGTATCTCTCTCCCTGCGCCCTGACCTCGCTGCCTGTAATCCTGACCTTGAGCCTGCATCTGCCCTGATCTGATCGATCCCTATCCCGAGCCCATCCTGGACCTGTCCCTCCTGTTACCTATTACCTTGGATCCCTGCCCTGCAGCCTATCCATCCATCCTCTCCCTGTCCTGTTGGTTTCCCATCCTTACCCGTCTGCTGATCTCCCTGTGTATGACCTCGGCCTGGCTTTTGTTTACAATTCCAGTATCTCCCATTTATTGTATATACTATTTGATGTTTGTGGGTCTGTGGTTGGTTGTGCACTGCTTGTATTCACTTACTTGTCACCTATTTTAATAAACACCATTTTCATTCACTTACATGCGTTTTGGTTTCCTCTGTGCAGTTCACACAGTCTGGTCTACTAATTCCCTGATAGTATACCAAGGCCATCCCTGACCAGATGTGGCTGCACCGAGGAACGATCCTGGTTCAGTGGATTCGCTAAGATGGATTTCAATGAAATTATCTATTATTCTCTGCTGGCGGCAGAGGATAGTGAATATTGCCACCAAACCTTGAAAGATTGGACCAGTGACTGCTGGAAACGATCTGATCAGCTCATTCCCTAGTCTATCAGGGGTATATGTTATTTGAGGATGTTTAGCCCTTAATCCATTTATGTGCAAAACCAGCTCTGTCATGTATTCCCGAAGGAAAGTGACGATTTTTCTCCCCCCTTTAATTATGGCCAAGTTGTTAGAGGATGATCCAGCCTTTTTCATGGAACGTTATTCCTCTTGTTCCCAGAAGGTATTGTCTGATTGCATCCATTCAGTGCAATCCCTGGTTAGTCAGGCTGTGTGTGAATCAATGTTTGTTCAACCTGTGCTACAGGCATGGTCAGATCTCCTGTATTTAGCCAAGCCACAACATTCCAGCCCTGCCATTAATCACCTGCCTTCCCAAGAATCTATCTCCCCGTCGCCTAAGGCAACCTCAGCTACAGCCCAGTTTATAAAGCTTCCTACCAAATACTATTACCCAGTCTCCAATTGTTGCACCTATCCTGCCTTCAATCCACCTGCCTCTTCCCTTCCACCTGTAACAATTCCACAAAAACCTCCTCCAGCCACTGTTCCAGTGTCTCTACCGCATTCCAGCCCTTCCTTTTGCCCAACTACATCCTTTTCTCACATCCCTGCTGTTACCTACAAATCTGCAGTGGCTAAGCCAAAAAAGAAACGAAAGTTCTTTCTGACCCACACCATCCTGCCAGTAACCCAACCTGCCTCCACACCAACCAACCTGTTCCAGCCTGCGTTCATGCCAGTTGAACCTGATGACCCACCTAAATCTGCCAACCCAGTACCTGCTACCCAGTCTGACGTCCCAGTGCCTACTACCCAGTCTGACGTCCCAGTGCCTGCTACCCAGTCTGACGTCCCAGTGCCTACTACCCAGTCCGATGTTTCAGTACCTGCTGAGCGGTCTGATGACCTTGTGTCCATGTTCCCGCTTGAAGTTTTGCTGCCAGTGTTCCAGTCTGATATGCCCGCTTTCCAGTCTGATGTGCCTGCCTTCCAGTCTGATGTCCCCGCTTCCCAGTCTGATGTCCCTGCCTTCCAGTCTGATGTCCCTGCCTTCCAGTCTGATGTGCCTGCCTTCCAGTTCGATATGCCTGCCTTCCAGTCTGATGTCCTGGTGCTTGCCTTCCAGTCTGATGTCCCGGTGCCTGCCTTCCAGGCCAATGTCTCGGTGCCGCTGTCCAGTCTGATGTGCCTGCTTTCCAGTCTGATGTGCCCGCTTCCCAGTCTGATGTCCTGGTGCCTGCCTTCCAGCCTGATGTCTCGGTGCCCGCTTTCCAGTCTGATGTGCCTGCTTTTCAGTCTGTTCTGCCCACTTTCCAGTCTGATGTGCCCGCTTTCCAGTCTGATGTGCCCACTGTCTGCCCAGATGTGCCCGCTGTCTGCCCGGATGTGCCCGCTGTCCAGTTTAAAGTGCCTGATGACTAGTCTGAAGTACCCTCATCCACTGTTCTGCTCGATGCCATAGACTATGGACAATTAAAACTAGTTGGAGCGTCAGGAGGCCGCTAGGGGGGGTACTGTCAGGAAAGGGTTCACCCATTGGTGGCGCTGTTGGTCCCATGGTTTGCAGTACCAGTGTCCACCAGCGGGTGTCTTCTTGCAGCCTGGATCTGTGATAAAGGATCTCACCTGCTGGTGGCACTGTCAGATCCATGGGCCGTAGTACCGGTGTTCACCAGCGAGTGTATTCTGGCAGTGTGGGGCAGGCAGCACCTCCTGCGCTCAGGTGTTACGTGAGGACAATTACTGGCAGTCTCATAAATACCCGGCAAGCCCTCACATGCTGGCCTTGGTATCTCTCTCCCTGCGCCCTGACCTCGTTGCCTGTAATCCTGACCTTGAGCCTGCATCTGACCTGATCTGATCTGATCCGATCCCTATCCCGAGTCCATCCTGGACCTGTCCCTCCTGTTACCTATTACCTTGGATTCCTGCCCTGCAGCCTATCCATTCATCCTCTCCCTTATTGGTTTCCCGTCCTTGCCCATCTGCTGATCTCCCTGTGAATGACCTCGGCCTGGCTTTTGTTCATGATTCTGGTATCTCCCATTTATTGTATATACTATTGTTGTTTGTGGGTCTGTGGTTGGTTGTGCACTGTTTGTATTCACTTACTTGTCACCTATTTTAATAAACACCATTTTCATTCACTTACATGCGTTTTGGTTTCCTCTGTGCAGTCCACACAGTCTGGTCTACTAATTCCCTGATAGTACCACATGAGCACATACAGTAGCCAGTCTGTGGGAACCAGAATGATTGTTGGTTGGTAGGGGATCAAATGCTTATTTTACTCACTGAACTGCAACTCAATTTATAACATTTGTATCGTGTTTTTTTTCTGGATTTTTATTTGATATTCTGTCTCTATCATTTAAAATACACTTATGATAAAAATTATAGATACTTCCTTTCTTTGTAAGTGGGCAAACTTACAAATTCTGCAGGGGATCAAAAAAATATTTTCCCCACTGTAAGGACACTTACCTGTCCAGGGATCCAGTGATGTCAGCACCCCGAGCCGATTCTTCATTCCGCTTCGGGTGCAGCGCCTGCATCTTCACTAGGGGAAACCAGCAGTGAAGCCTTAAGCTTCACAGCTGGCTTCCTACTGTGCATGCGCGAGTTGCGCTGCACTTTCTGAATGGTCCCGCCATCTTCTGGGACCTGTGTGTATCCCAGACGGCAACGGGGGGGAAGGAGGATTGGCCAGAAAGACTCGGTGATCATCGGGTCAAAACCAGGTACCTGCTCTCCCCAAAAAGTGCCAAATGTGGCAGTGTAGGGGGGAGGGTGCGAACAAGCGGAGCTTCCCCTTTTGGGTGGAGCTCTATTTTAAGTCCAAAATTTGGAGTTTCCCTCATATTGAAAATATATTTTCTCAGTTCCTTCTGAGTCTACAGGACAGAAAGTCTAGGAAAATGTCCTTAATGAGACACAGATGAAAAACAATGTTTTAACCTTTCCCTTCACTATCAAAAATCATAAAAAAAGTTCTTATCTAAATCTGTGTTTACATCTGTTTGTGTGTTCATATGTAATCCCAACAAGTGCACCAAGAATGCATCGAATCTGGTTTATACACAGCCTAGGTAAAGAGAAAAATACACGCACACAAACAAAATTAACTTTCACTCACTTTGAAAACTAGTACATTGAAGGCATTCGGAAAACCAGGTACCTAGAGGTTTTACATACCTAGAAAATGCTCAGGAGTCCTGAACTTCATAACACTTTATTTTGCAAATACTAGTTTCACATCCTAAAGTGTGAGCTTCAACCAGTCTCCTCCCTCTCTCCCTCCTCCTGGGTCTCACTCCTGGATCACTGCTGTGATGGAACTTAAAAACAGTACACCCTAATGCACGGGCCACCACTGATTTGCATAATAGGGATCCCTGAGTTTCTGTTCTTGCCATGGTATCTCTCTGAAATATACAGTATCTCACAAAAGTGAGTACACCCCTCACATTTTTGTAAATATTTTGTTCTATGTTCTTTTCATATGACAACACTGAAGAAATTACACTTTGCTACAATGTAAAGTATTGAGTGTACAGCTTATATAACAGTGTCAATTTACTGTCCCCTCAAAATAACTCAACGCACAGCCATTAATGTCTAAACCGCTGGCAATAAACGTGAGTACACCCCTAAGTGAAAATTTCCAAATTGGTCCCAATTAGCCATTTTCCCTCCCCGGTGTCATGTGACTCGTTAGTGTTACAAGGTTTCATGTGTGAATGGGGAGTAGGTGTGTTAAATTTTTTTGTTATCACTCTCACTCTCTCATACTGGTCACTGGAAGTTCAACACGGTACCTCATGACAAAGAACTCTCTGAGGATCTGAAAAAAATAATTGTTGCTCTACATAAAGATGGCCTAGGCTATAAGTAGACTGCCAAGACCCTGAAACTGAGATGCAGAACGGTGGACAAGACCATACAGCGGTTTAACAAGACAGGTTCCACTCAGAACAGGCCTTCCAATGGTCAACCAAAGAAGTTGAGTGCATGTCCTCAACGTCATATCCAGAGGTTGTCTTTGGAAATAGATGTACGAGTGCTGCCAGCATTGCTGCAGAGGTTGAAGGGGTGGGGGTCAGCCTGTCAGTACTCAGACCATACGCCGCACACTGCATCAAATTGGTCTGCATGGCTGTCATGCCAGAAGGAAGCCTCTGAAGATGATGCACAAGAAAGCATGCAAACAGTTTGCTGAAGACAAGCAGACTAAGGACATGGATTACTGGAACCATATCCTGTGGTCTGATGAGAACAAGATAAACTTATATGGTTCAGATGGTGTCAAGCGTGTGTGGAGGCAACCAGGTGAGGAGTACAAAGACAAGTGTCTCTTGCCTACGGTCAAGCATGGTGGCGTGAGTGTCATGATCTGGGGCTGCATGAGTGCTGCTGGCACTGGGGAGCTACAGTTCATTGAGGGAACCATGAATGCCAACATGTACTGTGACATACTGAAGCAGAGCATGATCCCCTCCCTTCAGAGAGTGGGCCGCAGGGCAGTATTCCAACACATAACGACCCCAAACCTCCGAGATGACCATTGCCTTGCTAAAGAAGCTAGGTGTAAAGGTGGTGGACTGGCCAAGCATGACTCCAGACCTAAACCCTATTGAGCATCTGTGGACATTTTCTCTTAGGGGTGTACTCTCTTTTGTTGCCAGCAGTTTAGACATTAATGGCTGTGTGTTGAGTTATTTTGAGGGGACATTAATGGCTGTGTGTTGAGTTATGTTTAGGGGATAGCAAATTTACACTGTTATACAAGCTGTACACTCACTACTTTACATTGTAGCAAAGTGTCATTTCTTCAGTGTTGTCACATGAAAAGATATAATAAAATATTTACAAAAATGTGAGATGTGAGGGGTGTACTCACTTTTGTGAGATACTGTATATATATAGTTGTATAACAATCTGCATCTTTCTGTGATGTCCTTCTCAGAATTACACACACACCCTAAAAAAAGCTTCCTTGTACTCACAAGACTTACTGTGATATACAATTAATTTTGTAACCAGAACTTGATACCCAACCCAAATGTCACCACCTGGCCTTCCCTATCCTCACTTATACAAAACTGCCCTGCCGCTGGCTAATTTCTGCAAAGCTATCATTTAAACCACTTGCCGACTGCAATACGTATACATACAGTATATACCTTGTGGTTTACAAGCTATCAGCCATAACCCCGGTATCTTTTTTTTCAGCTGGCAGCTGGCTTTCTTGCGAAAGCGATCTGAGTGGCTCATTAGCCACTGGATCGTTTTACGAAGTGGCAGCAGGGGCTGACCCCCTCCCGTCGCTCACCGGTGTTTCTTGGGCTTACTGTTTCCACCCGTGCACTCGAGAAATGGTCCGACGATGTGGCCGGCTGGTCACATAGGCAATGAAAGACTAGGTCATCTTTGACTACCTCTATGGGCTTGGAGGACTGGAGCAACGTCATGACATCACTTCCGGTCTAGGGTGTATATAAACACATTTATTTCCCTGCATTGCAGGGATAAGAAACAGAAAGATCATTCCCTCTGTACAGAGCCCTGTGTTAATTGGCAACACAGCTCACTGGGCTGTGATTGGATACAGCCAATTAGCAGGTCCCGGCCATGAATCATTGGCCTGGCCCTGCTGACAAACTCCCGCTCTGTGCAATCACATTACATGGCGGGCAGCCCACAAGTGGTTAATGGTAAGCCTTGCCGCAAAAAACTGTTTAGCCTAAAATAAAGGCATTATTAAGACCTTATAAAAAATATAACCCCAAACCAAAATAAATGCAAACCTTAAAATACCACCCCCTAAAAACAAAAGTTCATTATTTATTATTAAGGATTTTCAATGAACATGACAACAGCTGAATGTGAGTGTTGACCCTAAATCAACCACAAAAAAAAAAACTGTAAGACAAAAATGGACCCAATAATAAGAACAAAAAAATGCAGCAAATAGGTTTATTGCTCAAAGAGCTAGGAATCTGGATTAAAGTACAGTTTCCTAACTGGCCCTAATTGTTCCTTTTGCGGTTTGTCATCTCTTCCTATGCTTTCCCTGCAACATTTTTCAAATCTCTGACACTATGGTTGCTCTGTGCCTCATACCCTTTAGAATGAGAGGACTAGATTACCAAAAGCCAAGGGGCGTGGCCAACGACCGGGATGTGAGGACGTGTAAAGCCTGAGCTCCGTCCGTCCCGCTTAGATCCTTCAACCACCCTGCTAACCCGGCCGCCATCCGCAACCATCCTCGAGCTCAGTAACATCCCAGGACTCCAGAGCACCCCTGGCAATGGTCAAATACGGTCCGGCCATGGAGGAAGCCCCGGGATTCTGTCCGCCATCGCAGCCATGTCCGCCGCAGCAAAATAGCACCGGCCAGGCTCCACGCTTTGAAGCAAGGCCATCCATCCACCTCCCTGACAATCCAGCAGCATCGAGGGAAGGGTAAGTCACAGCATACCCCTGGCAGTAGCCCTGAAGACCCCCTTCTGTTCTCCTCCCCAGATGATACTGACTCAGCATTTCATCCTAGCGCTGATGTGGCTGTAGGCCCTGCAGAACCCTCTCTCTCACAAATCATGGAGGCTATACAACACAGCCATGCATCCCTCACCACTCAGATGGACTCAATTAAAACTGATCTATCATTCCTAAAGCATGATGTGCAAAATCTGCGACATAGAGTGCAAAATGCGGAACAGCGCATAGGAGACTTAGAGGATGACATGCGTCCCTTACAGGGTTCTGTCAGGGAGCTGCGCCAGGCCCAAGATTATATGTCTGATAAGCTTACAGATATGGAAGACCGCCTGAGACGCAATAATCTCCGCTTCCTAGGCTTTCCGGAAGGTGCAGAGGGCAAGGCCCCAGAAAAGTTTATGGAGCAATGGCTGATGTCAGTGTTTGGCACCAACGTTTTTTCCACCATGTTTGCCATCGAGAGAGCCCACAGGGTTCCGCTGCGCCCTTTACCCCCTGGGGCACCCCCACGTGCTATGCTCATTAAGTTGCTGCATTTTAGGGCTAGAGAAGCCATCATCAGGGCAGCAAGAGAAAAGGGAAACATACTTTTCAACGGTAATGGCATTACCATCTTCCCTGACTTTTCGGTAGCCACGCAGAAACAAGGTGCCACTTTCCTTGCGGTTAAGAGGCGCCTACGTGATCTACAACTACCATACAGTATGCTATACCCAGCGCGCCTTCGTGTTATTCACCAGGGTAAAGCCCATTTTTTCACTGATCTGAAAGAGGCGGCTCACTGGGCAGACACGCTAGGGCCTTTGGAGCAAAGGAACCTGCCACGGAGATCACCTCCTCGCTGACCACTACATCTCCTTGTTGTTCAAATAACAGCAAAATTCTCTGTTCATTGATATCCCTGATCTAACGCTTTTTCTGGTATCAACAGAGAAGATTGAAAATTAGCACAAGGAATTTGACATTCCCAAATTGGCACTTATCCAATTACAGGAATATTGAGAAACCCAGTGCTGCCCGTCCAAAGATGGAACTGTTGGTATCCTTCTTTTGGCTGACCATTCTTGTTACAGCCAGATTGGCCGGAACTGAAAACTTTTCTGCAAACATTCGGAAGAATATTTTTCTAAGGCCGGGCTGCTGACTATTTAGCTTGGGAAATGATCACGGGTGGTAGCTTGTGTTCACAGCCCTCCCCTGAATAGTGTTATCTAAGGTTTATTGACCACGGGACTGTTCTAAACACCCACTGCTACGCAGTTTCAGTTTAGGGTACAAAGCTCTCATGAGTTGGGGTATGGGATCCGGAAGGGTTAGGGTGGGTCGGGAGGGTTGGAAAACCTTCTATGTGATGGCATTGTTAAAGCCATGGTTACATGATTATTATTCTATGACAAATGGTTACAGGTTCACAGATCAGATAGATCATCAAGGTACACAGGTATACATGCTTAACAACATAATATTTTTTTATAAATGTTTACAGGGTTGCGCCCCCACCTCTCGAGGAGCTTGGAGTTCCACACGCTGGTTGACTCTGAGGTGCCTCGGGAAATGGTCGTGCAAACTTATGTCTTACATTCGGAAATGAATACTTTACTTCTGATATCATGGAATGTTAGGGGGCTTAATTCTAAGGTAAAATGCTCAATAATGTTTGATTATTTAGCACGTCACAAACCGCATGTAATCCTTCTACAGGAGACCCATCTCCAGGGCTCCAGGGTTATGGCCCTCAAAAGAGCCAAAATAGCATATGCTCTACACTCCACCTACTCTTCCTTTGCCCGAGGGACATCTATTCTTATTGCCAAATCAGCACCAATCTCAATTAAACACATTAAACTTGATCCAAATGGCTGTTTTGTCATCCTGGTAATGGAACTTCTAGGTAAACCGTATACTGTGATAAACATTTATGTCCCACCACCCTTCACTAAAAAATTTTTTGAGAAGGTGATGGGAACAATACTTGAAATCGCTGAAGGCCCATTAATAATAGCTGGGGATTACAATACTGTTCTAGATAATTCTATGGACAGATTCCGCTGCTCTACATTACCCCCAACGCCCCTAAGATCTTACCTAACTCAATTTGACCTGGTGGAGGCCTGGAGATGGAGACATGCTATTGCGAGGGAATACTCGTGTCAATCTGACTCTCATAATACTCTATCACGAATCGATCTCTGTTTGGTTTCCTCTGATATACTTCATTTAATAGCAGGAATTAAATATCTTCCCAGGGCACTGTCTGACCATTCACCTTTGATGGTGGACCTGGCCTTCAACGCGCCTTCCTCGTATAGGGTGTGGAGGCTGAGCCCAATTGCAGCCTTGGTTAGCGGATCAGGCCGTGATAGACCAGAGTTCAGCAGATATGAAACTTTACTGGATAAACAACAAACATAGTGCAGATGTCCCGATGGTTTGGGATGCCTTTAAGGCCACTACCCGTGGTTCCTTTGCAGCTGCAATTGGGCAGGCCCATAAGGTATCACAGTCCAGATTAGTGGACGCAGAAGGTGAGCTTAGGGTTGCAGAGACTGCGTATTCTAATGGCCCTACCTCCGCAACACACGCCACTTGGCGACACAAGGCAAGAGAATTGGATCTGGTGTTATTAGAACGTACACAGAAAAAACTTCTATATCAGAATCAACGCATATTCGAATTCGGGGACAAAAATAGTCGACTATTAGCATACCTAACCAGACCGGATTACCAACCCTGTAATATCCCCAGAATTAAAAATCTAGCGGGCATGGTGGTAGAACAAAACGAAGACATTATGGAAGCGTTTGTCATGTTCTACTCCATCCTGTATACAACCAGAGCTCACTATACAATAGTCGAACTAAATGATTACCTTTCGGAAATTTCACTCCCAAAACTAACGGAGCTTCAGGCAGCCACACTTGTTGCCCCATTGACGGTAGACGAAATGGGGGAGGCAATACAATCTTTCGCCAGGCATAAAACTCCAGGCCTTGATGGGTTCCCTATTGAGTGGTACATGCAATTTCGGGACCTACTAATGCCACATTTGTTACGGATGTACAATTTTGCCCTTAAAACAGGTCAGCTACCGCCTTCCATGTCAGAAGCGTTGATACTGTTAATCCCCAGGCCTCATAAAGACCACCACCTCTTATGCGAATCATACCAGCCAATCTCGCTTATCAACTCTGATGTAAAGAATCTAGCCAAAGTACTTGCTAAACGATTAAATACAGTGATTACAACCATTGTGGGGGCGGATCAAACAGGATTTATACCTGGAAGGTCAACCTCTATCAATTTAGGTAGACTGTATACTAATCTACAGGCACTTCACGACAAAACTGGTACCCGCGCAGTATTGGCCTTAGATGCTCACAAGGCCTTCGACTCCGTCGAATGGCCATATCTTTTTGAAGTCCTAGCTAAATTTGGGTTTGGCTCTACTTTCATAAAGTGGGTACGCCTCCTTTATTCCAATCCTATTGCTAGATTGAGAGTAAATGCGTCCGTATCAAAAGCTTTTCAGATAAAGAGGGGTACAAGACAGGGGTGTCCATTGTCACCACTCCTGTTCGCACTAGCAATAGAGCCCCTGGCAGCATTGGTGAGATCCAGTGGGGAAATTAAGGGACTGACGACTGGGGGTCTAGAAGAAAAAGTGTCCTTATATGCGGATGACATGTTGATATATTTGGAGGACCCCCAGTCATCACTCCCAGCCCTGCTGGAGATCATCCGGCGGTTTGGGCATTTTTCAGGCTTTCAGGTCAACTGAGATAAATCCTTATTGTTCCAGATTGACCGAGAGACTCAAATAACACTACCTCAAGAATGCCCATTACAAATAGTTCACAACTTTCGATACCTAGGGATTCTGATAGAACAACCTATCTCTTCCTATGCCAATATTAATTTAGATCCCCTTATTCGTAGATTAAAAAACACACTGAAAACATGGAATAATCTCCCACTTACGCTCTTAGGAAGAATAAATATCTTTAAAATTATTTACTTCCCGAGATTCCTTTATATTCTGAGCAACTCACCAATCTATATAACAAAAGCTAAATTTAAGGAAATAGAATCTATAATCACTAATTTTATATGGAGGGGCGGTGTAGTGAGGATTGCGAAACACACCTTACAACTACCTAACCCTGGAAGGGGGACTGGCACTCCCATGTCTCCAAACATATTACATCGCCTCACAACTGGCACATGCCCATTGGAGGTTCTTTCCAGAGGCCAACAATGCAGCTACTGCTCTTGAGGCAGCCATCCTCACCTCATATGAATCCCTCCAAAACTTAATACATCGTATGTCACTTAGGGGGAGAGAGGGAGTAAGGGTTCTGGCCATGACTCCGCAGATCTTTAAAATTTCTAAACTACTACCCCCCAGTTCCAGGGCTGTCCTGTCACCTAACGCTCCATTATGGGGAAATCCACGTTTGCCAGAATTTAATCAGAGAACTGACGGGGGATACTGGGCAAAGAAAGGGGTTAAAACAATATCACATTTGTTTCTAGACAATGTATTCCGATCTTTTATGGAATTTCAGAGGGATTTTGGGCTCCCACGCACGGCCTACTTTCAATACCTACAGATAAGACATACTGCAGCTGCACAATTTGGGCTTCATAATACAGGGATGCAACCATCCCAACTCGAGCTCTTACTGACTGACCCCTCTCATGACAAACTAATTTCGTCCTAATATAAGACTCTACTACATTCTACTACCACTAGGCTCACCGCTATTGAACATAAATGGCGATCGGATATACCCGAGCTGACGGAGGAAATTTGGGGGGAAATTCTTCCCGTGCAGGTCCCCTCCGTCATCTCTTCTAGGGATAAAGTGATCCAGACTAAGCTATTATACAGAGCATAATTCACACCGCAATTACTATTTAAACTTAAGAGAATATCCAATTCTCTATGCCTTCGATGCGGGGTGGCCGAGGGTACGTTCTTTCACTTAATGTGGGAGTGCGCGCCAGTACGACAATTTTGGTCAGAGGTTACGGCCATTATCAGCATTGTAGCTAAAATACCAAATATCTATAATCCTCTCAGATGTCTGTTGGGGTATATTTACGATGAAGAGTTATCCAAAAATGTTCAATCTTTTATACGTATAGTGATGTTCTATGCTAAAAAAAACAATAGCCATGCATTGGAAATCCAATGCTGTTCCGACTGTAAAACTTTGGCTCACCATTGTCAACCAAGCTATACCACTATATAAGCTGACATACGAAGCTAGAGGATGCCCCAAAAAGTTCACCAAAATCTGGAACTCATGGGTGAGTTCAGAGCAGGGGCGGATCCAGAGTCTAGTGTCGGGAGGGGCACTGCCAGAAAATAAATTTTTGTTGGGGGCAATTTATCAGGGAAATGGCTGATGTTGGAGCTTCAATCATCACGGCACCATGGTTATTATAGTGTCAGGATGTTTGAAACACATTATTTCTATTATTACATTGTTATAGAAAATGAAATAGTTTAACTCACCATAATGCAGAATCAGTGGGAGCCCCGAGTGTGTCACTTGCCACATCGCCTGCCACCAGATGCAGATTATCACTTGCCACGTCACCTGCCACACGTTGCAATTTGTCCACTATCACCTGCCACACATTGCTGATTCTCCACTTGCCACGTCACCTGCCACAAGTTGTGGATTGTCACTTGCCATGTCACCTGTCACACATTGCGGATTGTTCACTTGCCACGTCACCTGCCACAAGTTGCGGATTGTCCAATTGCCATGTCACCTGCCACAAGCTGCGGATTGTCACTTGCCATGTGTTGCAAATTGTCCACTATCACCTGCCACACATTGCTGATTGTCCACTTGCCACGTCACCTGCCACAAGTTGTGGATTGTCACTTGCCACGTCACCTGTCACACATTGTGGATTGTTTACTTGCCACAAGTTGCGGATTGTCCACTTGCCACGTCACCTGCCACAAGTTGTGGATTGTCACTTGCCACGTCACCTGTCACACATTGCGGATTGTTCACTTGCCACACATTGCGGATTGTCCACTTGCCACATCACCTGCCACAAGTTGCAGATAGTTACTTTCCTGCTAAGGTGGGGAATGGGGATTGTCAATTCCTGCGTCCCAGTCTGAGTCAGGCAGCAGAGAGATGATGTAATCTCTTTGCTGCCTGCACAGTGAGTGAGGGCAGAACTGCCAGAATGCATGGCGGGCGCCGGGCGGTGAGAGATGATGTCATCTCTCTGCTCCGCCACCCACTGATTGGCCAGTCCATCCCCCCCTGCCGAGCCACCCAGCAGCTTCCCGTCCAGCCCCCCGCTCACTGTGACTGTACGAGCGCCGTACCTGCATTTGCACTTACACGACTGTTTAGCCAACAGCTCCGTCTGACCTGTCACAGTCACGTCGGCTTTCAGACTCAAGTCCGAGTCCGATGTGACTCGCTGACGTCACTCGTTGCTAGATGCCAGGCGGCCCTGGCATTAGCAACGAGTGCAGGGAAGAGGCTCCACCCACCTCCTCCTCCTCCTGGTATCCTGCCATGTCAGTGCGAGTCTCTCTCTCGGCGCCGCTGATTGGCTGATGTGAGAGAGAGACTCGGGTAGAGGCAGCGGCATTGGCACTGGTATCAAGACATGTCAGTGCTACTATTTCGGGGGGGGGGGGGGCAATTGCCCTGTTGCCCCCCCCCCTGGATCCGCCCCTGGTTCAGAGAGTACTATACCTCCTGCCTAATAACAGACCACAACAATGGTATGATACAGTAAATGCCAGAGCCTAACCCCTGATAACAATTAAATGTATTATAAGATGTGTTATATGTATTAATGCATAATGTCAACCTGTATACCTGTCCACTGTATTGAACTTTGAATATTGCAATGTTTGCTGTGCTTGTACACCTGTGTAACAGCTATTGATACTGTTTATAAAAACAATAAAAAAGTTAACCTTTAAAAAAAAGATTACCAAAAGCCCTTTATTGGCCCTTCTAAGCCGTTTGGCTATAGTTGAAAGGCCATGCAGTGTATTATGGTTTTAAAAAAATGTCCTGGGTGAAGCTGCATATATTTGCATGGGTCTCAAATCTCAAACCTGCAGCATTCACCTCAAATTCATGGTAACAACAAACCCACACTTCATCCCTACTGATTCACTCCAGTCATTATTTAAAGAAATTCAAATTCCAAAGTATTTCATAGAGATTTTATAGCAAATAGTAATCATATTGTCTATCTAGTGCAGTTAGTTTACTAATATCTTTTCTGATCCAATAAATTATGTGCAGGATTGGGAATTTTAGGCATTCAGTTTTACCAGTGTGATTTCCAGCTGGGGGAACTAAGACTAGCATCCAGCATCAGTAATGGCTTTGTCCCTTCTGAGCCTTCCATGAGGTAAGAAAGGATCCTTTCACATGAATTCCCATGCTTCCCACTAGTTGCTGTGCTGTGTCATCAAAGCATAATCCAAAATAAAGTCTACCATGTGTATTTAATGATTGCAGATCCTAAGAGCAAGTCTGCTAATTCTGAGGGAAAAAGTTGAGGTCGGATGGAAAGAATAAAGCTAAAAAGTATTACCAAAGAAATATTTATCGTATCAATAAGATAAACCATAGGCAAAACCCACAGTAAACTCTATACTTACAGCTCAGATTTTATCAAACATCCATTAGCCCAACCTTACCAAATGCATTTTCAAATACATCTAAAGGCTCCTGTGTGGTAATCTAAACACATCTTACATCCATCTTACATGTGATGCAAGAGCCTAATAAATTAAAAAAAGAACTTCTTATACCCCCTCTGAGTCAGCCAAATCCCCTGTCCTGGATGGGATTTTTGTATCCACTAGGAACAGGCTAACCAAGAATTTAAGGGAATGCAACTAGACAACTTGAAGGCACAGGCCTCAGAAGACTCCAAGAAGTATAATTTCCCTGAGGGTCACAAAAGGGAACTTTGGAAGATAGGGTCACGGAGTGGCAGATATGTATGGAGACACCTGATAGCAGGAAGGCAGAATACTGTAAGTATTAAGACTCTTAAGTGCCTGCACACTCCTCTAACTCACCATAACAGGCCGCTATAGAACAAGAAACACATGTACTCAGGAGAGAGTTTCTAGGATGCTGGAGTCACACGAACACAAGTAATGCCGCGTACACACGATCAGAATTTTGGTCGGAAAAAGCTAGCTGGTTTTTCCGACGGGATTCCACTCAAGCTTGTCTTGCATACACACGGTCACACCAAATTCCGACCGCCAAGAACGCGGTGACGTACAACACGTAAGACGGGACTATAAAGAGGAAATTCAATAGCCAGTGCGCCATTTTTTGGGCTCCTTCTGCTAATTTCGTGTTTTTCTCATGTTAGCAAAAGTTTGGTGAGAGACGATTGGCGCTTTTCAGACTCGTGCTTTTCAGATATTTTTACTGCTGTTCAGCTTGTGCTTGTGGGTTTGTATCTGGTTTTTAGTGCGTGTAATCAGTTCGTATCTGTTTTTCAGTGCGTTCTTGTCAGCTCGTTTCTGATTTTCAGCTCACTCTTCACAGGCCTTGCTGTTCTTCAGTGCATTCTGTTAGTTCGTTCTGACCAGCCAACCGTTTTGAAGCCATGTTGCAGTTACGTACTCGTTGTAGAGTTCGTGCTGTGAGGGGCTTGGTGTTGGGGTTCTTACTTTGACCCAAGCCCAGTCCATGAACAGGGTGGGGAGGAGTTCATGGACCAAGAATTGGTTGCTCCAGCGTGACCAATTCTCTCATATGCCTCTGCTGCATGAGATCCAGGAGAATAACCCTGATGATTTCAGGAATTTTCTCCGTATGACGGACCCTGTTTTTCACCGTCTGTTGGCTTTGCTGACCCCTTATATTACGAAGCAGGACACCTGCATGCGGCAAGCCATCACTCCCGAGCAAGGGTTAGTCGCCACGTTGCAGTACTTGGCGACAGGGAGAATTCTACAGGACCTCAAGTTCTCTACAGGCATCTCCCCACAGGCCCTGGGGATCATTATTCCAGAGATCTGTTCTGCCATCATTCAGGTCCTGCAGAAGGACTATATTAAGGTGAGTTTTATCCATTAACATCACATTCTATGTATTTAATGTTTGCTAATGTATTGTATTTCTTTCATCATTCCCTAATTACCATGATTGGAATATGCTGTGAATGTCCTCTTTGTCCTCATGCATGCTGTAATCTTTTAATGCTCCTTTTTTGTTCTTCATGCATATTTGCCTTCACTATGCTATCCTGGGCCCATACACACCTATAGCCTAGTCACTTAACAATGTATTTTGTCAGCCCCATAGTAGTGCTTTACCCTAAACACCCCCTAAAATGTGTACAAATGTTATTGTTGTCTTTAAATTCATGCAGAGTGCCAAGGCTTTTTTTCGGGGTCCCAAACTTATTTGGAACCACCCCCTAAAATTTTTACAATGGGCCATCAGAGGGGGTGAGGAATCTGATAAGTGAACCTTATGTTTTTGTCTTTAAATACTCCTTAAAATTAATGTTATACTGATGTTGGCCAAGAATGTTTGTGTCTAATCTGCTTGCAATGTTATGTGCAAAAGTACAAATTTTTTTGTTTCTATTTTAACTCCACAGTTTCCTTCAACACCACAGGAATGGCAGACTGTGGCCTCCTATTTTGCCCAGCGGTGGAACTTTCGATGGGAAACACGTCCACATTGTCCCACCACCCCACTCGGGGTCATTCTATTTTAACTATAAGGGCTTTCATAGTATCGTGTTAATGGCGGTGGTGTCAGCGACATATGAGTTTTTATATGTGGACGTGGGGAAGAATGGCTGGATGTCAGATGGTGGAGTCTTTGCCCAGACCAAGTTCTACCGACGTCTCCAGAGTGGTGGCTTGGAATTGCCACCTGCGGAAGAGAAAGTCGAAGGACTCTCATTTGTTTTTATCGCTGATGAAGCATTTGGTCTGGGTGATCACATGATGACGCCATTCCCCCAAAGGACCCTCACCCGGAGAAGAGGGTTTTTAATCACCGGCTGGCCAGAAGCCAGAAGAGTTGTGGCGAATACCTTTGGGATAATGGCCAGCTGGTTCCACTTATTTCTAACGGCAATAAATATGGCGGAGTACAAACTTAACCACATCGTATTATCATGCTGCATACTGCACAACTTTTTAAAGCTAAATTCTCCTAATTATATTGCCTCAGTTGGGCCTGAGGTCGGACTTAATGAAACTACCCTGAGGGCTCTGGAAGCTGGCCATCCTGGCTTGCCCCCCAAAGCGCCCGTGAAGTGCGTCAAAAATATGTTGATTATTTTACGGGTAAGGGGGCCATTGCTATGCCAGCACATTTTTAAATATTTTCAAAACAAAAAAAAATCGATATGATAAAATCTTGATTTTGATTTACTGCTTGTGTTTCTTTTAGCTGTCCCCTAGGTTCTCTTAGTGCACTTGTAGTGCCAAGTGTTTTTTCCATTATTTAAATAACACCCATTGTCACTGTAAACACCAACTTAATACAAAAAGTGGTATTGAGCATTGAAAGAAGGAGCCATACATTGTTGAGTAGAAAACCTTTTACTCTGTGCACATGTGCGTTCTAAAACATTTTGGGGTAAAAAAAAACACATCTTGTTTTACCTTAAAATATTTTTAAAAGCACTCTGGAACTTACAAAGTTAAACACTGAAAAAATTAAGGCAATATCAGACATTATAGTGTCAAAAATGTCTTGATCTTGTCTTTATCAGATGGGGAGATGTCACCCCTGTTAAAGCCAAATTTAGAAGATGCACACCAATTGGGAGTCAAACTGGGGATTTCCCTCCTGATCCCATGCCTAATGTCAACATGTGATATCTCCCATCATGGGGGATCAATGGATGTGTTTTGGGTGTGCAACCACTTCCTCTCACCTACTAGATTTGGGAGGAAAGGGTTGCACCCACAAAACGCATACATTGAAATCCCCTGATGACAAATAGCACATGTTGACACACTGTGTGCATCTTCCAAATTTGGCTTTTAAACTGTATTAAAAGTTTAGGTAAATGTTCTTTAAAAAAAAAAAAAAAGCTGCACTAGTTTTTGGATTTAGATTCTCCCTAATACATCAATCATGTTCTTCATTCAATCTCCTTGTTTTTTTTCCTTTATGATGTCTAAATCCTGACAACACACCATTATGTCCTGGATTATTATTTGTGCGCTTTCAGTGGTGAAATGAAATGTTCGTCCACAACATGCACATCACCTAAAATAAAAGTAAACACCATGTATTATAAATATGCAGGCATCCATCTATTACCTGAATCTGTGGTGTCAGACACTGACCTGTTGTGCTGACAAATTCAACCACTTCTTCCACCTCTCTTTGCTCCACATCCTGAGGTTGTTGTGTCCTCTGCTCCCCTCGGAGGTGGGAGGTTCCTGTTGTCCTCCGATGTCCCGAGTCTTTTCTCCCCTATGAGACTGAAACAAAAGCACACAGATATTTGAGGCCAGAAATAGGAATATGAAACATTGCTTGGAAGTGGGGTACAATTGTCTGTTTTGGCAGAGTTCCAAGCTGAAGACATGATTTTTTACTTTAATAAAGCTGGAATACTTTCCTTTTTTGGACAAGTTTCACACCTAGAGACATACCAAGTATCCACTGGAGCACCTGTGTGGGACACCCTAAAAAGTTTGTTCTGGTGTCCCACACTAGTGCTCCTGAATCCAGATGTGTAAACAGCTGCTGAGTGTCCTCTCCTTACATCACACTGAATCAAGTTTGCAATTCATTCTAATTTCAAACACATCTAAACAACAATGTCCTAAACTTCTTTTAATACAAATTAGCATGACCAAATCTAGCTAAATCAAAGCTAAGCCAAAATCATCATATTTAGTTGTCAAACGAACAATGTTTCCTACGACCGATTACTGTGCCCAAGAACATGAAAGTAACCGTTTTAAACTGTACAACAGTAAAGAAAAGCACATGGAGCGGCATGCAAGGAATAATAATAATAGGAACACATGACAACTACTTACTTTTTAGAAGAACTCTCTTGATCCTTCTGTACTGATCCTGCTCCCTCAATTTCAGGTCTGACCAGCGTTTCCTCAATCGCTCCTTGGATCGTCGTACCCCAAAATTCCGCCGCAGACTCTTCACAACTTTAGTCATGATCTTGGCCTTTCTCACATTTAGATTTAGGTACGGTCCATACTTTCCATCATAGTCGGCCCTCTTCAAGATGTCCACCATCTCCACCATCTCACCAAAGGACATATTTGATGCCTTAAATCTCCTCCGGGATCGTGACGTTTCTTACTCCGGGCTTTCCTCCTTGTTACTGCTATTATGCACCTGCTGTTTCTCCACCATGTTCCTCTCCCACTGTGATGAAAGAGAAGGGGCGGGGAATATTCTAGAAAGAACGTCAGGGGCAGGCGACGCGGGCGGAGTTTCACGCATGCGCAGTGTATATAAAGTTAACACGCGTGTGTTGTACGTACATTCTGTGTGCGGAGGAAGGTGGACGAACTTTCTAACGAAGGTAACATTTTAACTTGGGACATCAGTGGCCTATACTGATTCTAGATTGAGGCCTATTGTAAGATAACTGTCAGGATGCGCCCAGCACACACACATGCACATGCGCGCATTCACGGGCATCGGCAGATTTCCTTGCGCAGGAACACACATCTGACCACAATTGGCACCTGACAGCCTATTTAAGGGTTGCTCTGATTTCTGACAGGTGCTGCTTGATCTTCAGCTGTGTCCTGAGATTCTGAAACCTGTTTGTTTGACTTGACTTCCTGTTGCTGAAACCCTGGCCTTCTTGACCCTGTTTCCGGACTCTGATTACTCTGATTACCGGTTCATGATCCTGGCTTCCTGTTTGACCTTGCTCCTGTTTATACCTTGGTACCTCGCTGCCCGCCCGTTACTGAACCCGGCTTACCTGATGACCTTGCTCCTGTCTCCTGTTTGGCTCCACGCTGTTTCCGAGTACCTGTGCTGGCCGTCCATCCTCTCAGCTGTGCTGGATCCAGCTCTTCACCAGAAACCCTGCCTGCACTTCCCAGTCTGCAACACTTCCGGCAAGTTCTGCACGCAGCATTCACAGGCACTCGTGTTCCTCCTGATCCTTGCCACCATCTGTTCCATCTCCAGTGGGGCTTGGATTGGAGATACAAGAGAGGCTGACCTCGTCATTTCAGACTCCTACCAGGTACGTGACAGTATCAAGCAGCCTCAAATGGAGTCTGAAAGGGAGGCCTCTCCATCAGAGGACATTTACAGATCTATTTCTGTGCTATCCAATATTGTGCAGAAGTTACAAGAAAATCTGAGTCGCATGGAAGAGCGATTTCCCTACGATGAGAATGTCGCATTGGCCTGTGCTCCGCTTTTGGTCTCTGATTCATATACCCAAACAGAGCCCGGCTTGTTCCATTAGGTTGCTTCCGCTCCTGAACCCAGGGTGTCTATGCCTGAGCAATTCTCCAGAAATCGCAAGAAGTTTCGCACATTCCGGAATTCCTGCGAACTAAATTTCTCCCTGTTACCCCGGACCTTCACGTCTGAAAACATCAAGGTGGGGTTTATCATTACATTACTATTGGATGAGCCACTTTCCTGGGCTCATCATCTCCGGGAACAACATGACCCTGTCCTGACAACTACGGATTCTTTCTTCTCAGCCATGGCTCAGCTTTATGCAGACCCCTTCTACCAGCAGACTGCCGAATTCATGCTTGGCAAATTACAGCAAGGTCCAAGGCCTGCTAAGGAATATGTAACTGACTTCTGTGTATGGAGTGCAGATACCCAATGGAATCATTCCGCACTTCGCCACCAGTTTCGACTAGGACTGTCTGACACCTTAAAGGATGAGCTTGCCAGAGTGGGAGTTCCAGCATCCCTGGAAGACCTGATCGATCTAACCATTCAGATCGATCGGCGATTACGTGAAAGGCAATCCGAAAGGTCCAAAGGAACCCTTTCTGTGGCTTCAAGGTCTGACATTCCTGCATCCTCATCCGTTGCATCCCCCAGAAGGAGGGAACTGCATAAGACCCCTCATAGAAGTTTTTGAAGACCACCCCTTTCTCCTGATGAACGCCTTCATCGATTACAGGACAATATGTGTCTCTATTGCGGGGAGGCGGGTCACTTTATACAGACTTGCCCGGCAAAGACCCGCAGGTCTTTCTCCCGTCAGCCTCACATGATGCATCTCTCAGGGAAGTATCAGTCTCATGTCTCTCTTTCCATTGTGCTCCAGTTTTCTGAAAAGACTGTTCCTGTACTTGCAATCATAGACTCTGGGGCCTGTAGTTGTTTTATGGACTCTGCATTTGCTTCCATCCACCAGCTGCCTGTATGTGCAAAGAAGCAGGAATTCCATGTTCATCTGGCTGACGGTTCCGGCATTAAATCAGGCCCAGTTACCCAAGAGACTTTACCTATTTCCTGTCGTACTTCTTCCGGCCACCATGAATTCCTCCGTTTGGATATCATAGCTTCTCCCATGTTCCCAGTCATCCTTGACATTCCATGGTTGAAGGCACATAATCCTCACATTAACTTGCTTACCGGAGACATCTCCTTCTCCTCTGACTACTGCCAAATTCACTGCCTACCTGAAAAGACTTTCAATACCACACCCCTCCTGGGTATCCTCCCTGACCATGAAACCTCTAATCTGGTCCCTGCTGCCTACCACGAGTATCTGGATGTATTTAACAAGAAAGGAGCGGACACTCTTCCTCCCCATAGAACATATGATTGTCCTATTGAACTTTTACCAGGGGCCGAGATCCCATTTGGGCGAATTTATCCTCTCTCTGAGCCTGAACTAGAAGCCCTGCAGATTTATATAGATGAAAGCCTTGAAAAACAGTTCATCCGGCCCTCCACTTCACCAGCAGGGGCCGGTATTTTCTTCGTGGAAAAGAAAGACCATACCCTTAGGCCCTGTGTGGACTATCGTGACCTTAACAGGGTCACTGTTAAAAACCGGTACCCTCTACCTCTGATCCCTGAACTTTTTCAAAGGCTGCGTGGGGCACAAGTGTTCTCCAAATTGGATCTGAGAGGTGCTTATAATCTTGTCAGAATCAGGGAGGGAGATGAATGGAAGACGGCCTTCCAAACGCGCTTCGGGCATTTTGAATATCAAGTCATGCCATTCGGACTCTGCAACGCCCCTGCCACATTCCAACATCTGGTTAATGACGTTTTTCGGGACTTCCTTGATTTATTCGTCATCATGTATCTGGATGACATCCTTATATTCTCTGAAACTCTAGAATCCCATAGGACTCATGTAAAGAAAGTACTGGGTCGGCTGAGGGAACACCGCCTTTACGCAAAGGCTGAGAAATGTGACTTTGAAAAACCAACCATACATTTCCTGGGACTTGTCATCTCTGCTGACGGTATCTCCATGGACCCACAGAAAGTCACTTCCGTCCTGGAATGGCCTGCCCCTGTTGACAGGAAAGCTGTTCAGAGATTTGTGGGATTCGCCAACTTTTACAGAAAATTTATCAAGAATTTTTCTGGCATCATCACTCCCATCACTCAGTTAACAAAGCAGCATGTTCCTTTCCGATGGACCCCTGAAGCTCAAACAGCTTTTGAACAGTTAAAAACTTTATTCACGTCAGCTACTATCTTGAAACATCCTGATCCATCCTTAGCCTACGTTTTGGGGGTGGATGCCTCTGAGAGTGCACTGGGTGATATTTTGTCTCAACGCCAAGGTCCCAAATCTTTGCTCCATCCTGTGGCCTTTTTCTCTAGAAATTAAATCCTTCTGAAAGGAACTATGATGTTGGAGACCGAGAATTGCTGGCTATTAAGGCTGCGCTTGAAAAATGGCGCTACCTCCTGGAAGGAGCCGCTCACCCCATCCTCATCTTCACGGACCATAAAAATCTCGAATACTTGAGGACGGCTAGACGACTAAGACCCCGGCAGGCAAGGTGGGCACTTTTCTTCTCTCGTTTTATGTTCCATATAACTTATCGTCCTGGCTCAAAGAATGGTAAACTGGATGCCTTGTCCCGCATGTTCAGCGACCCAGTGGTATCCTCAGAACCTGATACTATTCTACCAGCCAAAAATTTTTTGCTTCTTCAGGCGGATTTGATGTCTCAGATAAAAGCAGATGTGATAAACCAACCACCTTCCAAAGATCTGGCTCTTCAATTGAGGGATGGTCTGTACTTTCATAAGGAGCAAATCTTTATCCCTGAGCAATTTAGAGTTGCTGTCCTGAGGCGATGTCATGACCTCCCATTAGCGGGCCACTTTGGAATTCGCAAAACAGCCGATCTGATCTCTCGTACATTGTGGTGTCCAGACTTGATGCAAGACTGCAAAAGATATGTTAACTCTTGTGTGACATGCCTTCGGAATAAGACGAACAGTGCCAAAACTTGGGGCCTACTTGAGCCACTCCCTGTACCTGAGAAACCATGGACCATGATCTCCATGGATTTCATCGTGGAACTCCCCCCATCCGAAAACTTTACCACCGTGTTTGTTGTGGTGGATCGCCTGACCAAGATGGCCCATTTTGTACCCTTACAAGGAACTCCTTCGGCCACAGAGACCGCCTCAGCTTTCATCAAGGAGATTGTAAGATTACATGGTGTCCCTGATAGCATCATCTCTGATCGTGGGGTGCAGTTTACGTCTAGATTTTGGAGGGCATTATGAAAAGCACTGAACATTGAACTCCGCCTCTCCACAGCCTACCATCCACAAACTAATGGACAAACTGAAAGAACCAATCAAACCTTCGAGCAGTACTTACGGTGTTTTTCCTCTTTTGCACAAGATGACTGGCTATCACTTCTCCCACTGGCAGAATTTTCATACAATAATTCCATCCACTCTGCAACCAAGCAATCACCCTTTTTTGCCAATTATCTCAATTATTATTTTGCCTGTCTCCTGTTTGGCTCCACGCTGTTTCCAAGTACCTGTGCTGGCCGTACATCCTCTCAGCTGTGCTGGATCCAGCTCTTCACCAGAAACCCTGCCTGCACTTCCCAGTCTGCAACACTTCCGGCAAGTTCTGCATGCAGCATTCACAGGCACTCGTGTTCCTCCTGATCCTTGCCACCATCTGTTCCATCTCCAGTGGGGCTTGGATTGGAGATACAAGAGAGGCTGACCTCGTCATTTCAGACTCCTACCAGGTACGTGACACTTATATTGGGATAAAATTAGGAGAGTTTAGCCTGATATTAGTGTTTTGGTCTTGTGTTTTGAAACAAATCAAAGACCCTGAATTCATGGGCCAGTTCATCGACAAATACAGGGATATGCGAAATTTGTGAGAGGGTAAAAACCCCTTATATCGCAATAAACCAGCTAGGAAGACATTGCTGGAGAAACTGCTGGAATTTGTGAAGACGCAGGTCCCCAACGCAGACATTAGAGTCTGTCAGGAACCATGATATCAGGCCGAGACAGAAGTACGGTTAAATCACACTTGTTTCATAATACAAGTAAAAAGAACAAATGTAGCCAAAGTTCAGTAACCGAAACAGATAGTCAGCCAAGCCAGAAGTCAGGGATTAATGTAGTATAACAGCAAGCAGGATCTGGAGCCAGAAGGGATGTCAGCAAAGCAAGTCTTGAACAGGATCGCAGGAGATAGTTACTGTGATGTTGACCAAGATGAAGGCAGAGCTCCTCTGGACTGGACAGCTTAAGTAGGCAGGACTGACGAGCAGGATATCATCAACAGCTGAGTAACTGTGGAGAGATAGGAGCTGGCAATTAGCTGACAGCTGAGTGGCCAACTCAGAGAAGGAAGGGCTGAGCTCAGCCCTGACAGTACCCCCTCCTCAATGACCCCTCCCCCTCGGAGGACCACCAGGCTTGAGGGGAAAACATCTATGGAAATCACAGGAGACATTGGCATGTACATCCGAGAATGAGACACAACAGTATTCCTCTGGACCGTACTCTTTCCAATGCACCAGGTGCTGTATGCGCCCACGGAACCTACGGAAGTCAACAATGGACTGTACTTCATACTCCTCATGGTTCTCAACCTATACAGGGTGAGGACGTAGCACAGACATGGTAAAGTGGTTGCAGACCAAAGGTTTTAATAAGGAGACATGAAATACATTTGAAATACGCATATTAGAAGGAAGGTCTAATGCGTAAGCCACTGGGTTAATCCTGCGAAGAATACGGAAAGGCTCAATAAACCGAGGTGCAAACTTCAGTGAAGGAAAACGAAGTCGGAGGTTGCGAGATGACAGCCAGAATACAATGACACATCTTTGGGAACCGGTCAATCACCATAAGGATAACTGTGTTGTCCTGGGAGTTGGGTAACTCCACAATAAAATCCATAGACAGGTGGGTCCAGGACCTTTCTCCATTGGGTATGGGTTGTAGGAGGCCCACTGGAAGGTGTCGTGGAGTCTGACTCTGAGCACACACGGAACAGGCAGCTACGAAGGCAGTTACATCAGCACGTAGACTAGGCCACCAGAATTGTTGGGAAAGAGCCAAAAGAGTTGATTCCTCCCAGGGTGGCCAGCAGCTTTGGGAGAATTGTAAGTCTGGAGCACGGCAGTACAAAGACTCTCTGGGAAAAAGCAGCAGTCACAAGGTTTCTCAGGAGGAGCATGGACCTGAGCATCAAGAATTTTGTCACCCAAAGGAGAAGTGAGACTGGTGTGAACCGTAGCCAGAATATGATCAGGAGTAATCACAGGAACTGGAACCGACTCCAACTTGGAAGTGGAGGAAAATTGTCGTGACAAGACGTCAGCCCTTACATTCTTAGTACCGGGTAAGAATGAGACAATGTAATTGAAACTTGACAAGAAAAGAGCCCATCGTGCCCTTCTGGGAGAGAGGCGTTTAGCCTCAGACAAGAATATGAGATTCTTGTGGTCAGTAAGAATGAGAACCGGCACAGTGGTACCTTCAAGGAGATGTCTTCATTCTTTCAGGGCTAAAATGATCGCCAACAGCTCTCTGTGTCACCAATCTCGTAATTGCACTCCGCAGGTGACAATTTCTTGGAAAAGTAGCCACAAAGATGCATAGCGCTCTCAGAGGTAGGACGTTGAGACAGAAGGGCACCAACACCAGTCTCAGAATCATCAACCTCAAGGATAAAAGGTAATGTTTGATCATGATGTGCCAACACAGGAGCAGAAACAAAGGCAACCTTGAGACTCTCAAAGGCCTTAATGGACTCCGGAGACTGTGGGTTACTGTCCTTTCTGGTCATATCAGTCAGGGGCTTGACCAGAGATGAGAAGTTACGAATAAACTTCCGATAATAGTTGGCAAAGCCCAGGAAACACTGCAGAGGACATAAACCCACGGGTCGAGGCCACTGCAGAACTGCTGAAAGTTTCTCTGGGTCCATCGAAAAACCAGCAGTGGACATGACATAACCCAGGAATTTATCCTGTTCACAATGGAACTCGCACTTTTCCAGTTTACAATAGAGGTTGTTCTCTCTTAGTTTCTGAAGCACACGACACACATCTGTGTGGTGGCTCTTCAGGGGCTTGGAAAATATGAGGATATCATCGAGATAAACCACCACACATAACTGCAACAAATCTCGGAGGACATCATTAATAAATTCCTGGAAAACTTCCGGGTCATTACAAAGGCCAAAAGGCATTACGAGGCACTCATAATAGCCTGTTCTGGTATTAAACACAGTTTTCCACTCGTCGCCCTCCTTAATCCTCACAAGATTGTATGCCCCTCTCAAATCAAGCTTTGTGAAAACCTTTGCTCTCTTGAGGCAGTCAAAAAATTCCGTAATTAACAGAATCAGATAGGCATTCTTAATCGTGAAGCGATTGAGACCCCTATACATCAATACAAGGTCTCAGTTTGCCACTCTTCTTCTTCACAAAGAAGAAACCAGCACCAGCAGGAGACAAGGATTTGTGGATGAAACCTCGAGAAAGTGTGTCTGCGACATACTCCTCCATGGCCTTATCCTCCAAGACCAACAAAGGGTAAACCCGGCCATGAGAGGGTATGGCACCAGGTTGAAGGTCAATTGCGCAATCATACAGCCGGTGTGGAGGCAAACTACCGGCTTGACCTTTTTCAAAGACATCACTAATATCGTGGTACTCCTCTGGCCGGGAGGAGAGTGAAGAGGTGCACAGGACCTTGGTTACCTTCTGGAAGCATGTCTCACTGCATTGTGGTGACCAGGAGAGAACCTCAGCACAGAGCCAATCAAAAGAGGGGTTGTGCCTCTGTAACCAAGGATAACCAATAACCAGCCGAAACTTAGGTGAGGAAATAACTTTGAATTGGATTATCTCATGGTGAAGAGCCCCTACGGCCATGGACAACAGAACCATCTCATGAGTCACATGGGCAGGCTGTAGAGGTTTCCCGTCAAGAGCCTCAATGGCAAGTGGAGTGTCACGCAGCTGCAGCAGAATCAAGTGCTTTAAAACAAAGGCAGCATTAATGAACAGGCCAGCAGCCCCAGAGTCGATTAGAGCCTGTATCTCGACGGACGACTCAGCCCAAGAAAGGGTGACCGAAACCAGGGACTTATCCTTCTGGATAACTGGGGATGAAACAACGTCACCTAAGGTCTGTTCGTGACAGGACCTCAAGGTTCGGATGTTCCCTGGATGGGTAGGACAAGACTTCAAAAAGTGACCTGCCTGGCCATAATAAAGGCACAATCTCTCCCTCCTCCTAAAATCTCTCTCATTCACAGAGAAACGCGTGAAGCCCAAGTGCAAGGGTTCACCTTCACCGACCGACTCGGTACCAGGAGGCATGGGAGGTGAGGGAGGCACGGGTGGGACTGCAAAGCTCGGAGACAAGCATACAGGAGGCTTCCGCAAGCGCTCCTTAAAAGAGAGTTTTTCTCTGAGTCTGGAGTCAATGAGGATGGCAAACGTGATCAACTTCTCCAGCTCAGTGGGTATATCTCGGGCTGCTACCTCATCCTTGATGGTATCCGAGAGACCATGAGAAAAAGCAGCCATGAGGGCCTCATTGTTCCACACAACCTCTGCTGCCAGAGTATGGAATTCAATGGCGTAGTCGGCAAAAGTTCGTTAGGCTGTACCGGGGCGGCCACAGTAGGGGATTCCAGGTGAGCCGTTTGTAACGTCATGGCTAACTGATCCATGCGGTGATCCAGTTCATCCAATCTGGAAAAAATATTACCAACAAGTGGATTGACTGTATCTTCTGAATTCATGGCCTTCGTCTACTGTCGGGAACCATGAAATCAGTCCCGAGACAGAAGTACAGTTAAATCACACTTGTTTAATAATAAAAGTGAAAAGAACAAATGTAGTCAAAACATAGCCAAACTTCAGTAACTGGAAAGGATAGTCAGCCAAGCCAGAAGTCAGGGATCAATATAGTATAACAGAAGCAGGATCTGGAGCCAGAAGGGATGTCAGCAAAGCAAGTCTTGAACAGGATCTCAGGAGATAGTTACTGTGATGTTAACCAAGGCAAAGGCAGAGCTCCTCTGGACTGGACGACTTATGTAGGCAGGACTGACAAGCAGGATATCATCAACAGCTGAGTAACTGTGAAGAGATTGGAGCTGGCAAATAGCCAACAGCTGAGCGGCCAGCTCAGAGAAGAAGGGGCTGAACCCAGCCCCGACTGAGTCTCTGGAAACACAGTGTAAGAAAGGTCAGATTCTCAGCAGCAGAAAGAAACTTGTGTGGGCATATACCCGTGCGCATTAAGCCAAGAGCACCTCTGTGCATAAGGGAAATGCTGGCATGCATTAGCGATTAGGAGCATGTGCGTAGCATGCAGATTGGCGAAAATTTGTGTGCATGCTCTGCACTCGTTTTGGCACTTAGCGGCCTACCGTATATAAACTGAAGCATGGCAGAAGGAAGTTATTGAGTTGTCTTCAGCTTGTCCTTGTTTACCCAAGACCTGACCTGTTGATTTTGCCTCACCGTAAATGACCCGGCTTGCCTTCTGGACTCTGCTACCACCTGTATGCCCAGCTGTTACTGACCTAAGCTTGTTTCCTGAACTCTGTCTTTTTCTCCCTATTTGATAATCACACTGCCCATCTGTTACTGACCTTGGCTTGTTTCTTGGACTTTGTCCTTGCCTCTTGATCCAGTACCACATTCCTGTTCATGTGCCCAGTTTCTGCCTGGTGATCTTCAGCTCCTAATTCCATGGCTGCAACGCTGATCCAGCTTTGGAAGAAAATTCCGACACTTGTGTCACTCTGTGACCTCACACGCTGTCACCACCTTCAGGAGTGTTTGACTGGAGGTGTAAGAGGAAACTCTTCATATACCCCGTCTCTAGGTACATGATATGCTAGGGGTGCTGGAATTACAAAAACAGAGGAGAGTCTCTAGGAACACTGGGGTATGGGGATCATGGGAACAGAAGAGAGTCAATGGAATCACAGGAACACAGGAACACAGGAAAGTCTGTGGGAGCACAGAGATGCTGTGATCACATAAACACAGGAGAGTCTCTGAGAGCATATGAGTTCTTGAAACAGATCACTGAAGGGTCTTTTGAAGCACAGGGGTGCAGGGAACACAAGGTACTAGTACACCGAAAATCTTGTAGAGTACACAGGAGTGCAGAGATAGTCTCAGGAAGACACAAGGAGACACAAGGGGCTCGGCAGCTAACATGGTGACATGATGGCTGTGGTGGTGGTGCCCATTGATTGGCTGCATGCTGCCAGTCTTGTAGAGAGGGAAAGGGAATCAGGCACAGGTAAATGTCATGTCCTTATTTATTTGTGTCTCACATCTGTCAATCAGCTCCTCCATGCTTACTGGGGCGCTGAGCTGTGGAGGGCCGGGGAGCGGCCGTCTCAGGCTCTCAGTGGCTCGCTGAGAGGCTGAGACGGACATCAGTCCAGGCACCTGGCAGATCCAGACTTTATTGTCGTGATGACGCGGTGCCTGGACTTCAGTCCGCTCTCTGCTAAAAACAGGTCACAGGAGTGCAAAACGAATTGCACTCCTGTGATCCACAGGAGAAGTACAGCCAAACGAGCTCAAGCTAGAATTCTCCTTTAAAAGTCAGCAGTGACAATACTGATAGCCAAACCCCCAGCAACATCTTCTCATCTCAATAAAGTGCAAGCAGACACAGCCAAATAAGGGATACCACTGCTTTAAATTTAGTATTAGTGCAGCAGCTATACTCACCAAAACAGGTAGATTTCCCTAACAGGATGAAAAAAGTATTAGTGAGGAAAAAGGTGAATATAGAAAAGAATCATCTTTTGATGTTTTGCAGCCTGAAATGAAGGCAGCCACAGTTTTTGTTTTAGCCAGTTGTATTTACTAGTGCAACGTATAGCATCCAAGTGAAAGATATAACACCAACATGTCAGAAAAAATCAAAAACAGAATTTCTGAGTTGGAAAAAGGATTACCCTCTTGTGTCAGTATTTTGTTGGACCATATTTTGTTTTAATTACAGCCTTTAGTCTGCTGGGATGTCTCTACTAACTTTGCACATCTAGACTTTGCAATATTTGCCCACTCTTCTTTGCAGAACTGCGCAAGTTTAAGCTCAATTTGATTTTAACCGTTTGTGGACTGCAGTCTTCAAGTCATTCCACAGATTTTCAATGAGGTTTAAGTCTGGGCTCTGACCGGGCCATGCAAGGACATTCACATTTTCCTCCTCCAACCACTGTGTGCTCATTTTTGCTGTGTGCTTTGGGTCATTGTCATGTTGAAAGGTAAACCTTCTTCCCATTGACAACTTTCTGGCAGAGGGCAACAGATTTTCTTCAAGAATTTGATGGTAATTTGCCCCATCCATTTTTCTTCTATCCTGACAAGTTCTCCAGTCCTTGCTGCAGAGGAACCCCCCCCCCTAAACAGGATATTACCACCTCCATGCTTTACTGTAGGAATACTGTTATTTGGATGGTGAGCTGTATTGAATTATTTTACTGTTTTTGAATTTTTGAATTTTTTTCTCACATGTTGGTGTTATATCTTTTATTTGGATGTTATAAGTTGCACTAGTAAATACGGCTGGATAAAACAAAAACTGTGTCTGTCTTCATTTTAGGCTGCAAAGCAACAAAATTTGATTATTTTAAAGAGGGGTGATACTTTTCTATACTCACTGTAAGGGCAGATTCGTTGAAAATTCTTAGCATCTATGCGTGGACCTCTATTTGTTTCAACACTGAACAAGAGAATTGTGCCACGTTTTGTGTCTGTAATACATACAGTCTAATACAGTGGTCTCCAAACTACAGCCTGGGGGCTAGATGTGGCCCTTTACATGCCTTTATCCGGCCCTTGGGAATTCCTCCCACAGATATGAAGCGCTATTCCTCCCACTGATTCCGACACTGGGGCACTATTATTTCCACTGATACCAATGATGGGGCACTATTCCTCCCACTGACACCAATGATGGGGCATTATTGCTTCAACTGACACTAATACATCGCTCCTAAAGCGCCCCTGCCCATTGAAATGCAGTGGCGCTTTTAACCCTTTTTTCGGCCGTTAACGGCGGTTAAAGGCGACCCCACTAGCGGCCGAAAAGCGCCACAAAAACGTCAGTAAAGCGCCACTAAAAATAGCAGCGCTTTACTGCCGACACCCCAACGCCCCAGTGTGAAAGTAGCCTAAGTAGACAGCTTGACCTGCGTCTAAATGTGATAAAAATGTAAAAAAAAGAATACCTTTATAGTAAACACATGCTTCAATGAGGTGCCTACATTAGTTTCCACGGGACACAGCCGATGACTGATCAGAGTACTGACGAATCACAGCAGGTCACATGACAGTTGTACACAATGGATGGCTTCCTTTTATGCCATCCAATGTGTACAATTGTGTTCCTAGCTGTGACTGGTCAATTTAATCACATGGTACAGACCATGTGATTAGCATTGACCAATTTACAGCTAATCACAACAAAATAGACTGAATGCTTCAGTTGCATTCATTAAAAAAAAAAAATCCTGATCACTTCCCTAGAGCAGTACAATGTTACTGTGGTAACATTATGGTAACATTATATTGCTCTGGTCACAGTGTGTTTAAAAAAATCTTTAAAAAAAGGGAAAAAAATGTAATAAAAAAAGTAATAAATTTATTTATTTTTTTTTTTGTACTGTCACCAGTCAGTGTCCCTGATCACCGCCACACCAGTTATATGATGATGCTGTACTGCACTGATGACAGTATGTAAAAAAATAAATAAATAAAAAGTTGTACTTTTTTTTGTCTTAATTTTCTAAAAAAAAATTAACAAAAAATGACAACTTCAAAATACTTGCCATGCCTCTTACTAAATACCTTGGACTGTCTACTTTCAAAAAGGGGGTCATTTGGAAGGCATTTCTACTGTCCTGGCATTTTAGGGCCTCAAGAAATGAGATAGTCCATCAGTACATCAGGGTTGATTAATTTTCAGATACAGTCAGGTCCTTAAATATTGGGACATTGACACAATTCCAATCTTTTTGGCTCTATACACCACCACAATTGATTTGAAATGAAACAAACAAGATGTGCTTTAACTGCAGACGTTCAGCTTTAATTTGAGGGTATTTACATTCAAATCAGGTAAACGGTGTAGGAATTACAACAGTTTGTATATGTGCCTCCCACTTTTTAAGGAACCAAAAGTAATGGGACAAGTGTCTGCTCAGCTGTTCCATGGCCAGGTGTGTGTTATTCCCTCATTATCCCATTTATAAGGAGCAGATAAAAGGTCCAGAGTTCATTTCAAGTGTGCTATTTGCATTTGGAATCTGTAGCTGTCAACTCTCAATATGAGATCCAAAGAGCTGTCACTATCAGTGAAGCAAGCCATCATTAGGCTGAAAAAAACAAAACAAACCCATCAGAGAGATAGCAAAAACATTAGGTGTGGCCAAATCAACTGTTTGGAACATCCTTAAAAAGAAAGAACCTGTAAGCTCAGCAACACCAAGAGACCCGGAAGACCACGGAAAACAACTGTGGTGGATGACCGAAGAATTCTTTCCCTGGTGAAGAAAACACCCTTCACAACAGTTGGCCAGATCAAGAACACTCTCCAGGAGGTAGGTGTATGTGTCTCAAGTGTCAAAGTCAACAATCAAGAGAAGACTTCACCAGAGTGAATACAGAGGGTTCACCACAAGATGTAAACCATTGGTGAGCCTCAAAAACAGGAAGGCCAGATTAGAGTTTGCCAAACAACATCTACAAAAGCCTTCACAGTTCTGGAACAACATCCTATGGACAGATGATACCAAGATCAACTTGTGCCAGAGTGATGGGAAGAGAAGAGTATGGAGAAGGAAAGGAACTGCTCATGATCCAAAGCTTACCACCTCATCAGTGAAGCATGGTGGTGGTAGTGTCAGGGCGTGGGCATGTATGGCTGCCAATGGAACTGGTTCTCTTGTATTTCTTGATGATGTGACTGCTGACAAAAGCAGCAGGATGAATTCTGAAGTGTTTCGGGCAATATTATCTGCTCATATTCAGCAAAATGCTTCAGAACTCATTGGACGGCGCTTCACAGTGCAGATGGACAATGACGCAGATTGTGAAAGCAACCAAAGAGTTTTTTAAGAGAAAGAAGTGGAATGATATGCAATGGCCAAGTCAATCACCTGACCTGAATCCGATTGAGCATGCATTTCACTTGCTGAAGACAAAACTGAAGGGAAAATGCCACAAGAACAAGCAGGAACTGAAGACAGTTGCAGTAGAGGCCTGGCAGAGCATCATCAGGGATGAAACCCAGCGTCTGGTGATGTCTATGCATTCCAGACTTCAGGCTGTAATTGACTGCAAAGGATTTGCAACCAAGTATTAAAAAGTGAAAGTTTGATGGATGATTGTTAATCTGTCCCATTACTTTTGGTCCCTTAAAAAGTGGAGGCACATATACAAATGTTGTAATTCCTACATCATTCACCTGATTTAAATGTACATACCCTCAAATTAAAGATGAAAGTCTGCATTTAAAGCACATCTTGTTTGTTTCATTTCAAATCCATTGTGGTGGTATATAAAGCCAAATAGATTAGAATTGTGTCGATGTCCCAATATTTATGGACCTGACTGTATATACCATCGTTTGTGGACTCTATAACTTTCATACAGTCTAAATAATATACACTGATTTGGGTTAGTTTTACCAAAGAAATATAGCAGAATACATTTTAGGCTAAATATATGAAGATCAGTTATTTATTTGCAAAATTATATAACAGAAACTAATGCCGCGTACACACGGTCGGACTTTTCGTCTACAAATGTCCGACAGCCTGTCCGACAGACTTCCGGCGGACTTTCGGCGGACTTGCAGCAGACTTTCTAACGAACGGACTTGCCTACACACGACCACACAAAAGTCCGACGGATTCCTACGTGATGACGTACACCGGACTAAAATAAGGAAGTTCATAGCCAGTAGCCAATAGCTGCCCTAGCATGGGTTTTTGTCCGTCGGACTAGCACACAGACGAGCGGATTTCGGGGTCCGTCGTAGTTACGACGTAAAGATTTGAAGCATGTTTCAAATCTAAAGTCCGTCGGATTTGAGGCTGAAAAAGTCTGCTGAAAGTCCGGAGAAGCCCACACACGATCGGATTACCAGCCAGCTTTAGTCCGTCGGCGTCCGTTGGACTTTTGTAGACGAAAAGTCCGACCGTGTGTACGCGGCATAAGAAAAACATGTTCAAAATGTTCAGGTTTTTTTTCGTTTATTTAGCAAGAAAAAACAAAAAAACCCAGTCCTGATTAAATACCACCAAAAGAAAGCTCTATTTGTGTGAACAAAATGATAAAAATTTGGGTACAGTGTTGCACGACCGCACAATTGTCATTAAAAGTGCGGCAGCATTGAAAGCTGAAAATTGGCTTTGGCAGGAAGGGGGTAAAAGTGCCCGATATTGAAGCGGTTAACAGATAGAGTCCTGGGTGAAAATAGTTGTCCTTAACAGCACAGACTGCTTTAAATCCTTTAGTGGGGGGGATATGTTGTAGTCTCTCAGAGGAAAGAAACCCTTTTGTCTTCAGCTAGCTCTTTAGCGAAGTACTTGAAATATTCTGGTAATTAGGAGGAGGTGATGTAGCCTGGTGATGCTTTAACAGGCAGTGTGTAGCAAAATGTACTTGTGGTGTCCTGTGAAAAGAGGAACATTGTTGCTGCTCCACAAAGAGTAAGTGTAGCACCAGGTCCTACAGGCTTAGGCAAAATAACAAGGCAATGGTGTCTGCATGCAATGTCTCTTGTGGTAATAGAATGGGCAAGTGCCCGCTCACCAGTCCCAACGCCTCTTGGTAATGAAAGTGGCGTGGGACTCAGCGATAGGCCTCGGTAGAGCCCTGCTCAAGGGATAATGTGGTCTGGCATCACACTGCGCTTCAGCTTGGATGGATATGGCATGGACATGTGAAGAGCGGCCTCCAAGCTGTCGCTGAACAGTCAGAAGTAACTGGCAGTGGATGCTCCTGCACCCGCACGCGATGACTCTCTCTTTCTCCCTGTAGCACAGGCCGTGACTAGGCCACAGCACACACTGACACAGAGTCCCTTCTCGCAGTTCCAAACCAGGGTCCCACCCACACACAGGCTTTTTATCACCTCTCCCAACATCCTGTTATTCTTCCCCAGCTGGCTGGTATTTGTAGTTCAAAACAGTCCAGCTGAATGCAAATCTTGGCTCCCTGGACTACATGTTCCAAGATGCTTTGCTTTACTTTTAGAACTCTGTCACTCTGTCTTCAGGATATGACAACACAGAGTTTAGGCAGAACACTAGGATAGAATAGCTTCACAGTAGCAATGCTGCACAGTGTTTCTTGACAATGCAGGCAACATTGGCCAGCTCCTGGCTACAGTGTTTTCAAGCTTTTTTTTCCCAATCTCTAACACAATACTCCTGTTTGAGCATCTATTTTATCAGGCGTTTTTTTTTTTTGGTATGTATTTGCGCGTATATTCATGCATATGCGTTCGTGCAATTTCACGCATTTTCACAAACTTATTCTCACGTTTACAATGTGTTATTGGACGATTGCACACACAAATGTGTGCATACACATGCATATGTGCGCATGAGGTGTAAATTACTGACCAAAAATGCTGATTTTTCTATATTTTTTTTTTACTGAGAAATACACGGCGCTTGTTTACGCGCCTGTGTGCATAGGCACATTACAATTAATAGGATGTATTTTATCTCAGTAAAAAAAATAAGCTGTACTGAGTAACTGTATTAGGACAAAAACATGATAGGACAATGGAACCCTACCTATCCTCTATGTAATGTATTCTACATTACATAGAGGGACATGGCTCGGTAGTAATAAAAGATGATCTTTCCACACTACCTATTCTAGTCAGCACAGAATGGTTAACCAACTGCTTAAAAAAGCACTGGAGAGGATTAAAAAGTGATGAGATTCTGGGTCCTGCTCTCCCTGAATAACCAAAAGTGATCTTTAGGAAGGCACCTTAAAACATCTAATAGCCCCCAATGTAGTGGAACCACCAATCAGGCCTTCTTTCTTTGCGAATCTAAACGTTTTTTTAACTTGCCGGAAGTGTCCAGTATGCAAATATGTGGGTCCAAATTCCATCAGGACCACAACATTTTCATCTAAAGTAACAGGTAAACCATACCAGATTGAAAAATTCATATCTTGTAACACGGAGAATGTGGTTTATCTACTGGAATGTAGTTGTTGCAAACAATATGTTGGGAGGACCAAGAGGGCGCTACATGTTAGAGTGGGTGAGCATCTAGTCAATATCAATAAGGGATTTCCAAAACACAACCTTTCCAGGCATTTCACGTTAAAACATAATAAGGACCCATCACAGCTGAAGGGTACTGAGGTGGGCATACCACATTGGAGGAGCATGAACATGGTCCGACATATATCCAGGTGAGAAACTCACTGGATATACGAACTCCGATCCCATCAGCCAAAGGGGTTAAATGTTGAGTGGGACATCAATAGTTATTTTTAATAATAGCTAAAGAATTTATTAGGGGACTACATTTATTCAATATTTTATTCAATTTTATTTAGTATTTTATTTACGTATTTTATTGTATAATATTTACCATTCACCATATAAGGTACTAATATGGATATGCCATTAGATTAATTGGAATATTATATGAGGGGATTGAATGTATGCTAAACTAAGGATAGCAATACTTTTGGTCAATTGTTGCTGGATTAGGGGGCAGTGGATCACTTTGAACATGGCCGCCATGGGAGGAATCTCTGGCTACAGTAACGTGGTGATGTGGTCCATGTTGGTTAAGGGACACGCTGCCCTCTAATGTCCGGCACTAATTTTGCCTTTTGGTTATTAGTAAGTAGGGATAAGCCGAACACCCCCCTGTTCGGTTCGCACCAGAACATGCGAACAGGAAAAAAGTTTGTTCGAACACGCGAACACCGTTAACGTCTATGGGACACGAACATGAATAATCAAAAGTGCTAATTTTAAAGGCTTATATGCAAGTTATTGTCATAAAAAGTGTTTGGGGACCTGGGTCCTGCCCCAGGGGACATGGATCAATGCAAAAAAAAAGTTTTTAAAACGGCCGTATTTTCAGGAGCAGTGATTTTAATAATGCTTAAAGTCAAACAATAAAAGTGTAATATCCCTTTAAATTTCGTAGCTGGGGGGTGTCTATAGTATGCCTGTAAAGGGGCGCATGTTTCCCGTGTTTAGAACAGTCTGACAGCAAAATGACATTTCAAAGGAAAAAACCCATTTAAAACTACTCACGGCTATTGCATTGCCGACAATACACATAGAAGTTCATTGATAAAAACGGCATGGGAATTCCCCACAGGGGAACCCCGAACCAAAATTTAAAAAAAAAATGACGTGGGAGTCCCCCTAAATTCTATACCAGGCCCTTCAGGTCTGGTATGGATATTAAGGGGAACCCCGGCCAAAATTTTTTAAAAAATGACGTGGGGTTCCCCCTAAATTCCATACCAGACCCGGTCTGGTATGGATTTTAAGGGGAACCCCGCACCAAAAAAAAAAAAAAAAAACGTCGTGGGGTCCCCCCAAAAATCCATACCAGACCCTTATCCGAGCACGCAACCTGGCAGGCTGCAGAAAAAGAGGGGGGGGACAAGAGTGCGCCCCCCCCTCCTGAACCGTACCAGGCCACAAAACACCTTGTGCCCATGTTGATGAGGACAAGGGCCTCATCCCTACAACCCTGGCCGGTGGTTGTGGGGGTCTGCGGGCGGGGGGCTTATCGGAATCTGGAAGCCCCCTTTAACAAGGGGACCCCCAGATCCCGCCCCCCCCCTGTGTGAAATGGTAAGGGGGTACTTACCCCTACCATTTCACTAAAAAACTGTCAAAAATGTTAAAAATGACAAGAGACAGTTTTTTACAATTCCTTTATTTAAATGCTTCTTCTTTCTTCTATCTTCCTTCATCTTCTTCTTCTGGTTCTTCTGGTTCTTCCTCCGGCGTTCTCGTCCAGCATCTCCTCCGCGGCGTCTTCTATCTTCTTCTCCTTGGGCCGCTCCGCACCCATGGCATGGGGGGAGGCTCCCGCTCTTCTCTTCATCTTCTTCATCTTCTTCTCTTCTTCTTTTCTTCTCTTCTTCTCTTCTTCTCTTCTTCATTTTCTTCCCTGGGCCGCTCCGCACCCATGCTGGCATGGAGGGAGGCTGTGTGACGGCGTCTCCTCGTCTGACGGTTCCTAAATAACGGGGGGCGGGGCCACCCGGTGACCCCGCCCCCCTCTGACGCACAGTGACTTGACGGGACTTCCCTGTGATGTCACGAGGAATGCCACAGGGAAGTCCCGTCATGTCCTGTCTCTTGTCATTTTTAACATTTTTGACAGTTTTTTAGTGAAATGGTAGGGGTAATTACCCCCTTACCATTTCACACGGGGGGGGCCGGGATCTGGGGGTCCCCTTGTTAAAGGGGGCTTCCAGATTCTGATAAGCCCCCTGCCCGCAGACCCCCACAACCACCGGCCAGGGTTGTGGGGATGAGGCCCTTGCCCTCATCAACATGGGGACAAGGTGTTTTGGGGGGCTACCCCAAAGCACCCTCCCAATGTTGAGGGCATGTGGCCTGGTATGGTTCAGGAGGGGGGGGCGCACTCTCGTCCCCCCTCTTTTCCTGCGGCCTGCCAGGTTGCGTGCTCGGATAAGGGTCTGGTATGGATTTTTGGGGGGACCCCACACCGTTTTTTTTTTTGGCGCGGGGTTCCCCTTAAAATCCATACCAGACCTAAAGGGCCTGGTATGGAATTTAGGGGGACTCCCACGTCATTTTTTCTTTAAATTTTGGTTCAGGGTTCTCCTGTGGGGAATTCCCATGCCGTTTTTATCAATGAACTTCTAGGTGTATTGTCGGCAATGCAATAGCCATGAGTAGTTTTAAATGGGTTTTTCCTTCGAAATGTCATTTTGCTGTCAGACTGTTCTAAACACGGGAAACATGCGCCCCTTTACAGGCATACTATAGACACCCCCCAGCTACGAAATTTGAAGGGATATTACACTTTTATTGTTTGACTTTAAGCATTATTAAAATCACTGCTCCTGAAAAAAACGGCCGTTTTTAAAACTTTTTTTTGCATTGATCCATGTCCCCTGGGGCAGGACCCGGGTCCCCAAACACTTTTTATGACAATAACTTGCATATAAGCCTTTAAAATTAGCAGTTTTGATTTCTCCCATAGACTTTTAAAGGGTGTTCCGCGGCATTCCAATTTGCCGCGAACACCCCAAATTGTTCGCTGTTTGGCGAACTTGCGAACAGCCAATGTTCGAGTCGAACATGAGTTCGACTCGAACTCGAAGCTCATCCCTATTAGTAAGCGATGATATGGTTATGTTAAGATTAATCGTATTTTGGATAACCAAATATAGGATTTGTATACTCTAAATGAGTGCGTGGACTGATCGTATATGCTGATTAAAACATATGTTTGGTTATATGTTGCTGAAATAGAGCGCAGTGGATCCCTTGGAACATGGCCGCCATGTCAATAGTTTTGGACTACGGAAATATGGCAGTGCAGTTCATGCTGGTTTTGAATACTAGCAGCACTGCTCTCTAGTGTTCAGCAACAGAAATTTCTCTGAATATAAGGAAGTGATGTGAGCGCCGCTGACCCTTAGGAACCATTCACACCTGAGCATTTTGTAGCTTGAAGCCTGAAGCTACAAAACGCTTGAGGGGAAAAAATCAATGATTCTCTATGGAATTGGTTCATATCTCCACTCCAATTCGCCTGAAGCCGAATGCCTGAAGCTCAAACAAGTTCTGGACCCTTTTTTGTTGCTCGAATCAGGCAGATTTGGGCATTTTTGGAGCGTTTTTATACCCATAGCAAGTAATGGAAACGCTCGATTCAAGCGTCTTAGCGCGATATTGTGCTTCTTTGAGCATTTCTACGCCCCTTTTGCCGCTTTTATCTGCTCAAGTGAAATAGATTTACATAAAGGAAATGACATAAAAATACACAGGGAGTGCACAGATCTACATTTTTTGATTAGCAGACATGGAGGCAAGCAATATGGAGGAGGAAGTGGATGAGACAGTATCTCTTTTAGATCCGGAGCGCTTTATCCGAATGGTAAAGCAGCACCCCTGTCTCTATGATTCCAGAGATCCATGCTACAAGCTTCGAGCGAGCAAGAGGAGGGCATGGAACCAGATTGCCAGCCAAGTATTCACAAACTGGGCAGACCTAAATGTCTGTGTGAAGGATAATAAAGGTAAGATAAACCCCTGCAAACTGAACTAACCACCAAACCGACCACAGGGAGATGATAGGATGATTGTTATTTAGTACATTATCTAAACACATGTACTGATGTAAGGGAGCACTCCGCTGGAGAAAATGCTGAGAACCCACACGTAAGGGAGCACTCCGCTGGGAACACTGATGTAAGGAAACACTCCGCTGGGGAAACTGATGTAAGGAAGCACTCCACTGGGGAAACTGATGTAAGGGAGCACTCCGCTGGGAACACACCCATAACTCCGCTGGGAACACTTATATAAGGGAGCACACCGCTGGGAACACTTATATAAGGGAGCACTCCGCTGGGAATACTTATATAAGGAAGCACTCTGCTGGGAACACTTATATAAGGGAGTACTCCGCTGGGAACACTAATATAAGGGAGCACTCAGCTGGGAAAACTGACTTAATGGAGCACTGAGCTGGGAACACTGTAAGGGAGCATTCTATGGATGCTGTACACAAAAAGACAAACATATATTTAAAAAAAATACGAGACTTCTTATCAATAAAGCATTTTTTTATTATTATTCAGTACAGCTTAATATATAAGTATTTAACAAACAGATAAAGGGTAATTTTATTTTACTCTTTAAAAAAGATTTAAAATTATTCAATTGCCTCAAGCTGCCATGGGACCTGTCCTGCTGGAGACATGAAGCAGGATGCAAATTAATCCCTGACGTGTACCTTGTCTGCTTCCACGAACACCCGTCCAATGAGCTCTTTCCATGTTCTGAAGTAATGAGTCCTCCAACTCAAATCCATCACACTGCCTTACAAAGTTATGCAAGGCACATGCAGCTTTAACAGCACGGACCGCATTTTGCATATTCAAGACAATGGGAGTGTGCAGGACCCACCATTTGTTTGCCAAAATGCCAAATGCACATTCCACATCTCTACGTGCTCTTGTTAGCCGATAATTGAACACACTCTTCTGTTCAGTTAGATTGTTCCCCGAAAAAGGCCGTAGAAGATGCGCACCAAGAGCAAAGGCCTCATCCCCCACAAAAACACTGGTTAGGGGAGGGCCATTTGTGCCCGGGAGTGGACTGTTTTCCAGAAGGTCCAGACAATTGGCACGCAGCATGTGTCGAAACGAAGAATGCCCAAAAATACTGGCGTCAGCGCTGCTGCTGTACGAACCAATATCTATATAGCTGAAGCAATAATTTGCATCAGCCACTGCCATTAAAACAAACGAAAAATATTTTTTGTAATTAAAATACTGGCTTCCGCTGCCCATGGGCTTTATGATTCTAATATGTTTTCCATCAATCGCTCCAACGCAATTGGGGAAGTTGCAGCGTTACCAGAAAACATCAGAGATATGTGACCATTCTTCGGCTGTGTTTTTTAAACACAATCTCCTCCAACACATCCCAAATAGCAGAGCAGGGGTCACGGACTATGTAACTGGCTGTAGATTTTCCAACCTGAAAAGCATAGTGTAGACTTGATAAGGATTGTCCAGTTGCTAGGTACCTACAAAGAAATAAATATGTATATTTAACATTTTTTGTTTTGCAGTTAAACTTCTGAAAGGCAAGTGGAAGAGTATACGGGACGCCTACACTCGACATCTATGACTGCTAAGAGATTTTAGGAGTGGACCTGCGGCATGTGCTCCTGGAAATTATGTGCATGCCAAAGAATTGGAGTTCCTTCGGCCACTTCTGGCTTTGAGGCGGTAAGCTATCATCTGTATGTATGCCATTAAGTTATAATAATAAATTTCTATTTTCAGCATGGAAAGCTGCTGGGAGGATAGTACTGGAAATAACGGTTTGGATAAAGATGTAAGCAGTCAGCAAGCAGGCCAAGCGTCAGTCAGTGAGCAAGCAGGCCAAGAGCTTACGGGGAGCCAAAGATCGACTCCAGCACGTTCTACCTCTGCGACACCTGTGGGAGACGAGGAGTCCACACCTCCCATTTGTCCTCATGTACCTGCAAGAGCTAACATACATGCAACAAGAAGGAGGGCTCCTGATCCGGATTTTAACCGCATGTTGGACATTATGGCCAGTATATCGGAAATGATGAACACCAACAGGTCTCATGTGCAGGTTTCTGCAAGGTGTCTGGAAGGTCTGATGGAGAAGCTACCATCAGAACTCCAAGCAGACATGTTGGCAGGTACCATCCGTTACATAGCCACATTTATTCCGCCAACCACCACATATAGGTCCTCAGAACCTCCACCACCTTATGGTCCCTATGCAAGTCTCCCCCCGCCCCCTCTGCCAACACCACATTCTTTACCCCTTCCTCAGTTGCCATCACCACATTCTTCCGCCAACCTTCCTCTGCTAACACCACCATCTTCTAATTGGCAGAATGTTCATCAGAATCCCTCTACCTCCACCTGGTCACATTATGGCCATGCCATGAATGTGGTGATGTCACCTAATGAGGCAGTCAACTCCTCCCAAACCTTCCATCACCATTAAAGTTATTTTTTTAGGAGCTATGTTAGCTCTATTTCTTATTTTATATTGTTGAATGGTAGAAAGAGGATAAGGGGTTCTCCTTGAGTTAAATGTCTGCACAAACTATATCCAGTCTCAGAGGCAGATGTTTCCTCTGAATAATTCTCCAGTGGTGTATATGTGAATTAAAAAAAAATAGATTTCAACAATCTTTAAACCTTCAAAAAAAGTAAAGTTTTGTATTACATTAAAAACGTGTGTTTGGTGCTTATTAAAAAAATTTGAATATTGGTGGGCACAGGTGAGGTTGTAATGGTGGACATAGGTGAGGCTGCAATGGTGGGCACAGGTCACGCTGCAATGGTGGACACAGGTCAGGTTGCAATGGTGGACACAGGTCAGGCTGCAATGGTGGACACAGGACACGCTGCAATGGTGGACACAGGTGAGGCTGCAATGGTGGACACAGGTCAGGCTGCAATGGTGGACACAGGACACGCTGCAATGGTGTACACAGGTGAGGCTGCAATGGTGGACACAGGTCAGGCTTCAATGGTGGACACAGGTCATGCTGCAATGGTGGACACAGGTCAGGCTGCAAAAAAAATATTAGAATTTTGGGTACTTCATGTATCAGTCTTCAAAAAATTACAAAAAAAATAAAAATTACCTCAGTGTAATGATTAGTCATTCCACAGGGGGTATACTGTTACGGAAATATGTGTCCATTCGTTGCAACTACTAGAGTAAACCCAATAACTCGTCAAAGCTGTTAGCAAAAATAACAAATGTGGGGTTTAGTGGACATAATAAGAAAGGAACAATGTCAAACATCATGAATACAAAGAAGTTTGACTAACCTTTTTATGGACATCCTAGTGTAGTCCAAAAAAATTTCCTCATGGTCACGTAGGTCACTGTACATGACCCAAAGATGGCCTCTCTCTTCTCTATCGGCAATTACGGGGTTGATCCAGTATCTGCGTGCCCTCTTCTTCCTCCTCTCTCTTTCATGCAGAAAATATGACGTAACAGTGGCTGCTGCCACAAAACACGCCATCTCATCGTCACTCATCTTTGTATAACAAGATAAACCACACAGCCATGAACAGGAAGAACAATGATGAAGAGGAAGAATAATTTTCATTTTTCAGATGAAAAAAGCAAAAAACATAACAACAAATGATGAAACAGATGATCATTATTCCTATTGGCTATTAAAAAAAATGCCAAAGCTCAAAAACGCCCTAAAAACGCTGAAGCAAAACGCGCAAATACGTGTGACAAAACGTGCAAAAAAAGTCTGTAAAAATGCGCAAAAACGCTACGCTCAGGTGTGAATGGGGCCTTACTGCCTCACAGAAGGAGACCCATTGGATGAAACGTACGTCAAGCTAGGCATGGAGCAGTGGTGACGTCCAAACACTCGTGGAAGGTACTGCAGAAACAAATGTTTCCATTTTGAGCCTAATTTTATCATTTTTGTTGTAAGTGCAAACTTCTGTGTGCTTTAAAAAGAATGTTGCGCAACGAGTTTATCTTCCTGTTCCATATGATGAATGTGTGACCTGACTCTGAAGTTTCCTTAACTGATGATAACTGTGGAGTATACACCTGTGGAATCCAATTAAGTAGGCTGGGCAGTGGATGCAGTTGAGCCCATAGTGAGAGGTGAAAGCTTACTAATGCGCAGGTAGACCCTGGAGGGTCATTATATCTGATAAACTGCTTACCCTGTCTATCCTGTGGGGATTCACAAATTGAACATTGTAGCAGCACACGTTTTGAGTTCACTTTATGGCTGTGGAATTGGGACATTTGGACTATTAATAATATTTTTTCCTTTTCCCTTTTGAATTTTTTCACGTTTTCAACTTTATTGCATTATATTAGATTTTTTTTTTGCACTTTAATCAGTAAGGTCATGGCTTGACAGCGCTACACGTTTTGTACTAAAAGATACCTGAGAATGAGGTTATTGATAACTAGAGATGGGAGTCGATTGGACCCCTGTTCGGTTCGCACCAGAACTTTCAAACACCGCAAAAGTTCGGAACTGAATGACGAACCCCATTAAAGTCAATGGGGCCCAAACAATCATTTTTAAATGAGCAGTGGTTTTTTGATTTTTAAAGTAAAAGCCTAAAAATGAAAAATTCCTTCCAGTATAGTGCCTGGGGGGTCAACTCAGTCTACCTGTTAAGTGTCAGATCTGTACCATGTCTAGAATCTGCTGCAGCAATAATTGCATTTATAAAGCCAAAAAAATGACATTTTCCCTGCAAGCTGCCTTCATTTTGCTCAGCAACAGCTGGGGAGCCAGTGTGTATGATGAGGCCACAGTGTAGTGCACTGGAAACAAGATTAGAGATTTTTTGGAGACATTCTGGTGTCACTTTGACTTTGTATAGAAATAACGGGTGTGTAAAAAATGGTCTTTGGCGCCTTCCCACCGTAACCCTATAGAGGTAATCTTGATGAAAGCAAGAATTGGCCTTGCTGTAAAAAATTGCAATGATATGCACCTGTTAAACAGGTACAGAAAAATTGGTCTTTGGGTGTCGGTGGCGCTTTCCCACTGTAACCCTATAGAGGTGCTCTTGATGGAGGAAAAAAATTTGCAATGATATACATATGGTTGGTGTTTTTGCCACGTTTGATGTGCCTGAGACACAGTTTGCAGATAGCAACAGTGCGATCTGCTGCAAATGTGCTGAAAAAGGGCCAGACAACTGAGCTTTGGGGAGTGGGCCAGGGGGAGATAAAAGCTGCATAATGTGATGGAATAGGGTGGCTGCTCTCTACTCTTTCTTGATGTTGGCCTCCTTGGGGTTGTGCCGCCTCTCCTTCAGTTTCCTTTCATCATCTCCATGTTCTCCATCTTCATCATTACCACTGGCGACAACTTGGCAATACGCTGTGGTTTGGGAAACATAAATGCCAATTTGTCTACTAGTATTCCTCCCTCTCTCTAGGCTCATGTTCCTGTCATCCCCAACCTCAGAACCAACATCTGAATCCAGTAATGGCTGGGCATCATCAAGGAGCAAGTGGCTGACACTGTGGTCAAGTAACTCAGCTCACTCCTCAATGGCTAATGTTGGGGCTATGGCAAGAATAGATGTGGAAAAGGAGGCAGGTTTATCCACTTTGGCAACTGCAGGGGACTGCACACTTGTCTCTCCTTGTGTGACAGAGGATGAGGAGGATGAGGAAGGTTTAGTAAGCCAGTCCACCACCTCCTCTGTATGCTGTGATTGGATAGCACGGGCAAACTCACTAAACTGAGGAAATGATGCCTTGCCTGAGGACTGACCACCACGTCCACCTTTTGCCTGTGGACACATTTGTTGCTGGCCCCCTTACAGTGCCAAGGGAATGTCTGCTTCTCCTTGTCTTCCGGTGCTTACAAGCAAGTGTAAAGAAGAAGTTGAAATCTGTAGGTAGATGCACTTTAATCAATGTACAGAGGTGTTTGGTGCACTTTAATTTGAGTACTCACACTACACAGACACATTTCACGGATACACTATAATATACTGCAATATAATGCACCAAACGTACAGTGACGCACAGAACTATATGGTGTTATACTGGCAGTAACGCACACAAACGTAAATGGCATTAAACTGGCAGTAACACACAAAACTATATGGCGTTAAACTGGCAGTAACACACACAGAACTATATGCGTTAAACTGGCAGTAAAGCACAAAGAACTATATGGCGTTAAACTGGCAGTAACGCACACAGAACTATATAGCGTTAAACTGCCAGTAACGCACACAGAAGTAAATGGCGTTAAACTGACAGTAACGCACAAAACTATATGGCGTTAAACTGGCAATAACGCACACAGAACTATATGGCGTTAAACTGGCAGTAACGCACACAGAACTATATGGCATTAAACTGGCAGTAATGCACACAAAGCTATATAGCGGTAAACTGACAGTAACGCACACAGAAGTAAATGGTGTTAAACTGGCAGTAACGCAATCAAATAGACGGTGTTCAACCGTCACTACACTGACACTATCTGAACTGTCCCTAGTCTAGCTATACACTAATGTAAAGATTACTGACACGGTCTCACTACACTACACTGAAACTATCTGAGCTGTCCCTACTCCACATTAATGTATGTATGAATGACACAGTCTCACTACACTACAGTGAAACTATCTGAGCTGTCCCTAATCTAGCTGCACACTATGCAAAGCTGAATGATGGTCCTCCTCACTACACTCACACTATCCCTAGATTGACACAAAACTAATATTCTACACTGACAATTGAAGCAAAATAGCACAGAATAGTACACTAATAGCACTGAACAGAGCCCTGTTCTATCTCTCTCCATGCCAAAATCACACTGAAAATGGCTGCCATTGAAAGAATACTTTTATACTGTGGGGCGGGAATGAGCCATGATTGGATAAAGTTATGATAACAGTGTCCAATCATGACTCTGACAGTGCTCTGTGCCCTGATTGGCTGAGGCTTTCACTGCTTCAGCCAATCAGGGCTTGCAATGCACTGATCAGCGCCGCAATGCATTGTGGTCGGTTCGGGGGGCCAAACAAATAGTCGAAACGACCCGTTTGTTCGGCTGTTCGACGAACGTCCGAACAGCGAAAGTTCGGCCCGAACTTGTGCTCGGGCTGAATGTTTCACCCATCCCTATTGATAACAGCCAGCACAGGCAGAGACTTCAGGAAGGTATCAACTCACAATATTTCTGACAAGATTAACAGATATTTTATGGAACTTACTGTATCTAACAGATAAATGTCTTCAATAGTATATTTAACAGACCAAGAGGGAGCAAATACTACATTTTTATTTTTTGTTTTTGGGTTTAGATGCACTATAAAATGATTGAGCTGAGGAATCATGTTCTAGTGCAATTTTTTACAATCTAAAAAGTTTTAGCAGCTCAGGTCCTATCATTGATTCGGAGGGAAAGAAACTCAGTCTACAAACTGACAGCTAATCAGATTGTGGGCCTAGTTTAAGCGGTATCACTAAATGTGATGTCAACACACTATTATCCATCTCTCCACCTATCCTTGTGTCTATAAGCCTTTGTAGTATCAAGTCTTAGCTTTTAAGTTCATGTATAGTTTAATTCATTCTTTTAAAAAAAAATAGGTATTTAGCTATATTTGACACCACCCGGAATCCCTGTTGGCTTGTTTACAATGGGAAAATGTCAGCAATTAGCAGCTCCCTCCTCCGTGCTCAGGCTGCTGGATAATTGTCAGCAATCATTGATCCTCCAGTGGATCACCTGGTTATTACCTGCTCGTCAGTCCCGCCTACAGCCAGCCCCTTCTGGTTATTTAAACTGCCTTGTTCATTCCTTTCCTGCCTTCGCCTTGGTCAAACATATTTGGAGTTTCTTTGCTGTGTTCCTGTTGAAGACTTTGCCTGGCTGACTTCCCTTCTGGTTCCTTTTCCTGTTCTGCTGCCTTCGACTATGCTGATCTCTGGTTTCCTGATTTACTGGCTTGTTTGACTATCGGCTTTGGCTTCCGATCCCTGGCTATGTTTTGGCTATGTTTTGACTATGTTTACTGCTCTGTACCATTTTTACCATTATAATAAAAGGTGTGATTTTTACAACATTTTCTGTCTCAGTCTGTTTCATGGTTCCTGACAGCAGGCGAAGGCCATGAATTCAGAAGATGCTGGCAATCCACCTAGTGGTAATATTTTTTCCAGATTGGATAAGCAGAACCACCGCATGGATCAGTTTGACATATCGTTACAGACGCTTCTGATTCGTACTGCTCACCTGGATCCTCCCACTGTGGCTGTTCCGGGAAAATTGGGTGTTTCTGGGTTTTGGCACACTGCGTTGTAATTAATAACAGTGCACCGTGTCCTGTGCCCTGATCGGGTTTGGTTTTTCTTTCAAGATGGTACATTATACACTTTATATATGCGTCTTGTGCCTTATGACCATCTGTGAGTAGTCCCTATTTATTCCAACTGCGGGGATCTTTATATAGATACATTGGATCGGTTCTTTATTTTATTATTTATATAGTATACATATATAGATCATTCAGGTGCAGTATGACTTTTGCGTTTGCACTTTAGTGTGTGTGTGTGTGTCTCTACAGACCCTGCAGTGGAATTAGTGTCTTACGATATAGGCATGTATGTTTGTATGTATACACATGCATTCATCGTGTTGGACTCTGTATTGGTCCTATATTGAGGAACGAATGATTTTATTTATATATATGTCCCTTGCGTGTATGTGTGCGCATGCATATCTATATGGGATGATTGGTTTATTTTTCATTACAGTGTCAATTTTTTCTATGTCAATGTATGCATGTTTATTTTTATTGTTTTTTCCTTTTTTCAATGTTTTTATTGTTATTGTGTATGTGAACTACTATGTTTCTATGCGATTGTCGGTCCATCTTCTTGTGTGTATGGGGGATTTCTCAGTGCACGTGGGAACGTGGATCTTCAATTTGATCTTTTATTCAAGTCTCCAATCTGAGGCTCCTAGGGGCTGAAGCTTGGTGATTGATCAGGCTGTGTTGTAGAGCTGCACGATTCTGGCTAAAATGAGAATCACGATTTTTTTGCTTAGAGGATAGATCACGATTCTCTCACGATTCTCGCGGCGTAACATCATCTTTCACATTAAAACAAAAAAAAATTGCGCTAACTTTACTGTTTCTTTTTTTTTATTTATTGAAGTGTATTTTTTCCCAAAAAATTGCATTTGAAAGACTGCTGGGCAAATACAGTGCGACATAAAATATTGCAGCAATTGCCATTTTATTCCATATTATAAAATATTATAATAAATAAATATATATATATATATTTTATCTCTAATGTTTGGGGGTTCCAAGTAATTTTTTTTAGCAAAAAATATTGATTTTAACTTAAAGGGGTTGTAAAGTTATTTTTTTTTTTAAATAACAAACATGTTATACTTACCTTCACTGTGCAGCTCGTTCTGCACAGAGTGGCCCCGAACCTGGTCTTCTGGGGTCCCTCGGCGGCTGTTTCAGCTCCTCCCCGCAAGCATTTACCACCTTCATGCGAGCTCCCTCGCACGGTGGTGAGTGCTTGCGGGCGCGCTCCCGTGATACAGCCGGCGGCTATAGCCGCTCGCTGTATCACTCGGCCCCGCCCCCCGGCGCGCCGCGTCATCGGATGTGATTGACAGCAGCGCGAGCCAATGGCTGCGCTGCTTTCAATCCATCCACTGCAGCCAATCAGCGACCAGGCTGAGCTGCAATGAAGCTGACGAGGACAAGGAGCGAAGATTCGAGGCGTCAGGTAAGTAAAACGGGGGGCCTGGGGGCGGCGGTACTGTCAAAAGTTTTTTCACCTTAATGCATAGAATGCATTAAGGTGAAAAAATTTTTACCTTTACAACCCCTTTAAGAAAGAAGTGTCAGAAAAAGATTTAGACTTTAAGTGGTTAAACTTCCTGCATTTACACGTTGTTTAAAGCTTGGCAGATTGCCCAGGTTATTTGTTTACACAGAGAAGTTTATCCCTTTGATCTAAGAAGGAAGTTAGATACAATGTTTCAAGTTCTAAACTTGGCAGAATGCCTGGATGTTTTCTTTTGACAGCTGAGTGAGCAGATAATCTCTCCACTTGTTTATATGAAAGAATCGTCAAACTCAGCAGGAGAGATCGTCAGGGGAGGTGAATCGAGATCACGATTTTTTAACGATTAATTGTGCAGCTCTACTGTGTTGTATCACTGATCAGCACCGCCCCCAGAACACCTGTAGTTACTGGAGCGGTCTATTTAAGTTCTATCAGTTACTTCAGTCATTGTAATGATTAAGCACAAGATGTATGTGTGAAACACGTCTACGTGACCATATGTTGGTGTATTTGGCGTTATCCTTGTGAACAATAAAAGGCAATCAGGAGTTCTGGATGTGCAGCCATGTACCGCTGTTCCGGTACAACCAGTGTTGCAGGCCTGCCCTGCTGCTGCTCCAGTCTCTGTGCAGGCACCTGCTTCAAATATTACCTCTGTAAGTGCTTTCTGATAGAGCCTTGGCCTGGGCAAACCCTGGGAGATGCAAAAACCCATTGTCCTGAGTTTGTGGCTTCCTTTAAAAGGGTATTTGATGTTCCTACATGCTCCACTTCTGCCGCCAAGAGCCTCACGTCCATCAGAGTATGAGAACTGCTGCCGATTATACTATTGAGGGCTTTTCTTTGCTCTATATGCATTTTTATGGTACTAATATGATATATTTATATTGTAGAACTACTACCACCACCACTACCACCCATTTGGTATAAAGCCTCTGAAGGACTATAATTAGTCTGAAACATGTAATGTGTCTACGCCAGTATGTACGACAGCTAGCCCACCAGTATCTATGTTGGCTCCCCTGCGCCAATCAACATCATTGTACGTTGGGCGATTTGTGGACGCTATAAATTTTGTTTGGGTACATCGCACAACTGCGCAATGGTCAGTTAAAGGGACGCAGTGCCGTATCGCAAAAAATGGCCTGGTCATTAAGGGGGCAAATGCTTTATTTATTTATTTATAGCGCAGTTTCTTTCTTTCGTTTTGTTATACTCACCTCCCCTGTGAGGTTTGTTTTTTCACAGAGCAGCCTGGATCCTCCTCTTCTCGGGTGCCTCTTTGCTACTCCTGGCCCCTCTCTCCTGTCAAGTGCCCCCACAGCAAGCAGCTTGCTTTAGGGGCACCCGGGCCGAGCTGCAGCTCTGTGTGTCCATTCAGACATGGAGTTTCCGTTCGGCCCTGCCTCCTCTCTCCCCCGTTTGGCTAACTGACTTTGACAGCCCCGAGAACCAATGGCGCCACTGTTGCGTCTCAGCCAATCAGCAGGGAGATCAAAAACCTTCTGCCTTTACAACTCCTTGAACCACTTGCCAGCCGCCTAACTGGGAATGTACGTCATGATTTTGACGTTAAATACCGAGGTTATGGCTGCAGCTAGCTGCCATACGTGTGTTTCTTCCCCCTTAGGCAGCCAGCCTTCACATAAAAGGGGCCCCACAGGAGGATTCGCCACAAGATCACTTTTATAGGCAGGAGGAAAGGTGCCCCACCACTTCCCAGTCGTTTCCGAGCTTACCGAAGCCGTCGGTAAGCCCGTAACCGATCCGATGGCTAAGCAGGAAGCTGAGTGAGAACAAGATAGCCCCCACTCGGCTCTATGCCTTTTGGAGGACCCGGAGCGCTTGCGGTCCGCTGGCAAAACTACTTTTATTTTAAAAAGGTAAAAGAGATCTAGGGTCTTTTTGACCCCAGATCTCCCAATAAAGAGGACCTGTCATGCTTATTTCTATTACAAGGGATGTTTACATTCCTTGTAACGGGAATAAAAAGTAAAATAAAAAGTAAAATAAATAAGAAAAAAAAAAAAAAAAAAGTAAAGTGCCCCATCCCTCCGAGCACCACAATCATTAGAGTGAGAGCAATAATTCTAGTGAAAGACCTCTTCTAACTCAAACATGTAACCTGTAAAAAAATGTAAAGTGTTGCCTATGGAGATTTTTAAAGCGGAGTTCCACCCTAAAGTGGAACTTCCGCTCATCTGATTCCTCCCCCCCTCCGGTGCCACAATTGGCACCTTTCAGGGGGGAGGGGGGTGCAGATACCTGTCTAATACAGGTATCTGCACCCACTTCTGGGCTTAGATAGCTGCAGATACCTGCCCCCCCCTCCACGTTGTGTTCTGGGAAACACACAGTTCCCAGAACACAACAGGGACCAGTGAAGACGTGTAGCGCGACTCGCGCATGCGCAGTAGGGAACCGGGCAGTGAAGCTGCAACGCTTCACTTCCTGATTCTCTCACCGAGGATGGCGGCGGAGGCAGCCGAGAGACGACCGATCTCTCGCTGGACCCTGGGACAGGTGAGTGTCCATTTATTAAAAGTCAGCAGCTGCAGTATTTGTAGCTGCTGGCCTTTAATATTTTTTTTTTTTTTTTTTTAAAAGGTGGAGCTCCTCTTTAAGTACTGTTTGTCGCCATTCCACAAGTGTGCGCAATTTTAAAGCATGACATGTTGGATATCTATTTACTTGGTGCAACATCATCTTTTACATTAGCTTTCACATTATACAAAAAAAATTGGGCTAACTTTACTGTTTTGTTTTAATTTATTAAAAAGTGTATTTTTTCCCCCCCAAAAAACAAAATTGCATTTGAAAGACCACTGCACAAATACAGTGCGACATAAAATATTGTAACGCGATGAACGCGTTCTTTAGAATTGTGCCATCTTTGATAAAATACCACATCTTCCTTTTTTTGTTCTCAAATTGCAATTAACTTTTGCGTCATATGAGTGTGTATGTGCATATAGACATACAAATATAAAATGGTCATCTAATGAATCATTTACCTCATATTATATTCCTCTGCAATTCAGGGCATAATCTATATACTTTTTAGCCATATAGTTTTCTATTATTAAGGAACAATTCTTTTTTTTTTTTTGGAACAGTTATATTGTGCCCGGTCTTATCTATATCTATTTTTTATGATTGTATCTCTAATCATTATTGCATATATTGATACTGTTTTAGCTCTAATTATAAATGAGCATGCATTTTTTGCAAATTTTTTCCCCCTTTTTTTTAATCATTTTTTATTATTATTGGCTATATATACACACACATACATATACACACACACACATATACATACATACACACACATTTTTATATTCTTAAGACACATTTATTATAAAATTTATCAATTTTTATTTATGAAAATTATCCATATATCCTTCTTATAGAGCGGCTTGCCAGCTCGCCAAAATACTTCCATTTCCCTATTGGCTAGCTGTTGTTTTTTTTCCTAATGCAGAGCATTTAAATCTCCTTCCCTTCCTTTCGCTATACACTTGACAAAGGAGCGCACATGCTCTGAAATGCGTTGTGTTCTCCCCTACACTCCGGTGACGTCACACACCAGTGGGCGTCCCTTCAGAGCGGAACACTTCCATCCACTCCAGCGAGTGAGACAACCAGCCGGCTTCCCTGCAGGTCAACGCGGTCATCCCAGCTGGACACTCTGACTGTTTAGGATACTTAGTGATGCTGTGGACTGATCCAGGAGCCCTTACCTCCCCGGAGCTTGTTACCCCCTTACCTCCATGTAAGTCTTGAACATCCTGTTTCACTTAATAAAACCTTGCACTCAGAGGCGCTTTTCTTTTGTTTTGTTTTTTGTCTCATTTACCAGAGCTGACTTTGCTCATATGAAAAGCTTTGCCCTCAGTGTTGGTCTCATTATAGAGATGTTATAACATCTATCTCCAAAGACTGCCTTGTCATTTTTCTATGGACTAATTTTAAATTTGCATTCACTGACTTTTATTCCTACATATATGTTATTATCATTTTTATTGATCCTTTAATTCCATGTCCTGAGCGCTAATTAGAGATATATAGATAGATGAGAGATAGATAGATAGATATATATATATATATATATATATATATATATATATATATATCTATATCTCAAGAATTTACAGGAACTGGAGACTTTTTGCCAAGAGGAATAGGCAACTTTGCCATCTGAGAAGATAAAGAGCTTCATCCACAAAAGACTTCAAGCCGTCATTGATGTTAAAGGGGGCAATACACAGTATTAAGAACTGTGGTATGTAAACTTTCGATCAGGGTCATTTGGGTAGTCTGTTGCCATTATGATTTAAAAAAAGAGTAAACACAGTTGATTGATAATAAATGGCTTCAGCCAAACACTAACCATGAGTGAAAGAAAAGTTTTTGTGTTATCAAGTAATTATCTAGCAAAAGATGACTGACTTACTTGTAAACAATAAATGTCAGAAAAAGAACTGGTCTTAAAGTGGTTAATTTTACATAACAGCGCAGATCTGTCAAGACCTTTTAAAAAAAACAAAACAAAAAAAAATCAAGTTAATTGACAAAAATCCCAAACTTAAAAGATCAAACTTTGCAACTTAGTATTAAAACTTGTTTTAATGTGCAAGTGTTGTAAACATTTTAAAACAGAAGTACCAATTATAAAAGAATCCTTTGCATTACAAAACAATATTAGTACAAGTGTCGTGGAGATCATGCTTCCACTAGCTAGTGCAAACAGTTTATGATGTAGAAAAATTTGCATACTTAAATGACTTTTTCTTGTCAAATTCTCAGACTAGCAGCTCATAAGGCTACTTGATTTTCAAGTATTTAGAATAACCTTTTTTAATTTAAAATTATCAAGTCCCAAAAGTGGGACTTCCGCTTATTCATCTCCTCCCCCCCTTCCGGTGCCACATTTGGTATCTTTCAGGGGGGAGGGGGGAGAATGGGGACCTGTTTTTGACAGCTACCCTTCCCCACTTCCAGAGATGGCACCACGGCAGAGCTTGGCCCCCCTCCTCCTTCCTCCACCACCAGGCCAAGTAGAAAGTGCAGTGCACATGCACAGTAAGGAACCAGTGTGAAGCCGAAAGGCTTCACTGCCAGATCCCAATACCAGCAAAAGTCAGCAGCTGCAGTATTTGTAGTTGCTGACTTTTAATTCTATAATCAAAAATAAATGTAATGCTAAACTCTGTTACTAGGATATTTCTGTTTTTGTGCTCAGGAAGCTCAATCTCCTGTGCAATTATTGTGAGTGAACTGAATCCTACAAGTGGGTTGTGAGCACTGTGTAAATGTGTTCATGTGAACAGCAAAGGATAAGAGCTCAGTGGAGGCTCCCAAAAAAAAAAAAAAAAAAAAAAAAAAAAACACACCCACACAACACAATTCAATAGGACATTTTAGAAAAATAAAATAGAAACTATACACATGGCTTGTTCTGCAAAAGTAACAAATTTGTATATTGCATTTTACCTTTCTAGAGAACCAATGAAAACTGAGGTGTGAGAACTGCTATTGCTGGCGTATTTTTAAAGGTGTAGGTTCTGGGGCAGCTTTCCTTATCCTGGCGTCCATACCTGCTGAGATGGTATGGAGGGCAGACTTCAAAGTCTGAATACTTCTTCCACGGCACTTACTCGCTGCACAGTAAAGACAGAATAGGGAGAACACACCTATGCCAGCAATGGGCAGTTCCCACGTTTCACAGGTTCACTTCAAAAAGGTGTTTTTCCCGCTTTGAGGATAAACAATTACTCTTACTTTAAAGCTCCAAGAGCCTATTTACAATTGTCCATTTTGATGCATTTGGTGCATGAAAATGCATGCCAAGTAGAAACCCCATTCTTCCCAAGTGGCTGGTTTACATCTTTGCACTGCAGTTTAGTGTGAAAGAAAGTGAAACGCTATGGACCCTACACCTACATGTGTGCATTACTATGCCTGCTGCGTGTACACATGTAAATCCAGCTCTAATGTAACATGTAGGTCAGTTGTCTAATTTGAACAGTTGCTTCTAACTATATGGTGCCTTGGGGCACAAGTAAATACTCATGGCCGAATACTCAAAATTGCAAGTCATGGTAAAAAGGGTTCCATTGCTTGTTTTTAATTGGCTTGTGCACAACTGCCCTTCTATATGATTCGGTAAGATTGGGTTACTGGTCAGTCCTAGCTGAGCTCTAAAGCCAGGGACACATTAGTAGTTTTTTTCAGTTCAATCCAGCGTGTTAAACGAAAAAAACTGTCAGCTCCTTCCGGAGCCGCTATACTAACTATGCGAAGTTAGTATAGTGATCTTCCCCCCGCTGAGCTATTGTGTTCTGACAGCAGGATGGGACGGGACAGGATGGGACGGGACACTCTGATCAGCTCTCTCTGCCATTGGCTGAGAGTGCTAAACGGGAGTTGGTCAGCTGCTGGTTTTTCCAGCATGCACATCCGACAGACCGACAGACATGGGACGATTTCTCACAAGGTCAAGGCTCACAAATTATCAAAAGAAAAAAAAAAAAAAAAAAAAAAAAAACACACTTTAGTGGTGACCCCTCCAGGTATTCGGAGTTACATTGAAAACTCCTTTAAGTTATGCTACTGCACAGATTTAGTGCCTGGCCCAGTACTCCAATATACGCCCATTCATGTTACACATTCAAAAACACTTTGATAATGTTCTACTCATTACAGCTGATCACACACATTAAACACAGTATCACAGTTTTGGTGTTCATCATCCAGTAAGGGTAGGTTACTACTTTTTGTCTTACACATGAAAAGGAACATTTATATGCAATTCATGCTATCCAGCTTGTCATTTTGGGAAAAAGCCATCAAAACAAAATGCAAGCACAGCCACGCTTATCCAGTGTAAAAATATCCCAGTAGTCTTGATCAATGTTGGCTGCCATCATTTTAGGTTTGCAAACAAAATGAGCAAAGTCATTTTATGGAAGAGGTAAACAATGTAGTACCAAGGTTAGTCTTTTACCCCATTCAGCTTTAAATGGGTTCATTTATGGCTTAGAGCAGAAATCACATTTCTCAGTCCCTGAAAAGTAACATTACATCTGCTTTCTCAGATGTGGACAGGAAATTCACAGCTGCAAGACACATTAAGAAAAACAAAAAAAAAAAAAAAAACAAAAACAAAAAACAAAAAGGGAAGAGGTTCAAGAAAGTTCTCCACAATCTGCAATCACAATCTTTTTTGTAGGGCGACCACTCTTTTGTCCACATCCTTCCATTTTCTTCACTACATCGTAGCCCTCTTTCACATATCCAAATACCACATGCTTCCCATCCAGCCTAGGAGAAAAAATAAAATAACAGTAGTGAGCATAGGTGTGCGCAGCCTATTGCATTAGGGTGTGCACCCCAAAACACAAGCGTGTGTATGTGTGTGTGTATATATATATATATATATATATATATATATATATATATATATATATATATATATATATATATATATATATATACACACACACACACACACACACACACACACACACACACACACACACTTATATACATACACACACACACACACACACACACACACACACAGTGGGGACGGAAAGTATTCAGACCCCCTTAAATTTTTCACTCTTTGTTATATTGCAGCCATTTGCTAAAATCATTTAAGTTCATTTTTTTTTCCTCATTAATGTACACACAGCACCTCATATTGACAGAAAAACACAGAATTGTTGACATTTATTGCAGATTTATTAAAAAGAAAACAACTGAAATATCACATGGTCCTAAGTATTCAGACCCTTTGCTCAGTATTTAGTAGAAGCACCCTTTTGATCTAATACAGCTATGAGTCTTTTTGGGAAAAATGCAACAAGTTTTTCACAACTGGATTTGGGGATCCTCTGCCATTCCTCCTTGCAGATCCTCTCCAGTTCTGTCAGGTTGGATGGTAAACGTTGGTGGACAGCCATTTTTAGGTCTCTCCAGAGATGCTCAACTGGGTTTAAGTCAGGGCTCTGGTTGGGCCATTCAAGAACAGTCATGGAGTTGTTGTGAAGCCACTCCATTATTTTAGCTGTGTGCTTAGGGTCATTGTCTTGTTGGAAGGTAAACCTTTGGCCCAGTCTGAGGTCCTCAGGACTCTGGAGAAGGTTTTCATCCAGGATATCCCTGCACTTGGCCGCATTCATCTTTCCCTCGATTGCAACCAGTTGTCCTGTCCCTGCAGCTGAAAAACACCCCCACAGCATGATGCTGCCACCACCATGCTTCACTGTTGGGACTGTATTGGACAGGTGATGAGCAGTGCCTGGTTTTCTCCACACATACCGTTTAGAATTAAGACCAAAAAGTTCTATCTTGGTCTCATCAGTCTTGGCTTTCATGTGTCTTGCACTGAGGAGAGGCTTCCGTTGGGCCACTCTGCCATAAAGCCCCGACTGGTGGAGGGCTGCAGTGATGGTTGACTTTCTACAACTTTCTCCCATCTCTCGACTGCATCTCTGGAGCTCAGCCACAGTGATCTTTGGGTTCTTCTTTACCTCTCTCACCAAGGCTCTTCTCCCCCCGATAGCTCAGTTTGGCCGGACGGCCAGCTCTAGGAAGGGTTCTGGTCATCCCAAACATCTTCCATTTAAGGATTATGGAGGCCACTGTGCTCTTAGGAACCCTATGTGTAGCAGAAATTTTTTTGTAACCTTGGCCAGATCTGTGCCTTGCCACAATTCTCTCTCTGAGCTCTTCAGGCAGTTCCATTGACCACATGATTCTCATTTGCTCTGACATGCACTGTGAGCTGTAAGGTCTTATATAGACAGGTGTGTTGCTTTCTTAATCAAGTCCAATCAGTATAATCAAACACAGCTGGATTCAAATGAAGGTGTAGAACCATCTCAAGGATGATCAGAAGAAATGGACAGCACCCGAGTTAAATATATGAGTGTCACAGCAAAGGATCTGAATACTTAGCACCATGTGATATTTCAGTTTTCTTTTTTAAAACATCTGCAAAAATGTCAGCAATTCTATGCTCAGGGCCCCAAAATGACAAAGTGAAAACAGAATTTTAGAAAGGTTTGTGAATTTATTAAAAAGAAAAAACTGAAATATCACATGTACTTAAGCATTCAGATTCTTTACTCAGTACTTTGTTGAAGCCATTACAGCCTCAAGTCTTTTTGGGTATGACACAGATTTGCACACACCTGGATTGGGGGATTTTCTGACATTCTTCTTTGCAAATCCTCTCAAACTCAGTCAGGTTGGATGGGGACCGTTGATGGAGAGCCATTGTCGTCAGGTCTCTCTAGAGATGTTCAATAAGGTTCAAGTCAGGGCTCTGGCTGGGCCACGTTAGAACATTCACAGAGTTGTCCCTAAGCCACCCCTGTGTCGTCTTGGCTGTGTGCTTAGGATTGTTGTCATATTGGAAGGTGAACCTTCGGCCTAGTCTGAGGTGCTGAGCACTGTGGAACAGGTTTTCATTGAGGATATCTATGTACTTTGCTCCATTTAGCTTTCCCTGAACCCTGACCAGTCTCCCAGTCCCTGCTGTTGAAAAACACCCCCACAACATTATGCTGCCACCACCATGCTTCACTGTTGAAGTGATATTGGGAAGGTGATTAGCGGTGCCTGGTTTCCTCCAGACATGACGTTTAGTATTGAAGCCAAACCGTTCAATCTTGGTTTCATCAGACCAGAGAATCTTGTACCACACAGTGTCTGCCATAAAGCCCAGATTGGTGGAGGGCTGCAGTTATGGTTGTCCTTCTGGTCCCATCTCCACACAGGATCTCTGGAGTTCAGTCAGAGTGGCCATCGGGTTCTTGGTCACCTCCATTACTAAGGCCTTTTTCCCTCCCACATGTCCAGGCGACCAGCTCTTGGAAAGGTCCTGGAGGTGCCAAACTTCTATCACTGAGAATTATGGAGGCTACTGTGCTCTTGGGAACCTTCAGTGCAGTGGACATTTTGTAGCCTTGCCCAGATCTGTGCCTTGTAATAATTCTGTCTCTGAGCTCTGCAGGCAGTTCCTTTGCCCTCATGGCTTTTGCTCTGATACAGTAGGCATTTTCAGTTGTGAGCACTTTTATAGAGAGGTGTGTGCCTTTCCAGGACTACAATCAAGGCGTAGAAACAGCCCAGCAACGATCAAGAGAAATGGGAGGCATCTGAGCTAAAATTTCAAGTGTTGCTGAAAAGGGTCTGAATACTTATGCCAATGTGATATATTTCAGTTTTTCCTTTTTAACCACTTGCCAACCTCCCACAATACATTTACTGCTGGAAGGGGGCATGTACAGGCAAAGCGACATACCCGTACCTCATTTTGCCTGTACAGACACAGGGGGTGCTACTCGCCACCCCCCACTACCACTGTGTGCTATGGACACAGCAGAAGGATCCCAGTGTTGGGGGACCAGTGATCATGTTATTGCTATGCAATCACAATGTCAACAAAGCAGTTATGAATCAATATGATTCATTACCGCTTTGCTTCCATTACTAGTGAGCTGTGATTGGCCCACAGCTAACACATGGTACCTGGGCCAATCAGAGCACCCTGTACAATGTGATTAGCTGTAGCCAATCACAGATCACTAGTATTCACAGCTGTCATGAACTTAACCCATCCCTGACAGTTTAAAGCATTGCTGGTACAATGATCTTCATTGTACCAGCAATCAAGGTGACAAAAAACAAAAAAAACAAAAACAAAAAAAACCCTGATCCACCCTCCCTCGAATAGTACAAGGTTATTATGGTGACTGACATTGAACTACTCTGATAGCAGTATATAATAATAATAAAAAAAATATATATATAATAATAATAATAATAATAATACTACATGCTGTCACCAGTCAGTGTCCCTGATCACTGCCACACCAGTGATATCATGACGCTGCAGTTGTAATAAAAAACACTCACCATTCAGTTTTTGTCGTGCAGAGAAAGAACTGGGAACCATTTGTGTTTGGTCCTGCATTAGCCATTGAGAGGACACCTAAATAAAATAAAATACATTAATTAAAACAGAGAACAGTTCTGCAGAAGGAAAAAAAAATAAAAATAATTGAATCCAACAGAAAAAAACAACATCTGTAAAGAAAAAAAAAAAAAAAAAAAAAAACACCCCACACAAACATGTATAGAAGACAAAATAGAAATAGGCAGTAATAAGTGGTAAACTGGCAGAGAATAAACTTTGGATTGGATATAAAATATATCTAGCACAAAAAGTATTTTGGAGCAAAAAATTGGATCGGTTGTCCAAATGGCCAGGATGGCAGACACAGTTACACATGGGCAATGTTACGGAATTTGACGCATTTAGCCTGAGCTACATCTCAGTCCATCAATAAAAGGGTAAGTTCACCTTTACCAAAAAACTGCCTATGTAGAAAAGGGGACTCTGCAGATAAAAACAAACTGGGAAGCTCTGACTAAAGCTGAATAATGTCCTTACTATAGATGTAGGCTATTTACATACCTCATGAAGCCTGAATGGAATACTCCCAGGATGTTGCCAAGTGAGGCCTTGTCATTACTGCTCACCTCCACCATCACAGGAGCGAGCTCTCAAATGCTGAGCTCAGAACTACTGCATCAGGGGAGAGAAATGGCACATGAGGAAGAGCTTGCTCCTGTGATGGTGGAGGTGAGCAGTAACAAGTAGGCCTCACTTAGTCCTGGGAGTCTTTCACTCAGGCTTAATGAGGTATGTAAATGGCCTGTGTAGCAAGAACATTATTCATCTTTAGTCAGAGCTGGATGGTTTGTTTTTAAACAGAATAGAAACACTACTTACCTGCATAGGCAGTTTTTTTTGTAAAAGGTAAACCTAACCCTTTAACTGCTAAATGTATCAAGCATTTAAAATAAAAAAATAAAAAATCTAGAAGCATTGAGATATGCAGGATAGGAGAACTAGAAAAGATGAGAAGAAACAAAAAAAAAAAAAAAAAACGCCACAGAATAGTCGTCCCATGTCCCATCCCTAAAA